>NC_089769.1:16119583-16274583 GCF_040412425.1 Macrobrachium rosenbergii | reverse complement strand
CAAGCTAGCCTGCATTCAAGGGAAATATTTAGAAACTTTTTTTGCAATGAAGGAGCATTATGTTTTCAAGAACATATGATTGCTAAGAACTATTAAACACTGTAAAACAACTGCATTTTCTCATGTTTTCAGAAAGACCAAGAAGTCAGCTATGACTTACTATATGGGGCTAAATTACATCTATTAATATACTTTTTTTTTATTGTGAACCATCTGTATTTTTGAAAATGTAACTGTTTTTTGTTTAATAAATAAATAACAAATAATGTGTTTCTTACCTCATGTGCTTGTAAATTCGAGGTGGATGTTCTAATAGCTTCTTGATCCTTTAAAAACATTAAATCTTCATAGTAAGTCCAAGTTGGCGTATACACATCATCTCCTCAGTTCCAGACCGCATAGAATCTTCGACTTTTTTTGCTTCTTTCCTGAAATTACTCCTGTAGATGTTGATTTTTTTCTTCACTAAGTCTGTGGTTGCATCAGGATACTTTTCTTTAAGTTTTTCTGCTAATTTTCCATACGCTTCGTTTTTTTTATATTTATTCAGATAATGTTTTGACTTAAGAGTGCGTACCCACCAAGCCATTCAATTCAAATAAATTCAATTCAAGTCACTTCATTCAATTCATTTTGACTAAACATCGTTCCAACCACCACAATCAGCGTACTTCTCATTCATGAGTCATCTAGTATGAAATTTAGAGATGGACGCATCTGACGTTGCAGAAATAGCAGTGTTGTTATTGCTAAAAAGGAGAAGGAGGTGGAGGACACAAATGTGGGTGCATCCCATAAATTGTAGGAGAACTGATTTTGGAGCATTTGCTCATTTGTTCCCAGATTTGGTGAACAACTCAGAAAAGTTTCATGACTTCTTTAGGATCAACAACGAACAGTTGAAGATGTTGGTTGAGTTGCTTCAACCCTCCATTGAGAAACAAAACACGAATTACCATCGTGCTATTCAACCGAAGAAAGACTGGCCGTTTATCTAAGGTAAATGAAGAATTTAAAATTATTCCCTTTATGAATTGGTCGAGCGTTTAATAATAATGTAGCTGTAAGTGAGACAGACTTTATTTCTGATGTTTATTCTTCCAATATTGTTACATGATGGATACAATTAATGGTGTTAATATTCCAATTAGGTACATTATTGATGGATACAATTAATGGTGTTAATATTCAAATCAGGTACATATATTGAACTGAACTACCAATAAAGGGGATTATAAAAGAAAATATTACCCTGCACATTAACTACATAACGTAAAATAATAATATAAAATGAAAATTACACAGTTTATATGGGCAATTAAAGGAAAGTTACTTCTCAAACAACACTTTACTAGCATATGCTGATGTCGTTTCATGACCATATGCTGATGTCGTTTCATGACAATATGCTGACGTCGTTTGATGAGCGTATGGTGATGGTGTTTCTTGAGCATATGGTGATGGTGTTTCTTGAGCATATGTTGACTGTTTAGACGGTTTTTGCAGTGAGGCAGTACGGTAACCATAGCTACACTTTTCATTGCTGCGAAGTTTTCTCGAAAAGCCTCCAGGATTTCAATTCTAATTTCAAGATTATCCATAGCTGACAATTGTTTCATGAGAGGGAGAAGACTTAACAGAAAATGACGATCTGAGTCTGATTCTGTTTCATTTCTACTAATTGCTTGTTCTCGCATCTTTTGCAACTCCCCCACGATTTGCTCATCTGCATCACTTTGAAGCTCACAGCGACGCGTTTCTTGGTGGCAGTTTTTTTCTTTGCTGTAGATGCAGCATCACCCGTATCAATGATTTCAGTATTTATTTCCTCAAGGGGTGGCGGTACATTGCTAGATGTGGCACGGGGTGCCACATAAGGTGTGAGGAATACCATTGTGTCGTAGAATACCCATTTCCTTACTTTGACATTGGCCGAACCAGATGGATGAGTATCAAGTTTCTTCTTTTCTCTCATGAAATTGCTCCTTAACTGCTGCCATTTCTCCTTACATTCGGAAACTGGAAAGAGAAAAATACTAATATTGAATAAAGGAAGAATAAATGATGATAATAATTATTAAGGGAACAAAGTCAAAAATTCTTCACATTTTCAATTTTTTTTTTTTTTGCTTCAAAAGTGAAAGTTTGTTCTTTTTTGACCCGCATGTCCCCTTAATGGTAGTCATTATGAAAATTGCTCTAATATTAGTATCTATTGTCAGTTCTTTTTTTAATTATTACAACCAATCATATAACTATTTGTGTAATCAATCATATTATAACATGTTATATCATTATAATAATATGTCATATCTCTATTTCAGATATGTTGCTACTGGCGAGTCTTTTGCTTCCCTTGCGTTCCAGTTTCGCATTGGGAAGACTTCAGTGCAAAGAATTATCAAAGACGCCAGCAATGCCACATGGGAGGTGTTGCAGCCGAATTATATGCCAGTACCGGATCATCAGCAGTGGAAAAATATTGCAAGAAATTTTTTTGAAAAATGCAATGTTCCAAACTGTATCGGAAGTGTGGACGGCAAGCATTGTCGGATGAAATGCCCACCGAATGCAGGCTCGCTCTTCCATAATTATAAGCAATATCACTCTATTGTATTAATGGTTATCGCTGATTCCAGGTGCTGCTTTACTATGATTGATGTTGGAGCATATGGTCGGAACAGTGATAGTGCAGTCTTTAGTAACTCTAATATGGGTAGGGCATTTCTCTCTGGGCATTTAAATATCCCTCAGCCTAGTGAAATACCTGGTACAGATATTAAAACACCTTTTTACCTCATAGGTGAAGAGGCTTTCCCTTTAAAGCCCAATTTAACGAGACCATATCCTAGAAGGGACCTAGATTACTCTCAAAAAGTATTCAACTATAGGATTAGTAGAGGTAGGAGAACAGTGGAATGTGCCTTCGGAATGCTAACTCAAAAATTTGGTGTATTGAAAACAACAATGGAAACAAGCCCAGAGGTATCTGAAGCAATAGTCAAGAGTATCTGTGTGCTTCATAATTTCATTCACCATGAAGACAACATGAACCTTGATAGTAATACTAATGATGCTATTGATGACTACCATCAAAACATGAGGAGCATGTCACCAACTAGAAGTACTAGGCCTGCAGTAGAGGCCTTGTCCATTCGTGACACTCTGAAACAATATTTTGTCTCACCAGGTGGAGCTGTCGACTGGCAGGATAGAAACATCCACTGATGAATATACTATGCAATGAACATATTATTGTATAGTATGCCATATCTTCTCTGTATTTAGCTATAAGGTTTTGCTATTTTATCTGTGTTATATTTGTTTATATCTGTACAAATACAGGCAGTATGCTTCAGCTCCAACGCGCAACAATATTCCATACTCAATTAGATAAATAAAAACTTTAATAAAACTTACCTTTGCATTTCATTTCTGTTGCAATATCCTTCCATAACGCAGAAATAGCATCGCGATTACGGTGCAAAGGATCACTAGGATCATATATGGGATGCCGGTCTTGCACTAAGTTTATAAGGAGTTCAAAGTTCATGCTTCGCTCACCACGTCCACAAGCTAGCTGAAGCGGTTGCTCTGTGAGGGCACTGAATGAACAAGAAGTACGCGTTCAATACGCGAACAAAACACGTTTAATACATGTGTGATTCATGTAGAATATTACTATTTACATATTGTTTAATAGTTATTATTAAAAATAATAAAAAATATAAATATTAGGAAATATACCTGTAGCTACATGCTAAATTATTGCCATATTTGTATTATTGCAGTCGGATGATTGTCATTCAATGCTGAAAAAATGGAACCAAATGCATCACTGAATGTGAATGGCCAGGAATTGAGTAGAATTGGTTTGAATTGAATGGCGTGGTGGGAATGCTTACATAGGAATTAACGTGATCCATCATGGTCAGTCATGACTGGCAATGAATTTAATTGAATTTATTTGAATTGAATGGCTTGGTGGGTACGCACCCTTAATTTGCCAAAGGCATGGCTGTTCTTTGTATAACTGAAAAAATTCGCCCCAAAATTCTCTATCTTCCGGCATCTTAACTACTTAAACCTCACTCAAATCTTTGCACCAACATTCCTCACACTCTGGCCATGCGGTTCACACTGATAACTTAACTGACTGGTCAATGTTCCCTTCAGTGCGCGTTAGCCCTGCCTCCAAAATCAAGCAGAGTTTGATTCTCATCAGTGTAACTGACAGTTGTACTGACAGGCCTCAAACAACCCCATTCACGATCATTTTTGCCAAGTTTGAAGGAATTCCTTCAGTAATTATTGATTGTGAATGGCTTGCTTTACACATAAACATGGAAAAAGAAGTAAATATGTCAAAATTATAGGAGGATATATGCATTACAAGGCAACATCATGAAAATACATACGAGGGGGGACCCAAAAGTAACGGAATTGTGTCATAGAATTTATTCAGTTATTGTTACATGTTTACAGTCTTATCACCTTCAAAGTATTCTCCATTTGAAGCAATGCACTTATCCAGACGTGTTTTCCACTGTTCAAATAAGCAATTCTGGAACTCTTGAAATTATGGCTTTTTAATGACTCCGTCGTTTTCTTCTGAACCTCTTCAACGTCTGCAAAACGGGTTTCCTTTGAGGGCTTTCTTCATTCGGGGGAACAAAAAGAAGTCACAGGGAGCAAGATCGGGTGAATAGGGAGGGTGGGTAAGTGTGGGGCAAAGTGGAGGGTGGTGGCTTCATCACGACAATGCACCAGAATACACTGCCTTGAGTTTGAGACAGTTTCTGACCAAGAATGGCATGAAAACCCACCCTCCCTATTAATGATCTTTTGTGACATTTTTGTTCCCCAATGAAGAAAGCCCTCAAAGGAAACCGTTTTTTAAACGTTGAAGAGGTTCATGATTTTTGAGTCATTAAAAGCCATTTTCAAGAGTTCCAGAATTTTTTCAACAGTGGAAAACACGTCTGGATAAGTGCATTTTCAAATGGAGAATACTTTGAAGGTGATAAGACTGTAAACATGTAACAATAACTGAATAAAATTCTATGACACAATTGGTTACTTTTGTCCTGTATATATATATATATATATATATATATATATATATATATATATATATATATATATATATATATATATATATATATATATATATATATATATATATATATATATATACACACAAACACACATATATATATATTGTAAAGATTAGCGCCAAAATACGCTATGAAAGCGCCCGCCTTTCTGCTTTGCTCGGCCGATAGATAGGCCTCTGTCTATTTTGAACCTGTGAGAAGTAGTGGATACTGGCTTGGGTTAGTTTGAACCAGTGGAAGTCGGGGTATAAGAGCTCAAAGATGTAATCTTTTGCCCTGGGCAGTAAACTGGCTTTGCATCGTTTTCTTTGATACAGGTACCGGAGAGGAAGCCGTTTTCTTTGATATAGAAGCGTGACCTGGGTCAGGGCATCGCCCCCCTCCCCTACCCTGTCCAGAAGCAATAAAAGGCCAGGGCAAGGACAGCTCTCTCTCACACACAGCCAGTAGTTAAAGGAAAGAGGTCACGAGTGCAGACCTCGGCCACCCCCAACTCTTTCCCTCGTCGCCACGTGGAAGTTAACGGCCCTTTGCTCTGTATCCCAACCACGTGGCCAGCAGCCAGTGCAAGTGGGGATTGCAAGTCCCAAACGCGAGCGGATCCCTACTGCGGTCTTTTCATCATCCCAAGGGCGCCCTTTTTCCGCCCCAATCTACGACTTGAAGCAGTACCTTGGCGAAGGAGGCCCTTTTGTCGACGCTCCCACACGTGGTCTCTGGCAGAAGACGACGTCAGCCTCACGCCCCTACAATGTGGTAAAGTACCCAAAACGAGTTGCTAGTCACGTTACTTCGCCCTTGTGCATTGATTAACTTCTGTTCCTATAACTTTGTATTCCCTGATATTTCTTGGTTCAATCCCGGCCCACGTGTTCACAGCTTCTTTCCTCTGAGTCACAAGTAACGCCTCGGGGAAGCCCTTGGCGCCTTCCGCGCACACCCGAGTAATTCATTCCCCAAATTCCAGCATTAGATTTGTAACCTGGGTCCTAATATCATTTCAGAAGGACGGTCGTAGCAGAATTTCCCTTGGTTCGTGTTCCTGGCATTCCCAAGCTCCCCCCCCCCCGCCTTCGGGAGGACCTCGGCAGCAGCAATTTAACGTGTTTCAGTTAATTTCCCTTTGATCTTGTGTTTTATGAGAATATAACTATTTTTGTATCCACGTGTTTCACGCACTTCCCTTTGAGTAAGAGCCCTCCGCTCCTTGTACAACTCCTTTTTGTTTGTGTTTTATATGTCCTGGGTATCTTGCAAGGCCATTTTAGAGTAAAGTAATAAATGTGGAGTCATAAGAACCACCTGCATTAGGAAACATATATATATATATATATATATATATATATATATATATATATATATATATATATATATATATATATATATATATATATATATATATATATATATACACACATATATACTGTATATACATATATATACACATATATATACTGTATATACATGTATATAAATATATATACTATATATATATATATATATATATACTGTATATATATATATATATATATATATATATATATATATATATATATATATATATATATATATATATATATATATATATATATATATATATATATATATATATATATATATATATGTATACATATGGTTGTAATAACCATAAATGCAGATCTAGTAAAACGTGATCAGTAGATATATATATATATATATATATATATATATATATATATATATATATATATATATATATATATATATATATATCACATATGTATACATATAGTTGTAACAACCATAGATGCAGATTTAGTAAAAGGTGTTCAGTAGATTCTGTGTATATATATATACAGGTGGTCCCCGTTTTACGACGGGGTTCCGTTCTTCTGCGCTGCGTATAGCGGAAAATATCGAAAATCATCAAAAATCATAAGAAAACCTTACTTTTAATGCTCTGGGTGCATTGAAAATGATGTAAACTGCATTATTATTGAGTTTTACATAAAAAAACCTTCAAATTATGATTATTCTGCCGTTTTGGGGCCATATTTCTTCATTCGGATACATATAGTGTAACCCGAACATGCGTCGTAAGCCAGGAAATAATTTCTGATGAATATATTTAGTCGAACGTGAAGACGGAACCGTCAATAAAGGGACTGTATGTATATATATATATATATATATATATATATATATATATATATATATATATATATATATATATATATATATATATATATAATTTATAATTAACACATGTACACATTCAACAGAAATAAATTTCTGACTCGCATCAGGATTGAATCTAGATCCCTCAAGTAAGGCCAAGGTAGTCCTCCTGCATTTCATTTGAAAGACCTAGGTTTGATCCCGTTAAGATTCAGAATAGACGTACAGTATATATTTACAATATATGTAAATTATCATAAACAGGGCAGTACTTACAGGTCATAATTTCTGTATGTAGTACATTGTTGTCTATTCTCCACTTGCATTACAGCTGGGTCTTTAAATGACAATCTAAAATCATCTTTCTCTTTTCCTACTGTACATGATGAGCCCTGCTTAGGCTCAATTGGGTCTTCGTTTTGGCTGAAGGTTTCCTCAGATTCAATTGGTTCTTCTTTTATCCCAACTGACTCTTCACAGTTAGGTTCCTCCTTTAGGTAAAGTGTTACTGAGGTTGATTCAACCACTTCCTCTTTGATATAACTCGAATCCATATCCATTCTCTGGTGAACTGTAGAAAGACAATACAAATTACAGATACAAAGAACAGAATAGAGAGCAAAATGACAAATTTTAAAAGCAATCTGTATTTTTCCTAACTATACAAACCTGACGTCCTTTACATTAGGAATTACTTACAGCACAGCTGGAAATGGCCATTGAACTTTCAAACAAGGTGGTTAGGCAGTAAACTACCATCCGGGAGGCGGGAGTCCTGCCTGCCTGGATGTAATCATTCCAATTTGCCTTTCGGCAAAGTGTCAGATTGAGGGGTGGCATGAAGTGGTCATAAAAATGTAATGTAAAGGACCTCAGGTTTGTATAGTTAGGAAAAATACAATTTACTTTAAAAAATTTTTTATTTGTTCCAACATGACATACAAACCATCGGTCCTTTACATTAGGAAGACACTCTGGCTGGAGAGAGGAATCTGAGTGAGTGTCTATGAAATGACTGCAGTTCACCACACCTGGGGTTCCCTTCCTGGTCAATAGAGCAAGGAAGGGAAAACCTGCCTCTGACAAATTGATCAGGTTATAAGAAACGCAAGATCAATTGTCAAGGCTTCTGGGCTTTTTGTATGAATGAGGAAGGTGTCATTTCATACAAAAATAGGCTAGGATGAACCTTAGATTGTCAGCAAGATTAAGGCAAATACAAGTATCGGGTTTTTCTTATTGTCATGATCTCTTTCCTCCCCTTGCTAGAGGAAGTGTATGCTTACCTGCATTGACCGCCAGATCCAGCATGTAACGACTCGAATTCACTCTCTGCCTGCAGGAAGAGAGCCAGGATGAAGAGAAGGAGGAGAGCCCAGTCACACCCACACTCATTCTCGCATCCACAAACGCACATCTTAGGCAAGATGTAACCCTGTCCTGTTAAGAGGAACCGGGTAAGCTACACAACTTGTTGAGCAGCCACCACAGGTCCCAAGGAAAAGGTGTCCAAGGACTTGTGGGCAATATCCTGAAAGTAGAAAGAAGTAAAGGTGGTCTGTTGAGACCACACCCCCGCTTTCAATGCCTGAGGAACAGACAGGTTCTTCTGGAATGCGAGGGTTGGACCAATGCTCTGGACTTCGTGACCTCTTGGATGGAAGGTAACAGTGTTACCATCTCCAGCAGCAGAGTACACTCTCCTAATTGTCTCACAAAGCCAGAAAGAAATTTGTGTTCTTGGACACGTCTTTCTTGGTCGAGCCAGCACTAAGGAAGAGTTGTTGACACTCAGGCCGGATATGGCGAGTTCTCTTCAGATAGCGCCGCAGCACTCTAGCAGTGCTCTAACAGGACACAGTAGCATCTCGTCTGGGTCATTACCTACGAAGTCCTCTAGGGAGGGGATCGTGAAGGACTCAAACCTAGTGTCAGGGACCAATGGGTTCTGAGTCTTCGCTACGAAGCCCGGGGTGAAATCAAGCGTAACTGATCTCCATCCCCTCAAGTGTTGAACATCAAAGGAAAGCCTGTGAAGTTCTCCCACTCTCTTCGCCGATGCCAGGGCAAGCAGGAAGATGGTCTTGAGGGTCAGGGTCTGATGATTCTCATAAAGGCTCATACGGTGCATGAGTCAGGCTCCTTAGAACGAGAGTCACATCCCACACAGGGGGGCCTGAAGTCCCTGGGTGGGCAAGACCTCTCGAAGCTTCTCATCAGCAGAGAAATCTCAAAAGAAGAGGAGATACCTACCCCTTTCAGCCATAAGACTAGGCTGAGTGTGGCTCTGTAGCCTTTTATGGCTGAAACGGAGAAGCTTCTCTTGGCGAAGAAAGATGAGGAAGTCCATGACCTACTGAACAGTAGCTCCAACCGGAGAGATACCCGGTCTACAAAACCAACCACAAAAAAGATGGCCCACTTTCCCTGGTATGCTGCTGCAGAGGACCGCCTGAGGTGTCCAGCCATCTCCGTTAATGCATGAAGCAAAAAGTCTCTCACTCGCAGGAGATGCTGGATAACTGCCAGCCGTGAAGACACAGGAACTGCACTGCCATGGAGTTGACACAGCAGGTTGGGCCAGGGAGGAAACCCTCTCAGTGCCTCAGAAAGAAGAACTAGCAGGTTGGGATACCAAACAGCCTGGGGCCATTTGGGAGCCACCTGAATCATCCTGAGATTTGGGGTGATCATCACTTGGCTGATCACCCTATGAATCAGACAAAATGGAGTGTCTCATCACTTGATCCTGAAACTCTTGGAGAGCCAGGAAGGCTGCCTTGAGTTCCAGGGTGTTAATGTGAAGGTGCTTGTTGTCTCCATACCACACTCCCGAAGTCAGCAACTCCTCCAGATGCTCGCCCTATCCCTCGGCCGATGCATCCGAGAACAGAAGCATGTCCAGAGGGGGAGTATGCAGGCATACTCCTATGAAGAGGTTCCTGTTGTCTGTCCACCAGTCTAGGTCCTCTCTCACCTCCCCTGAAAGAGGGATGAGAAAAGACTGGGGGTCTCGAGACTAGGACCAGTACTCCTTCAGTCGCCACTGCAGGGACCGAAGGTGCAAATGCCCATGAGGGACCAGCTTCTCCAACGACGACAGGTGACCGATGATGACTTGCAATTGCCGAGCTGGCTGCTCCTATTGAGACAGGAACAGCTTTGCTGCCTTCCTGAACCTGCTGATACAAGAGTTCGAGGGGAACACTCTTGCTGCTACCATATCTATCAACATGCCCAGGTACTTTAACCTCTGCTTGGGGGTGAGATCTGACTTCTCGAGATTTACTACAATCCCTAGATCTTGGCAAAACTCAAGGAGTCGATCGCTATCCTGAAGCAACTGAGGGCGAGAGCTCACCAGGACCAGCCAATCTTCGAGATACCTCAACAGACATATCCTGTGTGAATGGGCCCAAGCTGACACTAGGGTGAACACTCGCATGAACACCTGGGGAGAAGCTGAGAGCCCAAAACAGAGTGCCCTGAACTGGAACACCGTCTCCCGAGGATAAAGCGAAGGTACTTGCAGGAGGATGGATGGATGGGTATTTAGAAATACGCATCCTCCAGGTCCACTGTAAGCATGAAGTTGTTCTCCCTGATGGAGGCAAGCACGGAACGAGCCGTCTCCATCGTGAACCGAGTCTGGCAAACAAATAGGTTCAGGGGAAAGAGCTCTATGACCAGTCTCCAGCCCCCAGAAACTTTCTCAACGAGAAAGACACGGCTGTAAAAGCCTGGGGACCGATCCGACACGACTTCCATAGCACCCTTGCTCAGCATGGCTTGCACCTCTTGTTTGAGTGTGAGATCCTTCATTGAAACAGGAACATAAGTAAGGAGACAGACCAAAGTGTTGGAGACGGGTGGCCGAGACTCAAAGAGGAGTAGATATCCCTCCCGAAGGACATCCACTACCCAGGTCTTGGCTCCATATTGCTGCCATTTGCCCAATGGCTTGATAGGCACCACCAACCACTGGCAGTAGCTGGAGGTTGAGGGGACAGGTGAGAGGGATCGAGCACTCTTTCCTGTCCTGTCGGAGACCGAAGCCCTGGCAAAGAAGAAAGCCGTGGGGGATCACCAACCTGCAATAGCGAAGGCTGCACGGGTTTAGGAGAGCACCCTTGTGTATACAGACACGTGGTGGGGTGCTGTCCCAAGGAGAGCATGCAGGCTCACGCAAATGCACACGGAAGCTGTCGACAGGTGAGCGGACCCATTCACAAGAACATGAATCAGGGTTGACCGGGGGAGAGCGATCATGTACTCTCAGGCATGAACTCACGCTTTCCTCACGACATACTCCAGTCTTCTTCAAGACCGTGGGCTCCTGTTGAGAAGACGACTGTGTGGGGGACCTCCTCGAAGCTTCTTCAGGTGCTCTGAAACACCTGTACAGGACCCTGGCTGAGTGCTAGGGGAGCACTAGCAGGGGTTGAAGAAGCACCAGCATGCTTGGTCACCTTCTCTCTTGAAGTGCCCGAACCAGATCGTGGAGCAGACTCCCCGGTACTGGCAGAGGTGACTCGAGGTTTCGGCAAAACCTGAGTACCCGGAGTGACTCAGTCTTGTTTGGAGGTCTGAGCACCCGAAGCTCCTAAATCACCTCCAAGACAATCAACAGTTACTTTCTCTACCCAAGTGTCCAAAGAGACATGGGAAGAGGTATGCACTACACCAGTCCTGGAAGGTAACATCCTGGAACTGGTTTCAAGTGCACAGGTTGAGGAGACTCACATACTTCAAGCTCCTGAGTCATGGGGTCTCGGAGAGCACAATGACACCGTCCCCAAGTCCGGAGACTGGGGAGAGCCAATAAGAGATCCCTCTGTCTCACCCATGGAGGGAGGCAGCCCCTTGGAAGCCCCATGACGATACTTCTTCGGGGTGGAAGAAGCAACCGTCTTCTTCTGCTAATGAGCTTCGGAAGAAGGTATGAAGGTGGCAGCAGATGAAGAAGTAGACGACGACACCTTGTGACTCCTCCTCTTCAACTTCTTCTTCGACATCATCTCCAAGAGTGTGGAGTAGCTGGTCTCCGATGGAAGAGGGAGCAGTAGGTACAGAAGAAGGAAGGGTTACCTCAGGGTAAACCATAGCAGGAGCATGTGGAGACGTATGGTCAATGACAACAGGGGTCATTAGAGGAAGAGCATATGTCGTGATAAACGTTGCAGTCTTAGCAAAAGCAGTTGTCGTAACAGTGTTGGTGGTGATAGTCACTGGGGGCATCACAGGGGCATGAGAAGTTCTCAGGTGACTCAGTAAGCCCCTCACTGAGGAACACCCAAAAGGCCCAGAGAGAGCCACGTCTCCCACAGTTTCTCGGTCTCTCACGAGGAGTCAAAAGTTGGGTTAGGGGCGGCAGTCTACTCTCTCTGAAGGGGAAATTTTCCCCTCAAAGAGAACAGAGGCCACTGAGCAGAGATTGTCTTGATCACCCGCCCCCCAACGCTGACTTCTACTTGACGAAAGCGAGCAAAGACGATGAAGGGGGGATTGCTCCCACAGGAGTGACAGCAAGGCAAGGAAGCTTTGCAGGAGGAAGGACAGAAGAAGAAGGGTTGGCAACCTATGGTGTTGTCGGAAGTGTATGACACCCAGACGACACCTTGGAAGCCTTCTTCTTGTATTTCCTCCTCTGCGAAAACTTCATCCATTGCACAGGAGACCAGAGATGACACTCATCACACAGAGTCTTGGTTACAGTCATGCCCTCTGCAGCTAGTGCAGAGGACATGAGGGTCAATATCAATGGTAGAGTGGTAATGGGGGCATGGTCTAGAAGTGGTACCTGAGCATAGACACTGGGCATTCCACTCAGGCTTGGATGATTTGTGGGTTTGCATGACACAGTAATAACAAGCACACAAACACAATCATGGCAAAATATCACAAACAAATACAGAAATATCCCATTGGGAAAAAACACAGCTCCTTATCAAATAGCAGCCGAAAGCAAAGTGAATGCTTACCATCTGGACAGGTAGGACTCCCGCCAGTCAGACAGTAGTTAACTACCTAACCACCTTGTTTAAAAGTTAAACGGCCATTCCAGCTGCGGTGAAGCACATTCTTTATGTAAAGACCGATGGTTTGTATATTTGTGTAGGAGCAACATACAACTGTCTGAAAATTGAGAGACTGAATGTCTTTCTTACTTCATTCTTTCTAATTCAGTAAGCTTTGTCTAGTATATTTTGCATCTTGTATTGTTACATTTTATCAGAAATATAAAAAAACTTGAGCACTATCAAATGCTACTGTAGTTACAATTGTCATGTTTCTTATCCTAACACAGTTCAACAAAACTTCACAGAAAAGCTTTACATACTAAGATTACCTTACTATTTCTACTATTCCAAGATATTGCATGAGATATAATTAACTCACCTTTACTTTTCTATTTGTATATATCAAAGTTAATCAGTATCTACTATGCCATCTATTTCCATCTACATGTACAATATCTTATGGGTTACCTTTTCTTCTATAAAAATGACATTTTTATGATAAAATACAGTTTTATACTGTATATACTTACCAAGCAATTACATGGCTACTATAGCTAGTCCACTAAAGGTAGATTCTTGGGCCTACGAGACGTTTGTTTGGCGGCCTCTGATTGGCTGGTACCAG
Source organism: Macrobrachium rosenbergii (assembly GCF_040412425.1). Lineage (NCBI taxonomy): Eukaryota > Metazoa > Arthropoda > Malacostraca > Decapoda > Palaemonidae > Macrobrachium > Macrobrachium rosenbergii. The sequence continues at coordinate 16,260,664 of NC_089769.1, read as the reverse complement.
GAGGTAGGCGGCTTGCTCACCGTCTCATTTTCACGTCTGTAGCTTAAAAAACTAGCAATATGTTTATATTTCTTCAATTATCTCACATTTTGCACAAGATAGGAAAGTTTTGGTTATATCATAGGATTCGGTATTAATTGTACGACTAAATTGTGATTTCCTGAAATCAATAAGATAAAACACACAGGAATTACGAGTAAAAGTGAAGAGAGATGCATTTAATTCGTTATACCTGTTTTTACTTATCATCGGATATTGCCTCATTCATGTGATCAAGATAAAATAAAACTCGTGTCTTCAGATAATAAATTCACCCTGAATAGTCTGGTATTTTCAGATTTTAGATGTGTTTGATATGTGAAGAGAAAATGAAGAATATGTCTTGTTATATATGTCTTATTATATATTTGCGGGGGATGCGTTCCCCCCGTGAATAAGTCAAATCTGCGAATGCTTAAAACCCATCTAAAAACACTTAGAACTGCCCATTTTGATAGCTTAAACCAAGAAAAACCCTGTAAAAATGCTTATACCTGAGTATTTTAATGTTTTATCACAAAAAGTGCATTTATTCATGAAAATTATATGAAAATACAGTAATTAGTGAATATTTCTCAGTGAAAAATACCGCAAATGGGCGAATTTTCCGCGAATGATGGCTAGATATGTTCCACAGAGAAACCCACGAATGCGTGAGTCCGCAAACCATGAGAACGCAAATACGGGGGGTTTACTGTACTTGATTCAGATTGCCAAGAGACAGTGATAATGATCTGCAAGACACCACGTTGGTCCTCTCAGCCGTTGACAGTTGCCAATTAGCGACATGAGAGGCTTGCATTTCGACAATATTTGCCGTATTATTATGTCATTACATTTTCTATAAATAAATCCATAAAATTCCCATTATGCTTCGAACATTTTCACTCCAGTATCACGTATGTCCGTATGTCTGGACATACCTGATAAGAAAACAAATACAGTAATCAGATGGATGCATCTGGATGTGTTGAGTTTACTTTAGTCTAGGTGAGAAACTTGCATAAATACTGCAGGCTACATGATAAATAACGGGCCTACATAATGATGAGTTCATTATTATGGCCGCTTGTTTCTCTGGCTTTTATATGTTCATTTAATAAACAAAAGTACATTTTTTATTTCTTACCATAAAATCTATTGGCAATGTCTAAATTGAAGCCAACACATCCAGATGCATCCATCTGATTATTTTTTTTTTATTAGATACGTCCAGACATACGGACATATATAATATTGGAGCGAAAATGTTCGACGGTCATAAAGGGAATTCTATGGATATATTTACAGAAAATGTAAGACACAATAATACGGCAAATATTATTGAAATGCAAGCTTCTCATATCGCTAACTGGCAACTATCAACGGTTGAGAAGACCAACGCGGTGTCTTGCAGATCATCATCACTGTCTCTTAGCAAACTGAGTCAAGCAAGGATGCAACATTAGACATATTCTACATTTTCTCTTTACATATCAAACGCATCTAAAATCTGAAAGCACCAGAGTATTCAGGGTGAATTTACTGTATGCAAAAACACATTTTATTTTATCTTAATCGCATGAATGATGCAAAATCCGATAAGTAAAAACAGGGATAAAGAATTAAATGCTTCTCTCTTCACTTTTACTCATTGCAATTCCTTTGTGTTTTGTCTTATTGATTTCAGGAAATCACGATTTAGTTGTACAATTAATACCGAATCCTATGGTATGACCAAAACTTTCCTATTATGTGCAAAATGTGGGATAAATGAAGGAATATAAACATATTGCTAGTTTTCTAAGCTACAGACATAAAAATGAGACAGTGAGCGAGCAGCCTACCTCCTGGTACCAGCGAATCAGAGAGGCCACCAAACAAACGTCTTGTAGGCCCAAGAATCTACTGTAAGTGAACCAGCTATGGCTTTCTACAAGGCAATCTAATGAAATTCAAATTTTCGCGGTGACGCTACCATTGCTTGTGTAGGTGACAGGGTCCTGCCCACTTCCGGGACTGACGCATACAACTCAGCAGAGAGGATCAATTTGTTTGGTGCCCAATGTCCACTGAGGGGAGAAAGGCAGGCTCCATTTATGTAATTGCTTGGTAAGTATATATAAAACTTTATTTTATCATAAAAATGTCATTTTTATACAAGTGACTTACCAAGCAATTACATAGATGATTCCACATTAAGAGGAGTTGGGAGTCATGGACATGTTCTAATCCAAATCATTTATAAGATAATGACTTTGAACTAGGAAGGATGCTAGCATTGGGTCAATGCTTGTTGTACCTTACCTGGTAAGAGAGCTGCTTAAGTCAGGTACTGCCTGTGGTTGGTGCTCATCGTAACCTGTAGAGGGCATGGCAGTATGGCCGAGAGTTTCCCCTACTTCAGTGGGTACTTTGCAGCCATGGAATTTCACTGATGGCTGACAAAGACAAAAATAGTGCCCTTGCCCTGGGCATAGACCATAATAAAAACATAACAGTCACCTACAACCAAAATTAAAAACCACCACCCCAACCATTAAAAACTTGTGGGTACTCCAGGCACACTGTATCCCTAGGCTTCCCTTAAACTCAATGACCTTACAACAAGGCAAGGAGACAGTAGAGGGACAGAGAGCCCCCTATGCTTCCTTTCCCAACACCATGCCAGCCATGGATAAAGGACCCAAAGTAAAACAATTATCAGACAGTTTTCACGTCTTTAAGATAATGTGAAGCAAACGCCGATCTACACTTTCAAAATGTTGACTGTAGTGCTTTTGAGAGATATGTTATGCCGAAAAGCCAGAGATGTTGCAACAGCTTGAACCTCATAAGCTTTGACCTTAAGGGAAGGTAAAACATCATGCGAAGAAGTCCACAGCTGGTTTGCCCCAAAAGTTTCCAGAGATCGTCGCACATAAGGGAGTCCAGAGTCCACTCCATCAGCAAAACCTGATTGCAGCGACTCAATTCATCTGCGAGGATGTTCATTTTTCCTTGCATGAAGCAAATGATAATCTTCACCTGGTACTGCTCCGCCCAGAGAAAAACCTCTTTCACCGTCTCATAGAGAGTGAAGGACTGGGTGCACCCTTGTTTGCGGACATAAGACAGCGCTGTGGTGTTGTCTGCGTAAACCACTACTACTTTGCCAGAAACTAGAGGAGAGAAGGCCTGGAGGCCCAGATGAATGGCCTTTAGTTCCTTCACATTGATGTGGAGAGCTCTCTGATCTACACACCACATCCCTGAAATCTTCTGACTCCCTGGAAGGGCTCCCCAAACTAGATCTGAAGTGTCGGAATAAAATTCTAGGTCAGGGTGCAACGGTAGAAAAGACTTCCCTTCTCGAAGTCTTTCTACGGACAACCACCATCGAAGGTTCGTCTTGATCCCTGAGGAGATGGGGAAAATGAAGGAGTCCGGTTGGGTTTTCCTGCTCCAGCATGCTTTTAGATAAAACTAAAGAGGCCTCATGTGAAGTCTGCCCAGCTTTATGAACAGTTCTACTGAGGCCAGAGGTCAGCAGCAGACTCATCCACTGAAGCACTGAGCAAGTCCTAAGGTCTAGGAACTCACAGACAGCCTGGAGACAGGAGTTGATCCATTTGGAAGAGAAAAACCTGAAAAGTCTGAGAGTCCAGAATCATCCCTAAATAGGGAATCTTCTGTGTCAGAACTAATTGCGATCTGTGAAAGTTGACAAAAATGACCAACTCCTGTGTCAGGCGAAGAGTCTTGTTTGAGTCCTCCGCACACTTCTCCTCCAAAGGAGAGCAGAGCAGCCAATCATCGAGATGAGACAAATGTTGATGTTGAGAAGGTGAAGCCATTTCCCATGAGGAGCAAGGATTCGAGTGAACACTTGTGGGGCAGTGGACAGGCCGAAGCACAAGGCTTGAAACTGGAGAACTTCGCCCTATAAAACACAAAGCGCAGAAAACAGGCGTCCTGCATATCCAGGGTGACCATCCAGTCACCCTGATGCAGAGAGAACATGACAAAGTGACTGGTTTCCATATGAAATTTGGTTTTCAGCACGAAACGATTCAGTGCGCTGACATCCAGAACTGGTCTTCAGCCCCCCAATGACTTGGGGACCACAGAGATGGTTGTAAAATCCCTCCGAGTTGAGATCCAAAACCTCCTCTACTGCCCCTTTGCAAAGAAGGGACTCTACTTCTTGAGAAAGGGCGGCAAGCTTCTCGGAGTGAGCTGAGTAGGCAGTCAAGTTGACTGGCAACATGGATACAGGAGGTTTCTGCCCCTCTGCGGCTCCATTCCTCCCAAGAGAGGTGTAGCCTGGCTCCGACAGGGGTGGGAAGGACTGTGTTCTCATTTCTCGTCGGCTGGTTTAAATGAAGACTTCTTGATCGATCCAAACGGGGGCGCGTAGACTGGCCTGAGGTCTAGACTGACTTTCCTCCTCAAAAGGGCTGCTGTAGAGGAGAGAAGGACTTGGTTGTTGTTGCAGGAGCTTCCTTAGCCCGCTTGGAAGATTGAGCCAGAAGATCAGTTGTAGATTTCTTCTGAAGGTCAGACAGGGTCTCCTTAACAGTGTCTTGGGGGAAGAGATGGGATCTGTCTAATGGAGAGAATATGAGGGCTGACTTCTGTGTTGCAGTGACTCCTTTAGTGGCGAAGGAGCACCACAGCTCTCGCTTCTTCAAGATTCCCATCGAAAACAGGGAGGCGAGCTCATAAGAGCCATCCCTGACTGCCTTGTCTGCGGAAGACAATACTCCCAACCAGTCAGAAAAGAAATCTTCGGACAAGACCGGACAATCCTTGATTTTTCTAGTTAATGCCACCACCATCCATCAAGAAAGCTAAAAATTTCTAATACCTTGAACAGGTTTGTAACAAGATGGTTGAGCAGCAGGCTCGAAGTCCTTATCAGAAGGGACAGAGGATAGGGAGGTGCCCTTGCTCTTGGAAAAGACAGTTTTCTTCTTTAAAGCCCATGAGTTCTTCAAGATGACACTGAATCGGGGCTAAAGCAGAACCTCCCTGAGCTGATGAAGAGGGAAGAGGTGTTAAGCACCCCATGGTTGGCGCTGAATGTGGGCACCAAGCAAGTCAAAGGAGAGGGGCACTCTGAGCTGAGACAGCACTTAGCAGGCAGTGACGGGTGCTTGCTCAAAGTATCATGTTGCTTTGAGACCAAAATAGGGCGCTCGTAACTCGAAAAAGGTTCCGGACTATCCCAAGAAGATTGGTGCCGAGCAGGAGAAGCATAGCAGGCGGAATGGTGAAAATGCAGGAGGGCTGAGGACTAACACTAGCCTCCTTATATCTCTTGACAGGAGGGGAGCTGTCCGCCACATCGGAGTGCCTCTTCAAAGGCCGAGAGGCGGAAGATCAATGCCGCTGACGCCTTGCATCTGGCAAAGAGTTCTAAATCCAACAACAGACGAGAAGCACTGAAAGAGACACCTTTCCAATGGCACTCTGTCGTAACCTGGGACCGTGCAACAGGAAAATGCACACTGAATATTTGCTAACGGTAGGAACATTTTCTAGCATAGATAAAGATTTATGCTTGCACTTCTTACCTCTAGCACCACACTTCTTACCTCTAGCACCATCTGATCTCATGGGTGGCATATTGAATGGGTAAATATATAGCTATATAAAAGAAATGATAAAAGGGCATCACCATCAAGCCTTTCAGCAACTCAGGATAAGGAATTCATTTGCCAAATGTCTTTGTTTTTGAATTAAAAGTTTTTACTTGGCAGAGCCTTCTCAAGTGGAACTTTAAAAAAAAATATCTATATTGTTTTATATTATATAAGTATTATATATTATATATATATATATATATATATATATATATTAAAAATATATATATATATATATATATATATATATGTTCATTTACAGTTATTTTGAAAACATATTTGACTTCACACTTTTTCATTACTAACAATTATTTTCATAAAAACAAAAGAGATATGGCAAATTTTTGCCGTCAGGAAGCTGTAAACAATACATGATGCCGCCCTCGTGGTTGTACAACGAACTAATGGCAGCTGATTCAAAATCAAGCTGAACCACGGAGTTTCTGGACCAAAGAGTGCCGGTTTCACGAGGTTTGACTTTACCTCTTCAATTAATTAACACTGTTCCTAAGAGGAAAGAAAACCATGACATAAACCATGATAGCAGGACAGAGTCCATTGACCAGGATCCCTTGTCAGCTTCAGGGAGGGGTATAACCAGGGCTGGTGCCAGCACACCAGATATCCAGGGAACCCTGGGTAGCAGTTGCACCCTTGTACTCAGCAATGGGCGCTGTGGATCTTGCAGTACCACTAGCAAGGGCCCCACCAGTCCTCTCTGCAGCGGAGGACTGACCTCTGGAAGCTTAATGAGACTTGCTGCAGGAAGATGTAGCAGTCTTCTTCCGCCTCTTAATAGCTTTGGCAGAAGGGGAGGAGAGGAAAACACTCAATGATAAAGGTGAACTTGGTGTCGACTTCCTTCTCCTCTTCAACTTCTTCTTCCCAGGCACAACCAAGGTCAACACCTTAGAGAGCAAGTGGAGGAGGATCTCCACCCGAAACACTTAAGTGATTGAAGGGTTTGGCTTATATTTACGTATTGGGCAAATCTCAACAACCATACTAAGCAGAATATTAAAAAAAAAAATGTGTGAGAAAGCAAATGGCAAGTTGGGCAGAGTCAATACAGACATCCATACACAAAGGCAGTCAGAAGCAAAGTGGATTGCATACCACCAGGTGGGCAGGGCTTCCTCCTACCTGTTGACAGTTAATGACTTTGTCTGAAACTTAAACAGCTGTTCCAGCTTGAGTTTGTAAACTAAATCCTATGAACAAAACAAAGGTTTGTACTGTATTTATGTAGAAACACAGTTTATTTAAAACAAGAACAGCAAAGGTCAGTGACAAGAGTCAGGTAAGAAATCTAAACTCATTGGCAGTCAGAAGCACAGTGTAGTGCAGAAGGACTGGTGGACAGGGCTTTTCCCTACCTGTTGATAGTTAACTACCTTGTCAAATAGTAAGAACAGGCATTTCCAGCTCATGCTCAGAGCTTAAATCCTATGTAATGGACACAAGTTTGCATATGTTTAGGAACAAATTTACTTTTCTGGCATAAAGTCGGCAGTCAATGATTTTACAGAAATTGTCCAGGTGAATTTTTATTTGGGGGGGGGGGTGTTTAGAACATGCTTAGCAACTTTAATTCTATACAATTTTTCTTTCAGAGGAAATGGTAAGGATTAGACCCTGTTCCCTTCAATCGCAATTCTATCCCAGACTTCTTATCAACACAAGTACTATATATTCCCTCTAAACAAAGTAGCACTACTAGGCAATGGGATCAGGCTGGAAGAAGGTGGGAGAAAGAGGTTGGAAGAATACAGTGCAGTTATTAGGGGTGTATTTGCCCCCAAGGAAGCCAGTGAACATCTCTTGTCCTTTCTCCAGTTGCTAAACTTCTTCCACTGTAGAGAAGACCAACCAGCACACTCCATGCAGGGAGATGATAGGGTGCATACCTTCCCCCTACAGAAAGAACATTACTTACGAGGGTCTACCTCTGCGGGAGACAAGAAGCATTCACAAGGATGTTCACACTACTCGAATGGTTGTGTTGTTGTTGTTATTATTGTTATTATTATTATTATTCAGTACATGAAACCTATTCCTATGGAACAAGCCCACAAGTTTCCAAAGAATATGGTGTTCATTAGGAAGAAGTAAGAGGAAGTAAAAGGGAAATACAGAAAGAAAGAGGAGATCCCAATTATTAAAAAAGAAAAAATAAATTATTAACTGATAAATAGATAAAAATGTATTAAAATGCAATAAGAACAGTATATATTAGGGTAGTAATGCACTGCACTTTCACTTGAACTTCTGAAGTTTCAACTGCACGACATCCTCTTGGGAGGCTGTTCCACAGTCCACCTGTGTGAGGAATAAAGGACCTCTGGAACTGAGAAGTTCGACAGCGAAGTACTTTTACTGCATATTGGTGATGCTGTCCAGCAAATCTGGGTGCTCTTGGCATATAAAGGGGATCAGGGATCATCGTGAATATGAAAGACCTCTGTTGAAATACAACTTATGAAAAAGTGATGAACAAGAGACCCTCCATCAGTGGTACAAGTCATAACTGCTACTATTACGAAACAACTGAAGATTACTACCACGCCCCTCTGGTTTTGGTAACTATCAGTATACGTGCAAAATGGATGCCATAAACAAAAGACGGCAAATATCGAAAGCAAACAAAAGATATAAACAAACAAACAAAATGTGGCAGTCTTCAGATTATTCATCCAATCATCTAACAGTCACACAGAAGAAAATGTGAGTGGTGGCATACGGTGAATTTGGAGTATCCCCCAACTCAGGCCTCATTTCGACCTGTCAACTACCTCATTACCATGTTCAATGACTGCTCCAGCTCCCACTGAAAGACAGCCTAACCTACTTCTATCCTGGACCTGGGATACAAAGAGCGACGGTTGGTACTTCCGTAGGAACAAATATATTTTTATGCATTTGGCGTGAATTAAAGAAGCAAAATGCCACAACATTAACCAGGTAACTCTACAGAAAAGCTCTGAGGGACGCCGTGTTTAGTACCAGCACCTAGGGGTCGAGGGAAAAACAAGCAAACACGGTATATTTCTCAGACAATCTCACCTGTACAGTATCATATGCACCATTTTCTATATTTGCCGGTCCAAAAATGTTGCTAATAAACTATATCTCCGTGCGGAGTTCTTCTGTAAATTACACTGGTAAACCAAACTTACCTTAAGATGACTCGCATCACAGTGGCCTGGGCCTTAAATGTAGAAATCTGGCAAAACAGTTCAAAATTCAAATATCACGTATGCTTTCCCATAAGTTCGGTTCAAGTTCACCGTTAATATCAACACAAGGCAAATTTGGCGGCACACTATGTCACTCACTACACACAGGTTTTTGCCGTACAAATATTTTGAAACTTATGAAAGTAACCTGACGCCAAGAACACAACTTCAATTGTTCTGAAGACGGGCAAAGTAGTAGTATATAAATTGAGTCAACCTATGTAACTGCTCCCTTTCACGTTCTGTTTAGTTTCTGGCAGCGCGTGCTTAAGGTTACTTATAACCAAATTTCGCAAAAGAAAATGAGTAATTCCTTTGAAAATTTCATTGATGTTAACTAATATATGGAGGAACTTTCCCCAACAAGTGAGGATTCTATCTACAAAAGAAGGTAAAATATATATATAAAAACGTCGCTCATCTCCCATGACTTAATTTTTAACGGCACCTAAAATATATTACCTAAGTTAAATTTCTAATAATGAATTTATAGGCAAAAGATGGGTTAACCATAGTAACACTTAGAATTTCAGAAAAAAACACACAAATCGTATATTTTAAAAATGGTAATTCTAAGCCGTAGTTCCGCGATGAGCGAGACTATGGCAATTGACGTTTTCCTATGTTATTTTACTTGCTTTACAAGAATTTAAAGCAATATTTTGTCGGCCGGCTTTACCTAAACTGTAGTTTACCTTTGAAGACTACACGACGACGGGGTAGATCTAAGGGGTTTTACTGGTTACAATTTTGCCGTATTAGCTATGGAGGGGGATGGGGGCTCGCCGCGGAATGCCGGTTTAGATCTACCTTAAAAATATTTAAAAATATTTTCCTTAAAAAACTATCTACAATTACTTAATTTTTTACATTACAATTTTAGATATTTTCAATATCCACAAAATAAAGCAAAAAGTAAGAAAATCGGTCTATAAACAAACAAGTTACTAACGCGAAAATAGCAATAACTTACTTTCGAATTTTAAAGTCCAACAACACTTTTTGGAGAAAAATGAGTTTAAAGTCCATTTGAACTTTTGAAGCTAAATGTTCCAGTGTTGAGTGATTTATATTTATTCTTATCACATCATCTGCGAGAGTTTGTTTCATCGTCAGATATAAAATAACTTTTACGCCTCACATCACTAGTAACTTACATGGCTGTGCTGGTTGAGTGTACTCTATGTTGGTCATGGCTTCCTCTATAGTTGACAAATGTCACTTAGTTCTTTCTTTTTTCTTATTGTTTCAAAGGCTTTTCTTATCTTTTCTCTGCCCAGTCTTGTTCTCCTCTTCGTTCTTGGCATTTTCAATAATGATTAGCACTTCTAAATAGGCGCAAACGGAAATTTATTTAAAGTTCGGTAATTAAATGCGAGGAACAGCTGAGAGCGTAAACAATTTTAAGTATGCTTTCAATACCAGCGGGACCAGAACCAAACTGCTAACCAAGTCTGGCCAATTCCCGGGTCTTACTACTGTTGTGAGAAATTGAGATTCGACATCTTTCTTTGTGCTACCAGAATTTGTTATTTGTTTATATATTATCTATCAATAATAATAGCAAAATTTCTTATTATGGTGAGACATGGAGTGATGACGGGGATGCTGACAAAGAGGTACTTTACAAAAGTATTCATTATATAAATGCTATAATTCTAGATGACGAAATGAAATTTTACAGAAATGTTGCCAAATGGTGATACATCATATTTCTACTAATAGCTAGAATCATAGAATTTCGTCACTTTTTCATCGTAATTTGGCTACTTAAATACATTTTCCCTTTGGTACCAAATGTGTTTGACAAATTCCCTCGTATCAGCAACTTTCTCTTCAGAAACATTTGTGAATAGCAAGATATTTTCTATATATATATATATATATATATATATATATATATATATATATATATATATATATATATATATATAGTTCGGTTTACTTCAGGAGCTGAAGACGACTTCAAAGAATCGTGGAGTACTGAAGACGTCTTATAAATATAACTTGCTTGACCGTTAGAATTTATATGAAGTGTTTAATTAACCTCATGTGGTAACTATAAACCACCTGTATTAGGGGAGGGGAGAGGAGAGGAGAGCGGGGGGGATGGGGGAGAGGAGGGACACACAGACATGCAGTCACACACACACACACATAGAGAAAGGCAGCCAAGGAAATTAATATAGACTTTCTGTACAGATTTACTATGTTGGTCCCAGAAGCTCTACCCCTTTTCAAAACTTAGTGACACCTTTCCTATTACTAAATAGGTTAAATGTACCTGCTCATATGCTTTATTGTAATACTAAGATCATTCATGGTCTTTAATACTTTTTTGTCTGGTCTGGTCGTTCGTATTATATGCAATGATATTACTCTTTTCCTTCGTTACTCCCTAGCCCACACATCTGAACCAGTATCCTATTGTTGACTTCTGCGGTTTTTGTTTACTGTAAATCCTCTGCAAAGAATAGTTTGCCAACTCCATCTGTCAATTACTAATCCTTTACTTTTCCCTACTACTCCCTTTTTTATCATATATGTTATCAATTTGTGTACAGTTCACCCTGTATAACCGTACCTTATTCTAATGGCAATTTCTATCTCCTTCTCTAAGCATTATCTTAGGATAACACGACTTTTAATTTATATACTGTATACTAAAAGTTTGAAGGTGAAGCTAGCAAAGAACGACAGCAAGTAGTAAATTTGGCGCGTTCAGCTGTCTTTTCGCTGAGGATTTACGTGGGGCAGTTAATTTGTTGCAAGTGGAAAGCTGATGGAAATTATGAAAGGATATGAAATTCATTCAAAAGTAATAGGAGATTAATATATATATATATATATATATATATATATTATATATATATATATATATATATATATATATATATATATATATATATATATATATATATATATATATATATATATATATATATATATATATATATATATATATATATATATATATATATATATATATATATATATATATATATATATATATATATATACATATACATATATACATACATACATACATACACACTTGCTACTATCTTTGTTACTTTTGAGCGAATTTCATACGCTTTCATATTTTAAATAAGATTTCCACTTCTCATCAATCAAAGGCCTCAAAAATTTACTAGTAGTAGTAGTAAGTTAGATTTGCCTATGAAACGGCTCCCTCGTTTATTTTATTCCTCCTTTGTGTTTGCTTAAGTTTTTTGTTTCTGTAAAGCCATAATTATTTTAAGAATTCTTTCCTGGTCAACATTGTTTTTTCAGTGCTATCATACCAGATTTCTTCTCTTATGTTTTCTTTGTACTTTCTGTAGATTCTTAACGTTGTTTTGTCATTCATTTCTCTCTGCCAAGCTTTTCTGTCCCAGTTATTTATTATTTCTTTTAGCTCCTTACCTTTAAGTGATTAAATTTTACTTAAGTTTATGTTTAATTCTTTCCTATACTCCTTTACTTGCAGAATCCAAGGGGTTTTCTTGTTTTGGTATTGATCCATGGTTATCTCGTATAGAATCCTATTTCCAGATCGAGTAGTTTATTCTTCATATTTCTTGAGTGACAGGAAGAGGCCCCATTGCGGATCTTAACGCACAATTTGCTGTGTAACTTGGCGCTTTCAGAATTGTTCTATATACTTGATTGTCTATTTTTTGTAGTTCACTACCCTCTCACAATAATTTCCAATACAATTTTCCTATTTTTCTCCTACTACAGCTTTTACTGATGACTGCATTAATTTGTCATCTGCTTTACTTTAATTTGGGACCTTTTTATCTGTTCTCTGAAGCTTTTGTCTTTCATGTTGCTGGTCGTTACACCTATCTTATCTGCTTAACTATTTTTATTCCTTCTGTGTGGTGCATATTTTCCACATCGTCAATACTGTACCAATCGTTGAATATTAATGTATTGCTTTTGTCTTTGTTCATATTTAGGACACAGTTGCTTGCTATTTCCATGAGGGTTTGTATTGCTTTTGTTATTTCTTCAAGGGTGTGTCCTAGAATTAATCCACCATCTGCATATGATAGTGCCACTATCCTTATAACTTCATTTCTGAAACCTTTTGTTGTACTTTCTAATTTTTCAATTATCAAGTAAGTTATTAGCAGAAAGAATATGGTTAAGCCATTGTATCCCCACCTTATTTCCATTTGTTACATTTAGTTCTCTTTGTTCTACATTGTTGAGTCATGGACTTGCTGCTGCACTAATTACCTCTGCGTGTAGCCTATATTTCATCATGACCTCTATGAGCTTTTTTCTGTTAACTAAGTCAAATGTTCTTTGGAAGTCTATTGATACCACAAATAATGGGTCTTTTCTTCTGCACGTTTCTTGTATGCAGTATTCTAAGATATACAAATGATCAATTCCTCTTCTTTGTGCAGTAAAGCCTGACTGCAGTTCATGTGTTTTACCTATCTTTCTAATATGCTCTTCTATTTTGGTTTTCAGGATTCCCATGAAAATTTTTTATGACTCATTAGTTAATGCAATTGGCCTAAAATCTTTGACTGTGGGGTGTTGTTTCTTGGGTGTAAGTATTGTTTTTGACTTAAACCAGCTGTTCTGTGTTTTCCCGCCTTTCAGTATGTTGTTTAAACAGTCTGTCAATTCTCTTGGTGCTTCGTAAGAACAGTTTGAACAGAACTGGTTTCACCCCGTCAGGCCCCGGTGCATTAATTTGATTTCATTTTTTCAAGTAGATTTTTCACATCTTCAGTTATATTGACTTTTTCCACGAGTTTAATTTCTGTCTTTGATAAACCATACACTCCTTCCATGTGTTCTCTTAATGATGTATGGTACACCATATGCTGTCCTAATCTTGTCATTGGTCTTTTCATCATTTTTTCCGTGTCGTGTTTTCACCCTTTTTTGCTCCCATTCCATATCTCTCTTATTTTGTTTTCTTCTTTACTACTCGCTGTTTGTCTTTGCTAGCTTCAAGAACAAACTTTTAGTGATACCACAAACTTGTGTAAAATAACTTACGGAAGAAACATTCTAACATGAATTAAAAAAGCAATTTTGTCTCTGTACTCTGATATTATGAATACAAATAAAAAAATCCCATGTTATCTTATAAATTTACTTTACTCAGAAAAACAAAATACGTACCTTGTTACAGTGGGTGAAATTCATGTGCGGTGACGAATGAATGCAACAGAATCAATCAATATTAAACAATAAACTTTTCTTTGATATATTTTTAGAATTTCTTTGCAACCTAATATCATATAATCAAAATCATATCATCAAAATTTAATTTGAATAATAAATTTACTTGTGCAGAGTTTATGCCTATTCGATAATGGCAACACTGCCGGTCCTACCAAATGAAAACACACTTGTCATCTTGCTGTTAGCGTACGACCGCGTAGTGGACAACGTCTTAGTTTTATCATTTTGAAGGACCAACATGGACACCTTTGTGGAAACGCGAACCGGCTTTCAGTTCGATAACATATCAAGGTAAGCGACGATTTATTGTAAGAGCTCCAGTTGACTTTGTGTTCTTGTATTTGTCAAAGTTTGTAAGGCGCTGGGCAGGCTATTGTACGCTACCGGTACGAAAGGTTTGGCAGCCTACTGAAATGAATATTGTTTACTGACACTTTTAGTTAGCGTTTGTATCATAATTTCGCCAGGTACTTGAACCACATATTTCCGACTGCATGGCCTGTCTTGTTATGTGCATTTTCAACTTGAACGATATCCCAGACGAGGTCTTTCGGGTATTGTTGCAGCGATATCCCTGACGAGGTCTTTCGGGTATTGTTGCAGGAAGAGGCAACACGCCATTATGACAAAGAAATATGTTTTTCCGACTGATTTTGATGTGTTCAGTACGAATTTCACCTTCAGTTTCGTCGGAAATTAACGGTTTTGGAGCTAACTCCATGTACATAAATGGACCAAAAGCCATCAATTTCCGACGAAATTCAAGGTGAAATTCGTGCTTAACACATCAAAATCAATCAGAATAACGTAATTCCTTATCAGTGAATCCCACACAACCTAACCTTACCTCTCACAGAAGTACCCAGGTCACAGCCCGTAACCCTAACTTGTCACTTGACTACCCAGGTCACTTGACTACCCAGGTCACAGCCCCTAACCCTAACTTGTTACGTGACTACCCAGGTCACAGCCCCTAACCCTAACTTGTCACTTGACTACCCAGGTCACAGCCCCTAACCTTAACTTGTCACTTGACTACCCAGGTCACAGCCCCTAACTTATGCATGACCAAAGGAAGAAAAAATAAGGTTCATATCCCGTCCGGCAAGTGCAATAACTTGTTAATGTATGGGTACCCCCCCCCACGGGCCAGTACTAAACATGGCGAAGGGACATTCCATTTGGCCGACAACAAACACATGCACTGCCAGTATCAGAACCCCTAAAAGTGTTAAATGGGAGAAAATAATCCAGGTATTTCTAAGAAACTATCAATTTCTGATGTATTTTAATGTGAAATTTGTGCGAAACACATCAAAATGACCTAGAAAAGTGTATTTCCCTGCCATTTGGCTGTGTTGCCTTTTACTGCAATTTTACCGTATTTTGTAGGTTAGTTGTAGATGGCTAGGCTATGCTATTCCTCTTTTAGTGGGGTTTACGTTTCGGATTCAGATTAGTCTTTTTCACCATTGGGGGCCCCACAGTGGGAAAAGGGGGTTTCTGGTTGGGGGAAAACACACAGGTCTGTGAGTGAAAAACATGTGTTCAAATCTCCCTTAACCTGGGGTGCCCAGGCCTTACCTGGCTAGTGCTGTATCTCCACCCTGAATCTCTCCTCCTGCATCTAGACAAACCTAGGGCACGTTGAATTAAAATATGGTAATTCTAAGGAAGAGCTTGACGTGGAGATAACGTTGATGAGTGTAGAGTGATGGGAACGGGGTGATAGATCATTTGCTGACGAAATGAATGTCTGAAATGTTCAAAGCACACTTTAAAACATGAAAATTATTTTTTCAAGTCCCAAATGTGATGATGGTTCAGAGTTAAATGTTAATTTCTTGCCTAACCAATGGCCCTGTAAATTGAAGTAACCTTAATCATAGAGTTTTAACTTGACCTAATCCAACCAAGGATGCTGGGTCCTTACCTGACTTGGCCCCTCTGCATCCCCCACCTAACATAACATAAGGTTACTTGTTTCCCTACGCACCTAGCCTAGGCCTATTGCATGGTGTCATTTTGAAAACATTCAATAAAATATATCTTGATCAAAATTAAAACTTGCAGAGTTTGAGTAAATTCTTGTATTTCATTTTTGTATTTTCTTCCACCCAAAAACCTGGTTACCCACTTTGGTTGCCCTTAATTTTAGGATATAAGTGGGCCAATTATTGTTAAAACAACTATTTTGCTAATGAAGTGAACACCAGAACCTTCAAAACACACCAAAAACATTTTGCATGAAAATTTTGCATTAGGACTACAGCCAGAATCATTTAGGGAAATACAGTTAAAACCAGGCCTGAATTTCAAAGTCCCACTTATGGTAATTGGTAAAACATAAAACTAAAGAACCAATCAGGTTGTGGTATTGTTCTTGTACTCGCATATCCAGATGAAAATAACAAAAGATGTTGAAATAAAATACAGTAGTCATCCTTACTCACAATGCACCAGAAAAAAAAAATTTATTACAAGCCCAACTCACACTTTTCTTGAAAAATCTTGCTAACAGTAAATTTGTGACAGATTTTATTATGCTTTTTTTATTGAGTTTATTAAGGAGAAGCCAGATGGTTTGTACCAAGACTTTCTAATAGGTGAGCATTTTAAAACAACAAATATGTTATTTTATTTTTTGTAAGAACCAAGGAAAAAACTCTTATGTTGAGAACTGGTTTTTAAGTACAAAAATAGCCAGGTAAATTTTTACTCTAAGCCATAATCGTACTCCTGAGTTTAAAATATGTTTTTTCAATGTTTTGGTGTTCATTTGTAAGGAAATACAAACCATAGCCTTCTAAATAGGAGTATCATTCAGTATGAGCTGGGAATGGTTGAACTTTGGTTTTAGGTGCAATACTACTGCTTGCACATTACTAACAAGCACCTTTTCTTCTGCTGTCTAGCGGGGTGAATGTTTAATGTCTTCTCTCTCTACTGCTGTTGAACTGTTTTTGGATGAGTATTTGTGCTTGGTGTGTGTTTACTTTTTGGATTTGTTTTTTCTGAATAATTGCAGAGAAAAAAAAAACAAGACCAAAGACATTGTGAGGGACATGGGTAGTTTATGGGGCACTTGATCCTCATAAATAATGTCCCTTTTTGCTAGGGGAAATCATCCACCTGTCTTTTGTCTGCATGGAGTGTTTCACTTTGTTTCACATTGTTTGGTTTTATGTACAGTCCTTGTACGTTTTCAAAACAAGGTGCGTCTTATATTTTGTAATTGTCTTTCAGTGTTTTCTCGTCAGTATTGTAGCTCCTGCAGAATAGGAGTCTTAAGTTCTTTTTTTAAATTTGCTCTCTTCATATTAAATTGCATAGAAGATTATTAGTCAAAGCCATGATCCGTATTATTTTTCACCTTTGACACATGTTCTCTATGTACTGTGCATTTATTGCCATCATGTTTTATGTTTAGTATCAGTATGACCTTTCTTTACACAATTTTTACACTTGAAGATGTTGCTAGCACTGAGAGAGAGAGAGAGAGAGAGAGAGAGAGAGAGAGAGAGAGAGAGAGAGAGAGAGAGAGAGAGATTCATTATTTGATTTGTGATTTTTTCAAAATTAAAACTTGTAAATTCGTGGTCATTTTACAATTTGCTGCACTGCTAGCACATTCATTTGATTTGTGATTTTCCAATTTGCTGCACTGTGACCAAATTCTTGACTTTATAGCATTGATAGGGCGTGTAACAAGCAAATACTTTGCAGTGGTTATACAGTGTACACAATTTGTCACCTCTATCAGGGATAGCCTTTTGTATTTGTGGTGTGCATTTGATGATACAGTTTATATTTGTCATCTTTGGCTATCATTTCCTTTACAATTTTCAGGTCGTCATTTTCAGAAATGAGGCTACCCATCCATGGATTTTTCTTTACAATGGTATCAACAATGTCATCTTCAGCCTTTGGGACATAGACTAATTTTATTTTTGGTTTAAGTTTACCCTTCTCATTTACTGATAAATTTATGGTATTCTGAATCTCCATTTGTTCCGACACGACATACAAACCGTTGGTCCTTTAAATTAGGAATTACTTTCAGCGTAGGCTGGAAACGGCCGTTGAACTTTTGAACAAGGTGGTTAGGCAGTTAACTACTGTCCGTGAGGCGGGAGTACCGCCTGCACGGATGTAAACATTCCAATTTGCTTTCAGCTGTCATAGACTGCGGACGTTGTTTTTCTCGTTCTCTGTCCGACTGTTGAGCTTTTTCCCGGTGGGAACTTTCGTTTTGTTTCTTAGTATGAATGTTGATAAGCCCTTTAAGCCCTCCTACCCCCAGCATGTATGTCCTGGGGTAGGAGGCAAGAAATGTGATACCTTTAGATCTAACGTTGACACGGACCCCCACGCCCTCTGCCCCACTTGCAGGGGACGTGTTCGCGCGCTTCGCCTTGTAGCGATTGTTGTTCCTGGTCTCCCGAGCAGTGGAGGAAGTTTGAGGGGAGGAGACGCTACCATAGGAAACCTGCCAAGGAATCGTCCAAGGATAACATGCCCCTGACAACTCCTGTGGTGGCTGATCCGTCGGGGTCGTTTCTCCCTCCCAGCAAGCTTCCCCTTCTTGCTGCCTCTCTCTCTGGTGAGGACTCCCCCTCCCCTTCCTCATTTGTTTCATCGGGTGTGGAAGGCCGCGGGGAGCGGTTGCCCGGGACATCCTCTCTGGGGCCTCTCCTCGCTCTGGTGGTGAATTTTTTCCCCCCGGAGCGAGTAGAGGCTTCACTTTTTGACCCGACTTTATCCTCAGGGTTTGGGGTGGAAGCATCTTCTGTTGGCCAGGTACCCGATCTGACATCTGCCTGGCATGTTGTCACTGGAGGGCCTGGTGTCACACATGTCTGGTGCTCCGGTGATGACCCACACAGCCACCGCTTCCACCACCACGACTGTCACCGTGTCTTCTTTTAGCAAGCTGCCTGTGACGGTGGCCTCGCACCTCGACACCCAGGTTTTGGCCCAGCCAGCCACATTCCACTCCGTACCGCTGCCTCCTGGGTTCCTGGCCCTGTTGTCCCTGCCTGGCCCCTTGCACATGGTGACGTCGTCGGTGCCATATATGACTATGCCTGCTCCTGTTGCTGACCCACGCTCGTCATTGACCACGGTTTCGGCTCCTCGCTTCCCTGACACTCAGCCCGGCCTGGCTCCCCATGCGCCACCCGTGCCTCCGACCCTGGCTTTGTCCCTGGACCCTCCTGGCTCCCGTGCTGCTGTATCTGCCCCAGTAGCTGCTGGCCTGAGCACCATCTCTGCTACCCGGGTTGCACCTGCTGCTGTGGCCCCCCAGGTTACGCCTGCTCCCGTGGCCCCCATGGTTGCTCCTTCGTGGTTTGGGGATTTGACCATGATCTTGAGGAAGATGGCGAAGAAGAAGAAGAAGAGATCCAGGAAGGCGTCATCGTCTTCTTCTTCATCTTCATTGTCGTCGTTGTCGTCTGCTGCCTCTTCTCCTTCCGAGGCTCCCCAGCCAAGGAAGAAGAAGCCTGCCTCTCCCCCAAAGAAGTCTCGCACCGAGACCTCTAAGGGATTGCCTCTTTCCACAGGGAAGGCAGTGGGATCTCTCGCTGGCTCTTTCTGATCCATGGATCAGGGAACCGCTGGTGGATGCTATTCAAGCTCCAGGCCGATGACAGCAACCGGTTTGTCACCAGGCAGTGGCCAAGACCTCTGGGTCTTTGCGTTCCACTGCGGCCAGGCCCTCAGGGTCAGGCTAGCTCTTCCTCAGCTCCTAAGAAGTCCCGGTCTTCAAAGGGATTCTGTGGAAACACGCAGCCTCCTTCTTCCTCTAGAAAGGGTGGGTCTTCCTGCCCCTTTCAGCCCGCTTTCCAGTCTGGAAAAGGGGGCAAGGGGAAGAAGAAGGGGAAATGCTAGGGGCGGCATTCCTCCCAAAATGCTGCCGAAGGTTGGGGGGGGATGCCTGTTGAGCCAATGGGCAACATGGCAGTGACACGGAGCCAAGACCTGGATAGTGGATGTCCTTCAGGAGGGATATCTACTACCCTTCAAGTCTCGGCCTCCATTCACCAACACTCCGGTCTGTCTCTGCACATATGTCCAAGGAACTCTGAAGGACTCCACACTACAGCAAGAAGTGCAAGCCGTGCTGAGCAAGGGTACTGTGGAGGTCGTGTTGGACCAGTCTCCAGGCTTTTACAGCCATGTCTTCCTCGTAGAAAAAGCCACAGGGGGATGGAGACCAGTCATAGACCTGTTTCCCCGAACTGATTCGTTCGCCAGACTTGGTTCATGATGGAAACAGCGCGATCCGTGCTTGCCTCCACCAGGGAGAACGACTTCATGCTTACGGTGGACTTGAAGGATGCATATTTCCAAATACCCATTCATCTGTCCTCTCACAAGTACCTTCGTTTTATCCTTGGGGAGACAGTCTTCCAATTCAGGGCACTCTGCTTCGGGCTCTTGACCTCTCCCCAGGTGTTCACGAGAGCCTTCTCTCTCGTGTCAGCTTGGGCCCACTTGCACGGGATACGTGTATTGAGGTATCTCAACGATTGGGTCGTCCTGGCAAGCTCCCGCTCACAGTTGATGCAGGACAGGGATCGACTCCTCGAGTTTTGCCGCGATATTGGGATCTTGGTGAATCTCGAGAAGTCAGATCTCTCCCCCAAGGAGAGGATAAAGTACCTGGGCATGCTGACAGACACGGTAGCAGCGAAAGTCTTTCCCTCGGACTCTCGTATCAGCAGGTTCAGGCAGGCAGCGCAGCTGTTCTTGTCACGACAGGAGCAACCAGCCAGGCAATGGCAAGTCGTCAGCAGTCACCTGTCGTTGCTGGAGAACCTGGTACCTCATGGGCGTCTGCACCTGCGGTCTCTACAGTGGAGACTGAAGGAGTATTAGTCCCGAGACCCCCAGTCCTTTCTCATCCCTCTTTAGCATAAGTTTTGTCCATGTTTGTCATGGTCTTTACATCTTTATCAGCATTATCAATATTGTTTTGGATTTCATATATGTCGATCATTATGTCACTAGTTTTCTGAGCTGAATCCTGAATCAACTTTGTTAATATCTCTGTGTTTTCATTTATTTCTTCAAGTTCATCTTCACTGAGTTTTTTGTGTGTTCTTTGTTCAGGCCTTTTGCAGTTATTACAGATGTACTGTATGTTATCACTACGAAGTATGGTGTGTATCTGACCTTGATGTCGAATATTCATAGTGAAACCATACGTCGCACATTTCACAGGAAGTTCCTTCCTCATCAACTTCCCCAGAGCAATGTCTGCAGGTTGCTGACTCTCCCAATCTAGGTTGACTCATCCTTCTCTGGTATTTTATTTATTGTTCCAGCTTTACGTGCTGCTTCGATAAAGATGAGATAATGTTCGTATGATAGTTTGATCTTCCCTTTACTAGGTTTAATTTCTACAGTATTTATTTTCTCTTTTTCCTTCCTCTTCATCATATTCACTTTGAACACTGCGCAAGTCAGGCACTTTTCACAGAGCACTTCACAGACACGTCCTACACTCACGAAAGCTACTCGGAACCAGTGTGCTGGTTGGTCTTCCTTTACTTAGTGGGAGAAGTTTGTGACAGCCTCATCTGTGCAGAACACATCCTTGGTGAGACTGCCAAATCCAGCCAGTTCCTTTCTCCCTGCTCCTGGTATATGTATCCTGTTGCCTTTTGTGAGTAATTTTTTCCCTCTCAGTCCTGAGGGGGTTAACTTGTTGGAGGAAGGGCACTTGCCATTTGCTCTCCTCAGATGCCAATTTGGGTGCTCAGGCCAGTGTCCACTCTTGGTAAGGCCTTGACCCGAGCACCCTGTTTGCCTTCCACTACTCTTAATAATTCTACTAATGTTCCAGGTAAGGAGTAATTGTCTTTGGAATCCGTGCAGAAGATTTTGCCTTCCCTGAACATCCTAGGGAAACTGTCTCATCATTTTTGGGCTTTGCAGCAGCTGCTAAGTAGGAGGAGGAGGAGGAGGAGGAGGACATTTTTGCTGCCCATTACACTGCTTTTTTGGTAGCAGTTGTTCTCCTTGTAGTCGACTGTCTTCTTTTATTTGCAATAGCAGAAATGTTATGAGCCATGATCTGTCGTTTGGTGTTGGACATGAACAAGGCTTAAGTTGGGAAAGGAAAGAAGCATTCATGATGTTCAACCTTCAGAAGTCCCAGCTGGTTCCATCACAGACAATTCTCTATTTGGGGATGATTCTCAGAGTTTTCAGATTTTTCCGTCACCCAAAAGTGTTGAGTCATGCCTAAAGAAAGTCGATGAGGTCCTCGCCCACGAAACCTGTTTGGCGAACCAATGGATGCCCCTTCTCAGTACCTTAGCCTCCATGGAGCAGTTTGTTTCCCAAGGAAGGCTTCATTTGAGAACTCTTCAGTTTTATCTGCAGGCCAGCTGGGACAGGAAAGCTCATCCAGACACACTCGTCTTCCCGATATCTCAAGAAATCAAGGAGGATCTCTGGTGATGGAAGTCAGAAGGCAGGCTGTCATGAGGGAAGTCCCTTCTTCCTTTGAACCCCAACGTAGACTTCTATGCAGATGCTTCAGATCTGGGTTTGGAAGTGCTTCTAGGCACCCAAGAAGTGTCAGGAATTTGGTCCCATGAGCAGATTCATCAACCTCAAGAGGAGCTGACAGCAATGCGGCTGGGCCTTCAGCATTTTGCTTCAATAGTCTGCAATCAAGTACAGCAAACCCCCGTATTCGTGGGGATGCGTACTGCACCCCCCTGCGAATAGCTAAAATCCATGAATGCTTAAACCCCTCTAAAAACACTTAAAACTACCTATTTTGATAGTTTAAGCACAAAAAAAACCTCTAAAGATGATTATACCTGAGTATTTTAATAGTTTTATCACAAAAAGTGCATTTAGTCATGAAAATATGAAAATACAGTAATTAGTGAATATTTTTCAGTGAAAAATACAGCAAATGGGGGAATTTTCCATGAATAATGTGTATATACGTTCCACAGAGAAATCCGCGAATGGGGGGGGTTTACTGTAGTGACTGTACACTGGGACAGTACTACGGCCCTGACGTATATGAGGAAGCAATGGGGGACTCATTCGTTCTCATTTTATTGGCAGACCACAACGGAACCAAGTTGGTGATGCGGTTCGTCCAGGGCAAGCTCAATGCCCTTGTGGATTGGTTGAGCCATCCCAGTCAGGTGCGGACCTACAGCTTATTGTGGAATCCGAACCACATTATACCGAGAAATGAATTTCTAACACCAAAAAAAAATTCCTCTAATTCTTCACTGGCCGGCCGGAGAATTGAATGCTGGCCTAGGAGAGTGCTAGGCGAGTACGATATCGACCCATCCAGTGAAGGACTTCCCCACAGAGTGGACTCTTCATTTGCAGGTGTGCAAGGATCTGTGGATGCTGTTTGGGAGACCTTTTATAAATCATTTTGCATTGTCCAAGAATCAGCGTCTCTCAGTCTTTTGCTCTCCAGTACCAGACCCTCTAGTATGGGTGAACGGACGCCATGCTACAAGAACGCCATTCTGCATGATACGAGAAGTCCTCAACAAGTTCCGCAACCACATAAATGTCACAATGACTCTAGTGGTCCCATTCTGGCCGCGACAGGAATGGTTCCCGGATCTCCTCAAGCTGCTGATGGACTTCCCAAGGTTGTTACCACAGTGACCAAGTCTGCTCAGACAACCCCACTTCAGGCAGTTCCACCAAGAATTGTCCACTCTGGCCCTGACAGGGTTCAGACTGTCAGGAAACTCCTCAGACAAAAGGGGTTTTCAAGAGCAACTTCACAAACTATTGCCAAGTGTAGGCACTCCTCTTCCGACAAAGTCTATCAAGCCAAGTGACGCTCGTCTTCTGACATGTCTATCAAGCCAAGTGGACAGTCTTCAGAGCCTGGTGTAGAAGACATGACATCTCATCTTCTAAGACATCTGTAGCAGACATTGCCGAATTTCTCCTGTACTTGAGGACATCTAGGGGCCTGTTCTCCTGTATGATCAGAGGATACATGGCTATGCTGAGTTCAGTGTTTCGGCACAGAGGTATGGATCTCTCTGCTAATCAGGACCTGTCCATCTCATAAAGTCCTTCGATACCTCCAAATTCAAGGGACAAGAGGCTGTCTCTTGGAAACTGGATGTAGTTTTGAAGTGGCTCTCCAGACCCTGCTTTGAGCCTCTTAATTCTGCTTTGTTACGAGATCTTACCAGGAAGACCCTCTTTCTTGTGACGTTAGTGACTGCCAAGAGAGTCAGTGAAGTGCAGGCTCTTGACAAGAGAGTGGGATTTCCCCAAGGTGATGCCGTATGTTCTTTCACCCTGGGCTTTTTAGCAGAGAATAAAGACCTAACCAAGCCCTTGCCTTGTTCCTTCACTATTAAAAGCCTGATGGAAATATTAGGCCCAGATGAGGAGGAGAGAGTTCCATGCCCAGTGAAAGCACTAGGGTACTACTTGCACAGAACAGAGAAGATTCAAGGTCCTATGAGTAGTTTGTGGTGTTCGGTTAGGAATCCATCTCATGCCCTATCAAAGAACGGCATGTCTTTCTTCTTGAAGGATCTGATCTCTGAGGCCCATTCTCAGGTAGGAGAAGAGGCTTTAATGTCCATCAGTGCTAAAGCTCACAAGATCAGAGCCTTCTCCACGTCTTTAGCCTTCAGGCACAACCTGTCTCCATCAGTTCTTCAAGTGACTTACTGGAGGTGCAAATCTATCTTCGTGATGTGGAAACTACTTTTGAAAATTGTAGTACTTTAGGGCCATTATCTATGGCTGACATGATGTTGGGGGAGGAAGTGTAGGAAGCTTTTCTTCCTTCCCTTTCTCTTTGCCTTGAACTTAGGTGGTGAGCTGCAAGGGGAACCTGGGGTTACTGTGTACCTGGAGACCAGTCTTAGTTTTAATGGGTGGGTGGTGTTTTTATGTTTTGTGGTGTAGGTGATGTTCGTGTTCATTGATTCTGGTAATTTCTTTTGTCAGTATGTGCCCAGGGCAGGGCAACTGGCTTCTTGCATACTTTGTTAGTCATCAGGTTCATCCCTTGCTGCAAAGTACCCACTGATGTAGAGGTGCATCTGGCCAACTTGCCACACCCTACATGGTTAAGAGGAGCGCCAGCCAGAAGCAGTATCTACCTGCAGCAGCTGTCTTACCAGGTAAGGAATGACAAGCATTGTACCAATGCTAAGATTGCTATCCTCTAACTCATTATCATCCATAATATTTTGGGGTAGTTGATCCATATATCCCACCTCCGTGTCAATTTGGGATTCAGCAGTGTAATTACTTGGTAAGTTACATATATAAAAATTACATTTTTATGATAGAGTTTTGTATATACTTACAAGTAATTATGAAAAGCCCTCCCTCCTCCCTTCATATGGAAAGAAGGGTAAAAACAATAGAGTCTCGCTGTTGAAGTCATTCCTCTCTTACCCCGAAAGTGGGCAGGGACTAGTTACCTACACCAACACTAATGCTACCACGAATTTCAAAATTTTTAAGCTGCTGGTGAGTGAAACTATAAGCAATGTAATTAGTTGGTAAGTATATACAGTATAAAACTATTTTATCATATAAATGTAATTTTTCATAACTTACAAACCTGAGGTCCTTACTGCCCACCTCAAGCCACCCCTCACTGTGTTACCTGGACCAGAAGGTAAGTGAATGCATGGCTGGATAGAAAGGTGGGACTCCCCACCCTACTGCTGGTAGTTAACTACCTGACAACCTGGTTAGAATTGAGTGGCCAGTTTCTAGCTGCGCTGAAGGTATTTCCATATGTAAAGAACTCAGGTTGTATGTTAGGAAAAATACAAATTACTGTAAAATTTTTAATTTTTTACAGATTTTATACTTCTCCCCCCAACAATGAAAACTCTTTCTCTCTCTCTCTCTCTCCCTCTCTCCCCTAAATAGGCTTCATGTTTCTTGTTCCAGCAAGTGACAAAAATGATGCAGATAGAGGGGTACTGTTTAATTTAGTCCCCCTCTCCATTTATTTTTTCATTGTAGAATTGTGAATATACATATATATTCTGTAGCATTTTGAATATATACATACATATTCACTTTGCACAGACTTTTAAAGAAAATTTATGAATAATAATGTTGCTACTGGGGTTTCAGTTCCTACCAGTTGTGATGAAGGTATTTCGAAGTGTAATGGAAACTATTGAAATAATGCATAAAATTAGTTTTCGGTAGTGCTCTGATAATTTTTCTTGTCTCATGGGTTTCATATGGTATTTCTCACAAGAAAAGAGGGAGGCAGGAAAAGTAAATGAAGTTGTGAAGTACTATTAGTATAGAAAGAGACACTAGACAAAAGTCCTATATGATAGAATGTTTACTGTAATACAAAAATTGGTGGCAGTATGAAATGCACAATACAAGAATATGGGTAGAATGAAATGTATATTAAGAAAATGCAACTAAGTTTAAAGACTATACTCTCAGTGATACATACTAGAAAGAAAAAGAGGCATTAGTTTGGTTGTACATAGTTGGACATTGGCTATGTTTTGCTACTTCACATAGTTTATCATAGCTAGGCTTACTAAAGTTACTCACCTTACTATAGTTGGTTTACTTTAGGTAGATTCTTGTGTGAGCCCTATGCCTACGAGACGTTTGTTTGGCGGCCTCTGATTGGCTGGTACCAAGAGGTAGGCAGCTTGCTCACTGTCCCATATATACGTCTGTAGCTTAGAAAACTAGCAATATGTTTATGTTTCTTCATTTATCTCACATTTTGCACAAGATAGGAAAGTTTTGGTCTTGCCATAGGATTCAGTATTAATTGTACAACTAAATCATGATTTCTCTGAAATCAGTAAGATAAAACACAAAGGAATTACAATGAATAAAAGTGAAGAGAGGAGCATTTAATTCTTTACACCTGTTTTTACTTATCATTAGATTTTGCATCATAAAACTTGTGTTTTCATCAATAAATTCACCATGAGTATGCTGGTGCTTTCAGATTTTAGAGGCATGTTATATTTGAAGAGAAAATGAAGAATATGCATTATTATATTGCATCCATATTTAACTCAGTTTGTCAAGAGATGGTGATGTGCAAGACACTGTGTTGGCCCTCACAGCTGTTGACAGTTACCAAGTTAGCGATATGAGAAGTTTGCAGTTTTGACAATATTTACCGTATTATTATGTCATTACATTATCTGTAAATAAATGCATAGAATTCCCATTATGACTGTTGAACATTTTCACTCCAATATCATGTACAGTAAACCCCCATATTCGCGGTCTCACTATTCGCGGACAGACGTATTCACGGATTTCTGTGTGTAACATATCTACCCATTATTGCGGAAAATTTGCCCATTTGCAGTATTTTTCACAGGAAAATATTCACTAATTACTGTATTTTCATATTTTCATGACTAAATGCACTTTTTGTGATAAAACTATTTAAATACTCAGGTATAAGCATTTTTAGAGTATTTTTTGTGTTTAAACTATCAAAATAGGCAGTTCTAAGTGTTTTTAGAGGGGTTTTAAGTATTCGCAGATTTCAGCTATTCGCGGGGGGAGGGGGGTGCGGTACACATCCCTCGTGAATACAGTGGTTTACTGTATGTCCGTATGTCTGGACATATCTAATAAGAAAAAAAAAATAATCAGACTGATGCATCTGGATGTGCTGGCTTCAATTTAAACATCACTAATAGATTTTATGGTAAGAAATAAAAAGGTGTAATTTTGTTTATGGAATGAACATATGAAAACCATAAGCTTTTGATGTTATTGACCAGAGAAACAAGCGGCCATAATAATGTACTCATAATTATGTAGGCCTGTTATTTATCATGTAGCCTACAGTATGCAAATTTCTCACCTAGACTAAGTTGAAGCCAACACATCTAGGTGCAGCTATAGTATGCTGTACTTTTTGTGCTTTATCTTTAAAGAATAGCAGCAGCTGCCTTTAAAAGCCCCAGGTAATAAAACCCAGGTAGCAGTTGTTACATTTTTTCTTCTGTTAATGTAACACTGTTGAATATCTGGTCAGCCACCCAGATGGTCAGTTACTTGGTATAGTTTTATACAAATGATTATTGGCCTAAAATCAAATTAAATGTTCCATTGTTGAGATTTTTTGTCAGGATAATGGTTATAATGTTACTATCCTGTTTTGATATATGTGTCAGAGCATTTCTTGCATAATAAGTGAACATTGCATTTATCAGGAATGAAGCCCTGGTGGGCAAGGGGTTTCTTGCACCTACAACACGGAAGACTGGAACCACTATTGCAGGAGTGGTTTTCAAAGATGGAGTGGTCTTGGGTGCAGACACCAGAGCTACAGAGGGAGATATTGTAGCAGACAAGAACTGTTCAAAGATTCATTATCTTCAGCCCAACATGTATTGCTGTGGTGCTGGTATGTTCATGCCTACTGTTCTTCTTTTGGGTGTACAGTAATCACTTGTGGTCTGCTGTAGTTGTGTTGAATTAATCATAATATTCTTGCTGAAGAAATCATAATAGTACCTTTGCTTAACTAATTATATTTTTGTTTGCTCTGGATAAGAATATATGGTTGTAGTACTTAGCAAAAAATTGTTTAATGGAAAGTGGTGCATCTATTTAATTTAATTGATATGGCTTTATATTTATATGATGTTATTTTTGATGTAATTTATTCACTAAAGTCTTCGCTTTATTTTTTACAGTTCATTTAATTAATTTTAGTATTTTTATATTTAACTTTTAATTTATTTTAATTATTTAAATGACTTTAATTTTATTTTTAATTTTGTTTATTTTTTAATTTATTTTATTTGTATACTATTCAGTTATTGGTGTATTATATTCAATTACCTGCCATATATTTCTGCTTATATGACAACCTTTAAATCCAAAAATTCACCCCTAAAAAATGGGGGTCATCTTATACTACCATTCTTGAATTCCAAGTGATGTTTATCGGTAGGCTAGCCTCGGCCTTGGTGCAATAACCACCGACATATATACATGAAAAGATTCACATTATGAAATAAACTGATAATAAAGGTAATAAAACCAAGTTTACCATATATATTATTGGCATATCTTCATAATAAATAGCCTATTTGAGGAGTAATTCCATATCAATGAAATCAGCTTTTATCTATGCGAAGCCCAGCTGAGAAAATGTAAACATGGAGCTATGGTTGCACTCACAGCAACCTTTACTGAAAGATAAAGTAATAACATTTAGGATAGCATAATCATTATTGTGGTGTTAAATAAAACAATTTTCGATTACATACAGAATTTATTTTTCAATAAAATTCAGTCATATGAACGATAGTTATGTATGATAATTATTGTACGTTATGAAATAAACCGATAATAAAGGTAATAAAACCATGTTTACTTTTATATATTATTGGCATACCTTCATAATAAATAGCCTATTTGAGGAATAATTCCATATCAGTGAAATCGGCTTTTATCTATGCGAGCAACCTTTACTGAAAGATAAAGTAATAACATTTATCAAAAGATAAAGTAATAACATTTAGGATAGCATAATATTAATTTTTCATTAAAAATCATTATTGTGGTGGTAAATAAAACAATTTTCGATTACATGCAGAATTTATTTTTCAAAAATTAATTCATATGAACGATAATTATGTATGATAATTATTGTACATTATTGTATTGTTGTTAGGGGTTGTTTGCAATTGGTGATGAAATGTAAACAAAACAATGGTATTGCAAAAACAAGATATAGAATCGGCTTTGGTATTTTGTTTATTTTGAATTTTTAAGGATACAGTAAGTAAAACAGCATTTGTAATAACATCATCTTTACATAACCAGTATTTCATAAGATAGCCTATTGTTGCAAAAGCTAGCCAATACACAGATGGTTTTGTAATTTAGCCAACGTCTTCTACTACAGATATGAGATAAATTCATGAAAATTTGTCATAATTTTTTACCTTGTCTTATTTAAAGGTCATCGTATACACAGAAATATATGGTACTTGTTTTAATTAGGTCTTATTTATTTAATTCAAAGTGGTCTTTGAAATCATCTTACAGAATTTTATTTGGAAGTTTCTTAAAATAAAATTTCTTCTTGCAGTAATGTAACTCTATTTTGTACATAAGTGTGAATGTTATAATATACAGCACTTGTTTCATGCTAATAACATAACCTCTGTATCAAGAATTTTAAACCTTTTTATGAGATGAACATACAACCAAGATGATAATCTGAATTTTCTGAAAATTTTTCATTCATGTGCAAACTCACTTGTCATACAGTCACTGTCTATTTACTGTGTTCAGTGAAGATGCTCTTATATTTGTATGCCTGCTCTGCATGCTGATTTAGAAGTCAAGTTAAGGATCGAAATGGACGCTGAAGTTGTCGTCTTAATGTTCGTTAACAAACCCCAGTGAAAACTGTATTGAATGTAATTTGAATAACGTTTATTAAAATCTTATATTACAGGCACAGCAGCAGATCTGGGAATGACAACGCAGCTGATGGCAAGCCAGCTGGAACTTCACCGCTTGAACACAGGGCGACAGGTACCTGTTGTGGCTGCCAATCGAATGTTTAAGCAGATGCTCTTCAGATACCAGGTAAATCTTTCAGTTTTTGGATTTTCCAGTATATTTTTTAGGCCTATATGCTTCATATCATGTTTGACTACATAAATTAAATTATTACAGCTGCTCAGGTGTGAAGAGTGAGCTTGCCTATTACTTGACAGTGGTACAGTTTATTTTTGGCATGAATCTTGGAATTGCATAAGTGAAAAATAAAGAAAAATAACATGCTCAAATAGTTGCTGACTTATGACTGGGTTAGGTCCTGACAGGCTATTCGTAAGTTGGAACAGTCACAAGTTGGATGACTGAAAAATATCTTATATAGAGTACAAGTAATTTTTGAACTGTCAGCATTGCTGTAATATAATTTTTAATATCACTTTGATATTATATTGAGACTTTTTATAATTTTATTATGTACTCATATTTTATCTTTTTGGAATTTTCTTCATACTGTATAATTTTCTTTAAAATACAGTGTATTTTGTAATATGACTCATTTACATTCCCGAGTTAACTCGAAGTCAACTTCTTAACTTTACTCAGAATTTGAAGAATATTTTCTGTGACTTTATTCTCATAAATTCATTGTCCTCATATTTATTGCTATTAGTTTTTCATCATTTATTGTGATTGTGGAGGGTGAGATGACAAAAACAAAAGTATGAATGTCAGCAAGCATTCAGTGCATTTGACTTAATTTCAAGGAGAGTCCCAATTTTTTTATTCAGTTTCCTTTCATCCTTAGGCATTAAGTAATGTGATTTTAATTGAAAAAATATATATAAATTAGTCAGAATATGTAGAAATTTTACATGAAAATAGAAATATGAAAACTAATTAGTTCAATCAGTGAGGAGAACGACTTATCGGCAGTGACCAGTAAGTCTTGCTCAAGGCCACTATTGCTGTCAGACTACACTGTTCTTTTAATATATACCAAGATTTTTATATTTGTAGTGTATTTATTAAATCCGTTGCTTGTCTTCATACCACGGATTTCAACACTGTATTTAGAGTTATTCTCTGTATTTTGGTGTATTTAGAGTTATTCTCTGTATTCTGGTGATAACGTTAGTGTGTTTAATTATGACACCAAGTATGGTATTTGATTATGCCTGTTGACTTGATAGCAATTCCAGGGAACTAATGACTCAGTTGCGGAGGAAAAGTCCTGGCCTTTCTGAGATTTGACACACATGCTAAGTACAGTAGTTGTGTTATTTTTGTATGTTTAAAAATTAAAGCATTTGTCTTATGTATATTTTTTATGTTCTTTAGGGGCATATTGGTGCTGCTTTAGTGCTGGGTGGTGTTGACAAATATGGTTCCCATATATATTCCATCCACCCTCATGGTTCCACTGATCGCCTTCCCTACACAACCATGGGATCTGGATCCTTAGCAGCAATGTCAGTATTTGAGCAACGTTGGGAACCAGATATGGAGGTAGGACTATAAACACAGTTGAGGTATTCTGGCAGTTTATTAAATGGTTTAGTTCACTTTGTATTTTCTGAACTTTTCTCTGCTAAAGCTATGACACATCGGTGTTGAATAGCCTGGTCTTAAGGGACAGGAAACACTTTAGTGGTCTTGTTGATGTCTGGGACATATTACCTACCACTAGTGTCCTTGGGTATGAAACCAAGTTTTGGGAATGGTTTTAGCAAATGTAGCATTTTCAGTATTTTAGTGTATTCTCGGTTTTAAATGTTTCAAAGAACGCCAATCATTGTATTCAGGTTATAGTCAGTGGCTCTTTTGATTAAACATTTTGTCACATCAAGGAACAGAGTCAATGGCTTCCCCACTTGGTTTACAATAATAAGTCGTCCTTTATTGTTGCAGTTGGAACAAGCCAAACAACTGGTGAGGGATGCTATTGCTGCTGGTATCTTCAATGATCTTGGCTCAGGTTCAAATGTGGATTTGTGCATTATCACCAAGGATGGTGCAACAATGATTCGTCCTTATGATATTGCTAATGTTAAAGGAAAGAGGTGAGTAATATGGTGCATTTTTGTACAATATTAATAGTGTATATTTAAATCAAAGGTTTAAATACAGTATATGAAGGAAGACTCATACTAAACCAATTTTCATTTTTAGAATGTATTTATAAGATTAATTTGATTGACCCCCACACAAATAGACTTCACCTGTTGTGAAGTGGTACATACTGTGGACATTGGTATGTTACAATGGGTGGAGGAAAGCAAGGAGACATTTTTACATTTGATATATATGAGGAAAGGGAGTCTTATGATTATCTCCAACCTTTGTAGTTTCAAGACTTTTCTGTCATCCAAGGAGTACTATAAAGTTTGAGCATTCATTTTCCTAACTAATTAAAACATTTGCTTGACACTTAAATGTATGCTGATATTACCGTACATTCTTTGAGATTTGCTGGTTAACAAAAGTTGTTTGGTCAAGGACAAACTGATGGGGTGGACTTGTGTCCAGGGTATTAATCATCAGACCCCTCTTCCTTTTAGAGGAAGTGGTGCTCATGGTGGTTAATAGTATAGTTTGTTTACACCATTGTATTTGTATTTTAACGAGGTGCAGATTTGGAGACTTTTTGCTAGTAAGTAGGAATAGGCCAAAGGGGATTGGCAAAAAGTAAGATACAGAAGGCTATGCATCTAGAGCTGAAGGGATATGGAAAAGAACCGTTATTAACATCTACATCATGCTTCACACGCATGATGTAAGTAGTATCTCCTTGTAGTGTAACTGGCAATGCTTTTAATGGCATCTTCTTTTTGATAAAACTGTCAAATGTTGTTGCATGACAAGACAGTGAAATGCCAGTGCAACTTCTGGTTGGTAGGGGAGTCAAATGCTACTAGCATGTGTTTTTGAGAAATGCGGTCATTTAGCCCATATAGCTGCATGGTGGTGTGGCAAGTCAAGGAGGTAACAGCTGCTAATAGGATCTTGAGTGTTATCCTTATACAACTGTTGTAGCTAGGTAATTGGTCTAAGAACAAGCATTTCATTGCTGCTGGTGTTTCTGATTAAGGGTGCCAAGAGTACCTTAGTATTGACCAGATAACAGCTACTGGTAGCATCTTGAATGCTATCCTTTCACAACTGCTGTGGGTAGAATAATTCGTGTAAGGGCAAGCCTTTAATTGCTAGTGATATTTCTGATTAGGGGTGCCAAGTGTTGTGTTGTCAGATCACAGGAAGGTTTTACTGCTGTTGGTGACACCTTTAACAGAGTACCATTCCTTCCTAGTCCATTGTATTGCAACTTGTAGAAGGCAATTGTTATTGTTGTGTGGCAACATCTTCCTGGCAGTGGCAGTGGTAAGTGAATTTTGCTGCTGACCTGGTCACTGCTTCTGTTACTGCTTTCAGTTGTAGTTAATAGGACTCCCTTATGCAGCTGATAGTGTTCTCTCATTGAGTGGTGCTGTTTTTGGGGGGTGATCTATGTGTGGACATGTTGCTTAAGATGGATATCAGCCAGCACATGTGGAATGGACTTATGGTTGTTGCAGCTCTTGCAGTCTAGTGTTACTGACTTTTGCTGCTCCCTCTGGTTAATGAAAGCTGACAAGATACAATTACTGTTCCTGCTGAGGACAATAACCATTCAACAATTACTGCCTAGTTTCCAGGACTTGAGTTTTTGAATGTGTGGGAAAAATTTTTCTGAATGCATGTGCTGAAAGTAGTTATATATTCCAGATTTGCTGTTTGGCTTGCATGTTCTTGGTGCTTGTTATGAGGTAATCTCAATATCCACTGTTGTACAGAAATCATGGATTGTGGTCTTAAAGTTTGTAGATGGATCTTCTTTAATGCTGCTTTTGTTATTCATGAGGTCCTTGTTTTCAGACTTAGATTGAAAGTGGTTGACTTTGTCCTGTTATTTTTATTAAATTTTTAAGACAGATCAGAAGTGGTTAACTATTTGTTGTTATTTTTGTTGAATATGGGTAGTTTTTTGTGTTCCACTACTTTTTCTGTGATACATGCATGTTAATGTGGTTAGGCCCTGAAGACAAATGTGTTTCTTATGCAAATGATAGTACTATTTACATCGGTATAGTGCTTACTTGTTGAACTGCGTCCTCATTGTGTCCATTACAGTACTCCATTTTAAATCACCATCTTTAATGTGCAATCTCCCTAGAGACTCCTTTAAAGAAAGTTTAATTGCCAACCATGTTTTTGTTTTTCTCTTTGTTGAAAGAGAGAGTGAATGAGTGATGCTACTCTTTTCTGTTGGTCATTGTCATGCTTTAGCATTGCACTGGAAGCAGCCTGCCTTGGAAGTCTTACACTTTCTCCCTACAACAATGTCTTTGCCCCTTATCACCTTGTGTTTCATTTCACAGGGAAGGAAGGGCAGTCTTCCATCATCAATTCTCCTATTGAAAGTGGTTTTAGGTAAGATTGTTAGGTCGTTTGTCCCAATGGATTTTTGAGAATGGGGGACCATCAGCATGGAGCCTTGGGTTCTGGAGGTTGTTTGCTTTGGCTGCAGTTTTCCCTTATAGCATTATATATTTGTTAGTACTCCCTGTTTGGTAATCTTTGCAAGTAGACTGTTTCTCAGCAGTAACGTGACCAACGTGTTGTGAGGGGTAACTATAAGGTGTGAGGGGTAACTATGTCCGAGTCATTTAGGTTCTCCATTGGCTCTTCCTTCTTCAGAGTCTATGATCAGATTTTCAGCTTCTCCAGTGCAGTGGTTCTTCAACTCAGGCCATAGATGAGCTCCTTTGTCAGTCTTGCCCTTGAGTCAGACCTAAGAGGGTCTGTATCACTCTCTTGGACTTGTTCTTGAGGAAAGTTCTTTGATGCTTTTAACTTCACTTCCTACGGTACTTCATGGCATCTGGCACAGGGGAATCTCAATACTCCAACCATTGGGATCCTAGATCTCTGTTAATAGCTTATCACAGGAACCTGCTTCAGGAAGTCTTGAGTACCCAGATCTCCTCAGATTTTTATGACCTTAAATTTTTTTATGACAAATTCATTAAATTTAAGATGGGAAAGCCCACTTGGGGTTGTATTAAATTCACAGGTTCATCAGTGTCAGAAACTAGTTTGCCGGCACTTTGGCTTCCTTGGGCCCTAGGTGGCCTTCTTGGCTTTTCTTCGAGTGATAACCTTATCAGGTAGTAGTGGTCAGCAGTGCTACTTCTGTCCTCTTTCTGCAGAGTTCAGAAGGGTCAGGGTTGGATTTGATTTGTATGCTAGCAGTGGTGACTCAAGCATCTATAGAGAAGCCTTAGTTTTTTGAAGCTCTTCCTACGACTGACCTCTGAGCAGGTGCCCCAAGTTTTCCAGTTAGGATGGTTTCTTTCATTTGACTGTAACCTAAGTTACAAATTTGGTGAAATCTTTTCTTGAACCTGATGCAGCTTGGCTTTGGTGGGTTTCCTCAGTACGTTCCTTTGTGACTGGCCTTGGTGGCTCAAACAGTGGATGCCATGCTTCAAGCTTGGTCTGGCCCAGACACCTATAATTTCACCATTTTTTCTATGAGACAGCTTGCCATTAAGTGTTTCTGGCTCTGGCAAGAGAGATTTCTGGTCCATCTAGGACTTGAATATTTTGAGTTTCTTTAATCCGAGGATTTCTTGTGCAGAATTCTCATTTCATGAAGTTACATTCTCATCTTCAGTCGCTGCATTTTATGTGAGCTTATTTATAGCTTTGTTGAGTAAGTTTGCTGTGGTTGCTGTTGGCATTCCTGCAACTCAGTTGCCATAACTCTTCAACAACTGGGCAGGATTTGTGGCTTCAAACAACAGTGGGGTTCTTGTTAGCTCAGTCACTATCTCAGGTGATTTACCACTCTTTTAGGTGTTGAGATAATCATCGAGTTTTGATTTACCAGCTGTGTGTGCTGGTAAGTCTCATGATGCTTGTCTCCAATCTCTCTTTCAGCACAGCCCTTCATATCATATGGTTCTTATGCTCTTCATGCATTGTTTTCCATGGGTCAAGAGGTGAATCCATTGTAACATTGTAATTTTCTGTCTCCATCTTTGATGGAGTGTGTCTTTCAACCTCTCAGCTTTTCCAGCATACAAGGTGTGATCCTATAGTATAAGAAGAACAGTACAACATGTACCATTTTAGCATTTAATTTCCTTCGAAGTAGTCCCCTTCGGAAGCCACACACTTTATCCAGTGCTGTTTCCATTGATGGAAGTATTCCTGAACTCATTTTGTGGGATCAGCAGCTGCCTTGTCGCATTCACTTGGATCTCCTTGACATCCTGAAATCTTCCTTTCCAGTAGGATTTGATTTTTGGAAAGAGAAAAAAGTCGCAAGGGGCAGGATCTGGGGAAAACAATGGCTGTCGGACCTGGAAAATGTTGTACTTGGCCAGAAACTGCTGCACAAGCTGTGCTGAATGGGCAGGTGTGTTGTTATGTTGCAATTGCCATTCATCAGACGCATACAATTCAGGCCTTTTCTTTGAATAGCATCCTGCAAATGCTGCAACACATCACAGTAGTACTCATTTACAGTTCCCTTGTAGTCGAAGAAAACGAGCAGCTGTCTCTTCACATTGCTTCGACGTATTCGTGCTTTCTTTGGTCTTGGAGAGGTTGGGGTCTTCCACTGGGTCACGGCCACAGACCCAAGATTCATCACCCGTTACAACTGTTTTTGAAAAGTTTTTGTCGTTCTCGACGCAATCAAGGATATCTTGCAAAACTCAAACTGGAATTTCTTTTTGGTCAGCTGAAAGCAGTGTTGGCGCAAACTTGGCAGACACACGTCTCATACCCAAATCTTCAATGAGATACCCAAATCTTCAATGAGAATTACTAAACTGAACCGTAACTAATCTGCACATCCTCCGATAACTCACAGATGGTGATTCGACAATTTCCCCTCACAGCTGCATGCACCTGTGGAGGGTCACCCTTAGTCAGTTCTGGAGATGAGACTAGTAGGCTGGCAAGTAGCTGATGTCACCTTCCCCTGGCTATTACATGCATGAGGGAATGCAATAAACCACCTGAAAAAGCTAATTCAGTCATTTGGGGCTTCAGAGGAAAAGAACATTATAAAGGAGCAGGTTCCAAGGAATGCATTGCTCTAGAAACAAATTCTTGACGACCAGAACCTTGTTGACACACTGATCTTTCTGGAAGAGCCCGGCAAACTTTCTGCACAGAGAGTACAAGATGTATTGGAAATATTGGAAATATTCCTTGAACCATTATTTCTATTAATATTGGTAATCAGCAAGACTGGCATTGAATTAGACAGGCATGATTACTCAGCTCTTCACCCAAGCTTCAGGAGAAACTCAACCACAAGGGGTAAAGGGGTTTCGGGATCTTTCTTGCAAAGAGAGGTTAGAGCACAACAAAGGAGCCTGATTGCCTCGCCCATCCTCGAAAGGTGGTGTGGGATTGTATGTCCTCTAGACAGAAATCTGTCATGTGCTGGATAGTAGTGGTGTGTACCCCTGCTCCCTGGGATTCCCTCAAAGACCGAGGTGGAGAGGGTTGACGAGCCTTTCCTTGCACCCTATCTTGAGACCAGGCACATGGTGAGAAAGAGTGCTCATGAATGAGTTCTGTGTCCACTGGAGTGTGTATGAGAGCGATGTCATGAATCATTTTCGATTACAAATGAGAGAAGGAAGACCTCATTCTTTTCCTCTTATCACAAAGTATGCTAGCCATCCAGTGACCAGTTCCTCATTGGATAGGTCGGTATCATTCTCAGCTAGCACTCTGCTGGGCCCACGTTCGATTCTCCGACCAGCCAATGAAGAATTTGAAGAATTAGAGATTAATTTCTCATTATAATGTGGTTTGGATTCCATAATAAGCTGTAGGTCCCGTTGCTAGGTAACCAGTTGGTTCTTAGCCACGTAAAATAAATCTAATTCTTCGGGCCAGCCCTAGGAGAGCTGTTAATCAGCTCAGTGGTCTGGTTAAACTAAGGGTATACTTAACTTCATCCAGTGACCAGATTGTGTAGAGAGATTTACCCAAGTAGTAGGGTGGTTCAGAGGAAGAAGGGCAAATTCAAGTGATTCTTCAAGGTGTCTAGTAACCTTAGGCAGTGGGTTTGACGGATGCATTATTAAGCTAGAGCTACCACCACAGATAATTGGGTCTTCAAGGTGTCTAGTAACCTTAGGCAGTGGGTTTGACGGATGCATTATTAAGCTAGAGCTACCACCACAGATAATTGGGTGATGAGTTCTTTTGCACCAGAATTATCAAGACAGGCAGAAAAAAGAATGGGCTACTGGGAACAATAAGTTTAGGCCAAATATTTTTAATATATGATAAGGGAAGATGCATATAACCCTCAGATAAGACTACAGTATGTCAAAGAATGGTATGTTTTCTGGGGTGGGGGGAGATTTAACCACTGGTTCATGAGAAGCACTCTTGGAAAGTGGTGAGATGACAAAGAAGGAGACATAGAGCAACCATATGGCTGCCCAGGACCCTCATTTTACATTGTTCATGTATATTCTCCATGATGGAGAAGACACAGCAACAGACAACAGTACAGAATAAACAAGCAGAAAGAAATAAACAAAGGAATGTAAAATTGTAGTATCCTAATTGAGAGTTGAGAACTGTAGTAGCACTTCACACAACACGGTTGAAAAACAAAGTGATATCTTACCAGCTTTGCTGTTAAGTCCACTTACTAGCACCACGATATAGCTAACCCTGTAAACTACATTTATTCAACACTTTCTGCTATGTATGAAAAATAATTGCCACTTAAAAGTTGTTTGTGTTCCCACAGGAACAGATATTTTATGTATCCTCTTTGTTATTATATATAAAAATATAGACAAATATAGGTAAGCAGTCATTTAGGGGTCTGGAAATGATCAGTAGTAATTTTGTTCTTGTGGGGAAATTAGATCCCAAACAGACTAATTTGAAACTCAACCAACCTCTGGAACAGATAAACTAGGAGGTACCACGGTAATCCAGACTGTTTTTAATGTTTAGTAGGTAATATTTGTGCATTTTTCCATGGAATATGTTGGAAATAAATGATTTTTTTTATTTATCCTTTCAGGTTAGGGAAATATGATTACAAAATAGGAACCACTGAAGTTCTTAAGAAATCTGTGCGGCACATCCAAGTTGTGGCAGCTAGTGTTAAAAAGACTTCAGAAGAGGAAATGGAGACTGCGTAGTTTCTTTATACTAGCAGACTTGTTTGATAAATTTGAGTTAATGTATTGAATCAATTGTATCAGCAACTTTTTCAAAAGTACACTATAAAGCTTAATATCTTTCTCTTGTACAAGACAGGAAGGTAAAGAATTTTAATTATAAATATTTGTAAGAGCTTTGGAAGTTTGATTTAATAAACGAGTTACACTGAATTGTGTTTTTTTTTTTTTACAAGTTCAAGACATGATGAATATTCTTATTTACTCAACATGGCTATTATGCAAACATTTTATATACACCTTACCTGCACCAACAGCTGTGATATTTCAGCCTGTTGGGTGTGTGACATTCTGACACATACAAAACAAACCACTTTGGCAGGTATATGCAAACCTCAAGCACCATGGTGTTTTAATTCACCTCATGGGTTGGATAGTTGGACAAGACCCCTAAAATCAAATTGTAAAAGGATCCTAAGCGCACAAGCCATAGGCATGCATGCGATAGGCAAAATCCACAGGCGCACGAGAGGTAGGCACACATGCCATAGAGACACGCAACAGGTGTACAAGTCATGGGCCTGTACGCGATAGGCGTACATGCCACAGGCATCCTGATACACACGCATGCACAAAAATGTGGCAAAATGCACAAATTCGCACTAGACGCATACTACTGGTGCATCAAAACTGCAAGGCGGATTATCGCCCTGGCCAAAAAATCCAAAATAGTACGCCGAAAAACCGAAGACAGTCGAGGTCTCTCACTGATACTTATGCTAGCCTTAAACTGCAAATGATCCTTAGCTACAGGGGACTGAAACAGAACTGATCAAAGCAAAAGGTTAACTATCCTCGACAAGGCAGCTTAAACTTGCGTACGGTAAAATTAAAGGGGAAAACAGGCGATTCCTCTTATTCTTACCTGAGCGATCCTATTGGAGAATGAATTCTAGTGTTAGATCTGGCACCACTAATGCCAGATCTGGTGCCCTACCAGACTGAAAAAAGGAAGGGGACAACGGTCACAGATCTGCACAGCTTTCTGACATCCCGGTTCCCTGTCACTCCAAGTCACAAGGGAGTAAGGCAGGACTTGCCAAGGTCAAGGGAAGAAAAAGTGGGAAGCTGATCCTTCCTCCAATGCAGGAAACAACCCAACCTTACTAAGATTCTCGGGAGGTAGCACAGAAAAGAAAATACTAATGATAGTAACAATGTTATCCTGCGAAACTTACGCCAAGTGAACATAAAAAAAAGGACTCAATCCTATTAAATCTAATGCTCTGAACTGATGGGAAACTCATTTGGGGTAACAGATCGAAGAGAAGCAGCAGAGGACATAACCAGTCACTAAATGGGGAAGCAGACAGACATGCTTACCCTTTACTTAAGTCTTACAAGTATTATCCTCTATAGTTGTTTTTACAACCTAACAAGCTCTCTGTTCGCAATCAATTACCGTATTCATTCAACTATGATTCACATAGTTATCCAATCATAACCTTTCCCTCAGCAAAAACATATCATGAGGGTCAACAAAACTGGAATATGACTATTATGGCAACTCTAACCTTACATGTTCTTACTGAATGAATATTACAAAAATAAAAGAAGAAACCAACAGAAAACCGAGTACAATTTGTCAAACTCCTACTCAAACCAACGACTGAAGTAGATTGACTGGCTACAAGTGTTTGTACCTTTAGTCCCCTGGTGGGTGGGTGGGGAAAGTAGATGGACAGAAGACGGGTATTCATAGGAAATCGAGTGTTCTCGTTTTTTTTCCAATCTGTCAAACTACTGCTGGTGCAGAAGTAAAAGCTATTTAATGGAGAGGTAAGGTTCATTTCAAAAATAACTATCAGTAATTAGCTACAAACAGTTATAAATATGGCACTGAATAACCTAGCAGTCCCAGTAACAGATTATAAGACTGAACACACAATTCAAATCAATTAAAGGAATATATAAATATACACTAAGGCACCTGGAGACCAAAGAGATGCTGCAGATAACTTTTAACATTGATGGCAGTAGACTGTGCAAGGCAAAGTATAGGTGGAGTGTGGGTGCAGTGATTCTAGTCCTGAGATTATGGAAACCAATACCAGGCTTTGGAAACTTAATCCAAATTTTAAACTGCAGGCCCTCAACTCTAATTCTGGACTAATTTTAATCCTCACACCAATCAGCTCAAACTGTGTGCAGCAGATTCCATTCAGGTGCATGACAATGACCAAAATACTTGGCTGATGAAAATAAGAGACCTGAGAATTGAGGAAAGGTCTGAGGAAAGGTCTGTACTGTACTGGTTGTTCCAAGATAATAGCATACTGCTGAAATGTAAAAAACAACCTTAGCAAAAAAAAAAAAAAGATGAATGAGCCCCTAAATATGTATAGTAACCGATGACTGCAAACATATGAGTGAC
Organism: Macrobrachium rosenbergii; assembly: GCF_040412425.1. Lineage (NCBI taxonomy): Eukaryota > Metazoa > Arthropoda > Malacostraca > Decapoda > Palaemonidae > Macrobrachium > Macrobrachium rosenbergii. The sequence goes on along the minus strand of NC_089769.1, from coordinate 16,218,384 downwards.
TGATAACAAAATGACATCAGTGCTTGACACATTTTTCTTATACAATGTTTCAATTTTGGATAAGTAGACAACAAAAATTCAAGAAATGTGTACCTTGGCAAAACAAAATATCCTTCTCTAATGGAGAAGACTAGAGTTTTTATGTTGCATCAAGTGAAAAAGATGTGGATGAAGAAGTTCTTAAAAGAAAATCCAAAATGTGCCATTTCTTTCTGGATGAAAATAGTACCAAGTGAGTGTAATGGTAAATAGGACCCATATCACCCTTCCCAAAATGTTGAAAATCAATAAACAAGGGACAAGAAGTGCCTTCAAACAAAATACAAATGCCAATTTCAACACTAGTTATAGGTCATTGAGAGAATTTTCTACAAATTGTAATAACAGAATTTAATGAGCACAATACCAACGTGGCACAAGCCAGACTGATAGCAATAAATGGTATTCTAAGGTCTCATTACAGGAAAATTTCTCATGACTCAACTTGTGCAACATGTAAAGTGGTACATATTTACGAAAAAATAATCAACACTTACTAGTTATGTTAGGTGACCAAGTTTCTGCATGAACTGCTCCAATTTTCTTAGGATTTTAAAACCAAAACAGAGTTTACCAAACAAAAATGAAACCAGATTCTTTTTTCTTGCTGGTGTCCAAGATCTTTAAAATTAATTAATAGAAAGATAATAAAACATACTAATATTCATTATTTATTTTATAAAAATTGTATATTTTCATATCAAAGAATTTAAATACAAAATAACTATGAACAATAGAGTGTTCTCACCAGTCCAGATATTGCTGTCGATGGCACTTTAGCTTTCCGCAGCGTAGACAGCAATGCCAGTGGATTAGAGCAGTCTGGAAAATCATAATTACTTCTTACAATGGTTTTCTTAAGCTTACTATCAAAGCAACCTTGAATTTAATTCAACAAGAACAGAAGAAGCAATAGTGTATTTTTTAATAACATCAAGACAAAACTTGAATATTCTAACTTAGAACTAATTATCATCTAAACTGAGATTACCACTGAAAAAAATATATACCTGTACAGTATGGAGCTGTGACTTGGTTGTCCCACTAAACTAACTCGTATACAGTATAATGAAAAAATCTTTTACTGTAATATTAATCTAGGTTTTATGTGTAAAAATATTATCATTACATTTTAAATTCAGAAACTGAGTACAGTAGTACAGTATCTTTGAAGCCTGTACTGATGATTGTGCTGATATTACGGAATAATTTATTAACATACTTTAGTTATATGAAGTTGTGCCTCGCAATTATAATATACCAGTAGTGTATGTTATTTCTAAATTTCACGGCATGTTAGTTTTAACATGCACTACTTGCATATCACTACCTAGTTAACTGTACCAATGAAGATATTAACCCTTTCATCCCTACTGTGCCACATACAGGCCTAAGATTAACTGATTTTTCATCCTGGCTGTGATCCTAGTGCCTAAAACATCGTACTTACTTTCTTGTTTTTGCTTTCCCTAGTTAGTTATCTTGAAAATGATGGGAAATTCAAAAAAGTAATGATCACAGTGTTTCCATACAATGAAGACACATTTTCCACCCCATTCCCTAAATAAAGCCATTGTCTTCGAAGATATTAGAGGAACAGGTCACAAACGAACAACAAATTTGTCTTAACCATCTGCTGATTGGTACTTGTAGGACTTTCAGTGATAATAATTTCTTTCCTGCAGAAATCAAAGATGATGAGGGTGGGTTGCCAGAAATTTCAAACCATATAATTTTACTTTTGATAACAGTAGTGCTGGAAATAAGAACTGTCATAAGTAACAGTTCATTTGAACATGAGTACTTTTCTAAGTTTTATTTGATGGTGCATGAAACTAATAAGTATGAAAGTAATTTGGTTGAAATGATAGGCAATGAAGCTTCTAAACACATTCTTAAGGGATGAAGGCTTAACCTCATTCCACAAGCCACCCTTTACAATGGCCGACGCATAGAGGCCCAAGATGGCGCTGAAATCAGCAGTCTCTCTCTCCATTAACCACTCCCCAATCTTATCTATTTCTGCTGTGAGTTCTCTGGTACCTTTTAGGCCTATTGATGGAGTGTCACGTGACCAGCAGCATCCGCCATCTTGTGAGACGCTGCCCTGAGGACAATGCCTGCCCAGCTCAGACTAGAAGAGAAAGCTAACGGCATACTTGCTGGCAGACTCTGCTAGCAGCAGGATGTGCCTTGTCCCCCGCTCTTACTATAGAAGGACATGCCCATGCCATGAGAATTCTACCATTGGGCCTCAACTCAGTGTACTACATCACAAAGATATCCCGAGGCAAGTCTAATCAGTGCAAGGGGAGTGTGGCGACCTTATTTCCGTCGTCCTAATTCCTTATTCCTTCCTTTAATCCAGAAACCTTCCCCTTAGTCCTTACCGTGATATTCACCTGCCCTCTTTCTTATGACATCCCAAGTCCCACCTTGGACCCCATACAAACTCCTCTATGCCAAAGCCATCTGTCATTTGTGTGTATAATTTAATTCCAATTTAGGAAAAGTGCAATTAAAGTGAGTTTACTGGCTGTGCCATTCACATGTATGTTGTTATTTAAGGAAAACTTAATAACTCAGTTGCATTGTGTTAGGGCTTCATTTCATGCTAGCTCTATACTTAATTCAACATCTCTCTCTTTCAGAGGGATGCTTTATCATGTGTGACTCAGGAACTTGGTTTGCAAATTGTTAATCAATCTCCTCCCACGTGGGGAACCAGAAAGAGATTTTCCTTCACCACAGCACTGCTGATGATTTATTCTTATAATTATTTGATGTTTATTTACATACTTGGATTGTGTGGAACTACTTCTTGACCTTTTATTTGTTATTAAATTGTTAAGTGTTCATTGCATGTAATTACTCCTTGAAGTAGAGTAATTTAACTTAATATTTTGGTGTTGGCCATTTCATTGTTTATGTTCATTCATGTGTTTTGTTTTACTGGCAGCCATTTTATATCTCCTGTTGTGCTTTGGCAGGCTGCATGGTAACAACATTCAAAAGTTTTCAAAAAGGAGCATGAGATGATATTTGTTATAATTATGCTGATATCTCTTGAAAAACCACCACATTGTGTATTAAAAAACAATTATGGAAGTCTTTAAAACAAAAGAAACAAGAAAACATCAAATGCAACAAATTCCTGCAACTTTTGTGTTATACATTTCGGTGACAATCTTTTTATAAAATCTTGATAACTTAAAAAAATCTTTGGTAAATAAAATTGATTAGTCTCATCAATAAAATCCTCAATGGAAATGGAGTTAATGTAATTTTTAAGTATAAAACGATAAAAAAACTTATAAAGAACTATCCTGACAATACTTAAGGATGCATACCGATTTTTAAAATAATTAAACTGGAAACTCATTGAAAAAAGAAAATACCAGCAGAAAAATGAAGAGGTATGCACATGAGAACAGTGCAAATTTCCTTCATATCTGTGAAAACAATCATGCAATCACCTGGACTGAGGCTAAAGGATAGTTTGTATTCCACGGCAGGTGAAACTGCTCAAACATGGCTCTTGTCGTCTGCTGTCCGAACTCATCCCCAAAAACACTAAATAGACCCTCAAGATGACCTGCTTGAGCTACAAGGCTAATGTGTTCTTCAAGGCTGGGGACTTCTTTGCTTTGGTATTTAAGAATAGCTTCAAAGGGGTTAGATCAGTGCTTAAACTGGGAGCGCACACCCCCCTATGGGGGCGCCAGAAGCTTCCAAGGGGGGCGCAAGCAGAGTTGCCAGATGGTGCCTATTATTTGTTTAATTTGTGATGTTAATTACAAAATTGCCAAAAACGTTATCACTGCTTCCATATATTTTCTAATTGTTATCTCAAAACATGCCAAATATTCAAAATACAAGTAAATTTTAATTTCAAATCTTGTTTATGAATTGTCTTTTATTGTTATGATAAGTATAATAGCATAAAAATAGATAACATATTATTTATAGATTACAGTTGGCGAAAATTTCAGGGATAGGGGGGGCGTGGGGTCTACAAAAAAGTTTAAGAACCACTGGGTTAGCTGAATCTGCCTGGTCCATTGTAAGTCTCCAAGTTCAAACCAGGCAAAGAAGCAAGTCATCCTTGAAGGAAGGGCAATGATGGTATCATGAAAGGGAGAGTTGTGACACTGAGATTAGAATATTCATATCACATGTAACCCCAAAAAGGGAAAAGGCAATTTAAAACCAAGTATAATGATGATGTGTGAAATCTGTGGGAGCTGAGAGTAAGCTAATAAATAAAAATAACCAAGGCCTGACTACCAGTCAGTTTTGAATTGAATAAATTGACTGAATACATAAAGTTTAGGCCAAAGGCCAAGCACTGGGACCTATGAGGTCATTCAGCACAGAAAAAGAAATTGACAGTAAAAAGGTTTAAAAGGTGTAACAGGTGGAAAACCTTGCAGTTGCACTATGAATCAGTTTTTAGAGGATGGTGGAAAGAAAGATGGAAGAAAGAGAATATGAAAGGAGGTACTGTACAATAAAAGGAACGAAAGGGGTTGCAGCAAGGGGCCGAAGGGATGCTGCAAAGAAGCTTAAGTAATGCCTACAGTGCACCGCATGAGGTACACTGACGGCACTACCCGCCTACGGGGCACTCAGTTTCGAAGAGAACAAATTTTAGTTTGTACAAAATATCATGATTTGTAAGAATGATGAATATTTGAAGCTAAATGTTTTAAAATGTTCATTAGTAAAAAAAAAAAAGTTTTGTTTCATAAAGTAATATATTAATTAGAAATAAAAACTACTGTATACTGTCTTGTCATACTGACACCAAATCCAACTCTGGGCAGATTTAAAAACATCTATTGTTTTCATGAAACAGGGTTTTTCTTTTTATATGTTCCGAAGTAAGATTAATTTAGGATGGATCTACGATGAATCTGAGTACAGTATATTTACACTATGACTACGCAATATCTCTACTTACTACAATGCACTTTGATGTAAGATTCATTTTGAATTTACAATGTACTTTAATATTCAGTGACACTAACACTCTACATGTTAGAATGTACTTAGATACAAGATTTATTCTGAATTTACACTGACTTTCGTACTCAGTTACATAATGAAAATCACCTGCCCACCTGAAACCTACTCATAACCATGTAAAAAATAAAGCAATATAAAAAAGTAATCAATCATCATAAAAACATAAAGAAAGATTAGCTTAGGCAAAGACAAGAACAATAAATAATTTAAAGGCAACTTGACAAATTAAAAGGAAGATAAATAGTTATAGAAATAACATAACTAGAAAGGACCTAAACTTAGGTCAGTTATTATATTAAACATGTATCCTATATGCATAGTACCTCTACAAATATTTCCTTGCCATTAGTATTTAAAATGGAGAAGGAACAAGAAGGGAAAATGTTCATATTTGACTTTTTAAATGAATTAATGACGTTACCTTGAACATCTTTCAAAGAAGTGTTGTTTATCGGCAGGTCTTGCATGAGCAAAGTAAATGCACATTTGGCTGAGAAGGGTTTCCGGAAATCTCCCTTCCAGTATCGCAAAATTTCCTCATTGACCTCTGTAAGAAAAGATGGCAATTTTTCAATACACATTATGACATTAACTTAAGATGCAAGCAAAGGTTCTTATTCAGTGAGTGGCATTTTGGTTTTAATATTGTTATAGTGTACTGCACATAGGCTCTTATGCATGTGCAAATTTTTTAAATGCTACAACACTTACCTTTAAAAGCCCACAGAAAATTATAAAATTGCATATGTTCGTAGTTTTACAGCAGTGAAATTTGCAATTCAAAAAATACACGTGACTTCTATAAACAGTCTTCATGAGAAACACACAAAAATAAAGGTGCTCATTCAGTCACTAAGTGTCATGAAATTTGATCATTAAACTTAACTTCAGCTGAAATCTCTGATAAAAAAACCTCTCCAACCAAAGTACTTAAAATTTTTCTGTACATTAAAATAAAACCTATATCTGATAATTATTATCAACCTGTTAAGTTTAAGTATGAGTAGTATGGGCAATGCAAAAACTGTCAGTTTTTCTGGTGAATTTCGCAACAAAAACAAACATATTAATTTCTATATGTATATAATCTGATGCTACTATTCCATTACAGGTTACAGATTAGAATCCCTTAAAAGGAAAAAACTATCAGTATACTGTGCAGGCAATATCCTCTGTTTGAAAGAGGATATATATTATGGCAATACATAACAACTGAGACTTACACAGCATGATCGTAATACAATTCAACTTACTATGTGAGCTAATAAACACTTTCATCCATTTCTGCTTTGTATCGTACAATTGTATCACGAATTTTGTACACAAGAATTTTGAGACAAAATTTTCTTGTTTTCCATTCAAAAGAGTGCTTGGCATATCTGTTAGTTTCATTTGCAATAATTAAAAATTGTAATCAAAATGTTCTCAAAATATTCTACAGTGTTGTCTTTATTTTTAACTTGAAATAAATTTTATGTCAGGATCTCTGGTAAAAACCAAAGGATCTCTTGTGTGACCTATGATAAAAACCAATCATTCAGTGACATGATGTATTGCCATAATTACTATTGCTTTCACAATGGGATAATTTAGAACTGGATGATTCATTAAAATCATCAAGGTCCCTTTAATTACATATCATCAAGAATTTCATCTCTTACTCTCTTTGTATGAGTAGATCATTGTGTCAGTTTTACCTGGGACATATACATAAATGCAGAAATAAAACATCTATATCTATATCATTTCAGGCTTTTCCCTATTATACTCCTGTAAAATAGTATTACTCAAGAGAGAAAAGTGATCAAACCAATCCCTGACATCCGCTAAACAACAGATGAGGGTCCCTGTCCAGGTTACCTGGCTATCATTTTTAAGTATGCTGAGACAAGATGAAAAGTGTGAAACCAACCAAAAACTATAAAATAAAATGCATAACAGTGAAAACACTGCTACCAAACAAAAATATATAAACGAGCAACGTGTGCCTGAATACTGTACAATATTCAAGGTTATTATATATAATAAGGGTAAAGTAATTTCAAGTCTACAATACTGTCACAACATGAGCAGTATACACAAAACAATTATAAGTATACAATTACAATTTAAGATATACAATATATGAAAAATATGTAAGACTCGCACCAAAAATAAGAAGTCAACAAAACCAGCTCAAAAGTGCTTTGGGAGGAAAACCAACAAATCAAAATTACAAATAAAAAATTAGAAAAATGAGAAAGGGCTGAAATGCAGATAATGACTGCTTATAGATGTCTCACTGATCTAAAATCTTTATAGCTGGCTATCTTTATTCCATCGTATGGTTACCAAATCACAGTGAACAGAGACATGGTTTACCACAGACCTGTACAGATTTATTTGGGAAGGAAGGAAAGTAGTGCATATTCAAAGCCTTGATCATGAACTGGTTCTCAGCTTTTCAACAGTGTTTGATGCTGAGCTGCACATTTGGCTCCCATAATCTTGACTACATACAGTACCATCAGCATTGCTCCAACAGCTCTCCTAGTTTTATGATATAGCTGTCGTATCCGGTTTCCAATTTCGTCTTTAATGTTTTCATAACATATGTCTACTGAAGATTAAGCCTCAGCATTCATACCCTGACTAATGAGTATCAGACTTTTTCATTTTTAATTCAATATCAAATTTTCACTTTCTGATATCCTTATAAAACACAACGGCCTTTTTATCTCCAGAAAATTGGAAATCAACTGGTGTTGCCCAAGTACTTTTTTCAGTATGGTAATGAAGAGGGTATGTTTGATGTCATAGGCTTCAAGCAATGAAAAAGACCATCTAATGAGGAAAATACCTAGCATTTTATAAAGAAAATGCTTTTTAAATTAGCACTTACAAAAACTTTTTTTTTTTACTTGTAGGTACATCACTAACGCTGCGCTTAGAGTATGGCATCTCTTTTAGATGTTAATAAGTGCAATTCTACCCCCATGATTTATTGGTTTAATACCTATCAGTTTCTGCTTGAATAAAAATTTATAATTGTGCATGTGCCTAATAAAAATCTACTTGCAAAGGCCTCAGAGTATTATTAATTTAGTATTATTATCAGAGTAGTATTGATCGAGATATCAGGAGACAAAACAAGATTACATCTTGAATCATGACTTTCCCAATATGGGTATAAAACTCACTGAGGATAAGAGTTATCAATCGCATTTCATGTCCAACTGCCAATAAGACTGGCAATGACCTTTTATTTTCCCCTGTTTGGAACTGTTAGCATCTTTGATAGAAATTAACCTATAAAGACCTCACTGCAACACATCCATAATACTAAAAAAAAAAACCAATGTTTTCAGACAAAATATGAGTGTCAAAACTGACTGCTACCTTGTACTTCATGAGAAAACCTAGCGATGAAATGCAGAGATTTAATCTGTGACCTTGACAACTGACTGCAGAAATATAAACTCGCAACATACCACATATCTTGTGTAATGGATGATCCTACGTAATGGTCAAACCATGAATTTTGGTGAAAATATTTCTGTGACATGGACTTACATCCTTCACATTTATATTAACAAAACTATAAGTAAAGTACCTTTAAACCATGAATCTGTAATTAGTTGCAATCGCTTGCTCAGAGAGAGTGCTTGCTCAGGTGAAACAAGAGGGCTTAGTTGCACTGGAGTTCTGTCATCCTCTACCATAACATCCCTTGATGCAACTGACATCGAGGTCAAACAATAAAGGAAATGAGCTGCCTGAGCTATAAGCTTGACTTGCCACAATAACAATCCTGTCTTCTGGCTCAGTCCTTTCACTCTCCGGACACCCTTTAAGTAAAAGAGGAAAATAAATATAGCATTATATATTTCAGATTCCTGAGCTTTTATAGACCAAGGATCACAGTCTGTCTCATAATTATTATTATTATTATTATTACTACAATATTCAGAAGATGAACCTATCCATGTAGAACAAGCTCACAGGGGCCTTGACTTGAAATTCAAGCTTCCAAAGAATAGGGTGTTCATTTGAAAGAAATAACAGATGGCAAAAGGAAATACAGAAAGAACAGATCAGTTATTAGAAAAGAAAAAATTAACAAATTAATAAATAAACAGACTGAAATGTAAGCAAATTATAAAATATGAAGAGAGTTGCTTTATGGTAGTAATGCATTGCATCTTTGCTTGAACTTCTGAGTTTCCAATTCCACAACATCCTCAGAGAGACTGTTCTATATTCCAATGGATAGAATTCAATTAACCACTATGCTGATAACATTCTAAAAAAAAAAGAAATATGCAAGTATGTATTACTGTTTTTCTTTCTAAAACTTAAGCCCTTAAAATAATGTTTGGTCTACAACATTTCCAATATTTTTAATATACATATTTCAAAGTTTTTATAGACAATTTTTCCAGTGCTACTGCCCAAAATATGTAAATACTATCTGCAGCTAATTTTTATTCACTCAAATATAATCAAAAGTTTTACTGATCCTACTGCAGTCAAGTTTCAATGCCCCTTTTATGGTAACCAAAGCTGCTCTAAAGGTTTTCATATCTTTCACTGAGCCTCTTAAAAACATTTTAATTTTAATTGTTTATATCCCAACTGGAATTTTCCTTATTCATTAAAAAATCACATTTTAATGTGCTTATTACAAATAAATACACCAAATTCCACAATACAGTATAGTAATATAAAACCTGTACCTGAAGAGCTGCTAACCAAGTAGTGATAGCTTGAGGCTTGCCAACAGATAAGTACTCGAACACAATGGTCACAAGGGCCTGAGTAAAGGCCTCATCTTCATCATCTAACTTTTGGAGAGAGTCATCCTTTGCAGTGCTACTGCCTATGTTGAATGGCATCTGTGAACTGCTGCTACTCAGTCCTAAAGCAGAGGCCTCGAAGGTCAATGGTGACTGACATGACGAACCACCAACTAACGTTCTCACTAACCTTGAAGAACAACCACTGACTTCTTCTAGAACTGACCCCTGAAAATAAGTTTGGAGACAAGGGAGATAAATACTGCTTTTAGAGAGTGACAAACAATCAACATTTCAACAAATTTATGTCATCAGAGCAGGGAAAACCCAAGGGGTCACAAAGCTACATGGGAAGAGAGGAATATATGAAAAGTGACAGCAAGCAAGCTTTCAAGACCATTTAGAGCTGCCAGTGATAACTCTCACAAAAATTCAATGCAATAAAATTTAATTAATTCCAAAGCACACAATAAATGCATTTTGATGTTTTCATTGTATGGCATACATCTTTCATGTTTGCTGTTCACAAGTGTCACCAAAAGTTTAAAACTTGTCAGTAAAAAGAAACAGGTTTGTATCTATGACGTTTCTTGTTCATATACATATCAATCGAGGCTTAAAACATGTTATTCTGTCATATAGGTTAATATCAACTAGTGGCAAGCATAAAACTCTGATGACATACATATCCTGATATAGTAACAGAAATACACCAAACACAATAAGCAAATAAGGCCAAGAAACATTTTTACCATAGTTTTTACTTACATATTTACCATACAATATGATCAAACATTAAGGGTAAATGACTTCCTCTGTTTCTGTAATATTAGTAAAAGTAAATTAACCAAATTTTTAAAACCATAATATCATAGCTGATAAGTAAGAAGTCTGCAAAGTTGAGGCCTGTTAAGATGAGGGTTACTTAAATTAAAAATCATCGGGAAAGGTTTTAGAACATTCTATTTGGTTATTCTGCCAAATGAAAAAATCCTTTTTTTTTATAATAAACTTTCCAATACGACAAGTACCTACAGTATTTTGAGTCTCCTTTCCTGCTATGATTATAAGACAAGAAGAAAAGAAACTTGGTAACCAATGTTTCAAACTAATACTACCTTGATTGTCCAGCGAGCTGATTTATCCTGAGTTAAGAGATGTGCCAACTGAACCTGAAAACCAGAGGGAGCATCTCCATAGGGGTATCGTCCATCTTTCAACTTCACAGCAAACCCTTCCCCTGAATGCAAAAGGGTCTCCAAAACAGGCCAAGTACTGTCGTTTTCTAAGAATCTGAAATGGCAGAGCCCAAGTGAGAACACTCATTCTCTTTACTGCAAAACTGTAAGGTAACTGAGGAATTAAGCTTCTAAGACTCATACCTGCTTATCAGGACACTATTACTATAAATGGTTTTTATAGATGGATTGTTTTGATAAAGGGCAATGTTTACTGTTGGCTATACTTAATTGATTGTGGTACAATACTTTGCTAAACTGACCTGGTCTGAATAAAATGGTGCTACTTTACTGTACATGACCAAGACACACCCAGAGTGGATGTCAAACAACAGACGACAGAAGTGAGCCACATAGGTATCTACAATTGTATATTCCTCTTATAGTGTGGGTGTTTTGTGAAAACTACCTCATATATCCTTTGTGATCAAATTTATTCCTTCACATTTATTTATATTCATAACCCTTTTCTATAACCTGTCTCTTTCTGCAGGCTGATTTCTCTCTGGAGTCCTCTTTGGTTTATAGTCTGTTGACTCTGTCTATAAGGGGTTTCAGCTGAAGATTTAAAGAAGAATAACTACTGAAACTGACTTGGATGCAATGATTGGAATTGGTTCTGTCTAGAAATGTATGAATGAGGCCAGCCAAGAAAGAATGCTACATGCAAGTATGTTTGAAGAAGATTATACATGTGTATTTAATACACTGTATTTAATACTCCAGGCATTTCTTAAATGTTATTTGGTGGTAGTTTTATTGTCTCAAATGTCCTTAGTGGTTATCTTTGGTATCCATTACTCAGCCTGCACTGTCTTGTTTATTTTACGATGACAAAGCTTTCCAAGAAATTTTTAATGATGTATAGTACCAATTGTTAATTCATAATTTCTAGCTATTCTTAAAATGTATCTCAGCTCTTCCTCCAATACTTTCATAACATGTCTATATTGTGACAAGATAAGTGCTTAGTAATGTTTTTGTGTTCAACATATGCTAAGCTCCCAACAAATGTTGACTTACATGTAGAGTACCACTTACAGCTACTTTGGGGTTACTCTAAATTGTACCAAACTTCAGCATAGAGCCAAAATTACATGATAAAAAAATATCACATTTAGTTCCTAATAATATTGTCAAGGAGCTTAAATTAAATTCTACACAATACCATAACTCATAAGACTATGAATACTGTTTTTATTTCTGAAAAAAGTGACACTATTGTTAAAATGTATGTTTGCTATTGTAAACATGTTTACCAATGCGCACACCTTAGGTTCACACAGCAATGAGAGAAGTAGACTACTGTAATAAAAATAAGCTTCAAATAATATGATAAAAAAACCTAACTTTCTCATTTGCAGTAACTTACTTTTTAATAAAGACAAATGGTGAAATGTCTAATGAAAAAGGCAGACCTCAATCATGCAGCAACTAAAGATAATTATTATTACAGTATGTCATAGTTTGACCAAGCAACTGAACAAATAAAACTGCAGACATAAGACCAGACATAAGAAACAATCTCCTAAGTCCAAGATAAAAAACTTGTATCATATATACATTAACCTACCTGACAGTCCAATACCTATTGCTGGTATTATTTCCCTCTATAATCACTTCTGCCAGTTTAGAAAGTTCTGGCAGCATCAGTGGTGCCATCGCTTCATACATCTGGTTTTTATACTGGTCGGTGTCCTTAAATCTGATGAGAGGAAAAACATGTTGCCTTGAATTCTTTCAAACATAGCTTTAGTCTCAATATTCTTGCACACCCTATACAATTCTTAAATTGTTAAAATATCTTTGAAAGGTATTCACTTATAATATGCACTAAAGTCTCAAAAGTTAGTTATATCAGACAAAGATCTTACCTCCAAGATATATTACTACTTTTAAACTTGCTTACAAAATCTTGCCAAACAATGCACTCCTGATGGATATAAAACCCACAATAAAAAGTGCCTGATATGCTGTACACTTACAACCCCATTACATGCAGTGGAATGAATGAAAGCCATTGAACAGGCCCTATGCAATAAAGCACCACATCAAGTGTAATGCATTGTCAACTCCTATTGACATTTTTTGGCATATATAGAAACAGATAATTTTGACCATCTTATATTTACAGTACAAATTATTGCAAACCAAACAATTAAGAACAAATCATCATCATCCTCTGGATGGACAAGGCCTTTAAGAACTCACACAAAATATCCCTTTCTTGTGCCATTTCTCTAAAATGTAACACCTCTTTTGAATTGTCACAATTCAAGTTTCTGACTGTTTTCCACATCATCTTTGTTCTTGACATAACCTCCCATCCCCCTTGTTTTGTAGTACAGTATCCCAGAGCGTGCTAGACCCCAAAACTCCCATTGTCCCTGTGGTATCTGACATCCTCCTCTTCCCTGCAGTATCCTTGCATCCCCTTAGCCCAAATTATGTGCACCCTCTTGTCCATCTCATGTTGATCACTGTCCCTGCTTTTACTTTTTCCCTTCCCTTGCTGCTTCAACAAATTAAGTAATTCTTGGGGTGCTGAAGGTGAGCTCAATGAAGGCCTGAAACCAATACCAAGTCACAAAATCTGGTTCTCATATCTTCATAAATTTTTTTTTACTTTGATCTTTCTACTTGCTTATGAATGCTCTAAAGTAAACTTTGTTAACCATAAGAACTAATCCTTATATCATATCAAATCTATGGCACACCTGGTTTTCTCCTTTCCTTATCTTCTAACTCAGGTTTGTTTTTTTATCATATTTTAATGTTTATCCTTGTGGTATCCAAATGGACACACTACTCTAAACCACCACTCTACAAAATGTGCTTCTCAATTTCCACCTTCACAGTCTTACACATTAACGCCTTCTAATGAAGAAAATTCTTCTCCAAGCACTGTCTTGTATTCACTCAAGAATTCTTATTAAAAAGACTCATGTACATATGTAATAGTAAAGCAAAATTACAAATACTATTCAAAAGGACACAAGTAAAAGAACTGAGAAGGAATACAAAATAAAAAGGTGCAAAGACAGTGAAGGGGTAAACAATAACAGGCCTTTACTGAACTCATTTCCATCCCCAAATATGGTCAGTTCTGTTGGCTTCACATTAGCAGAGAAATGGTATGAGGAGAGCAAAATCAAAGACTAATGATATTTTATGGGTATGTCCATCCTAGTCTAAACATTCAAAATTAATGAAATTTAGCCAAACTCCAATAACCAGAGGAATACATAAAAAAAAAAAATCACAGATAAACCCATTCCAATGAAAGCTCCAACCAAATGTAATGAATGAAATAACTGATAATCTGATAAATAAACAATATTCTTGGCTAAGATTAGAAAGGTATTACTTAGTCCCAAAAATCACTTAATAGATATGCTTTGGAATATTCTGCAATTTTAATGCAATTTTTACTTACTTCAACGTAACATGAACTTGACAAAGACGGCCTGTGTCAACATCAACTGGTATTAACAACCTTGGCTCAGCAGCTAACACATACAAATGGCGAAGAGCCTGTAAGAAAAAGTTTAATATTGATACATACTGTCAATTCATAATTTTGCACTCACTCTTAACTACTTATGAAATAGGCCTTGAATATGTACATTAATGGTGATGGCATATGCTAAAAAGTACAGATGCTACATAACAGCAAATTTGGGAACTAATTTCTTTCTCTTGAACACTAGCTACCCTCCTTTGAAAATATACTGATTGTGAAATATTTTTTTATATTATGTCTACAAGTATTACAGGTAAAAAAAATGACAATACAATTGTCTGATAACAATGAAATTCATATACTTGATGCATATCAAACTGTGTACTTTCAATTGGCAATGTGACATAAAAGTCACTATTATCAATAACATATGAGATGAACATATTTGCATGGTAGTGTTTACTTATCACAACACATGAATTCAAATGTTAGGAGTTATGATGAACTTCAATATAGTATCTACAAAACTTCCTTAGAAGTATCTTTGTTTATCCACTAACCTGCAAGTGATAACGGTTGTCATTTGAGTGTGTCGGGAATTTTGGGAAGCAAGCAATTAGCAATGCAGCAATAGCCATGTTGCTTGTACCTAGAGAAAATCTCCCTCCTCCTAAAAACAAAAATCCCAAGGACATATGAATGGCAAGATGGGACCCATACCTGAAAGAGGAAAAACATAAATTCCATCTTCTACCCATCTGTGGGTATTACTTATACTGTGCCTTGTATGCCATCCACTATGAGGCACTTGAGGTTTTGCCAAGTGAACCTTTGATCCCAGCTGCACTGCTTATGTTTTCCGTTTAGTGTCCAATACTTCTGGTCTCTTCCAAGCCTGTTACCAAACTTTTAACTTTCTTGCTCCAATTTTCATTATTTATTCAAAAACAAATTCTATGACAAAAACCCCTTTGAGAATCCCCATATGACTCATTAAGGGAGAGAAATTCAGAATAATAATTTCTATTCTATACCTTTAGCATGTAAAATCCTTTCACCTACAAGAAAGTACTCTTGAGTGCTTAAATCTATCTACTGCTTTTATTTGGTTTGCTCTTGTATTACTGCAGATTATTCAACACTACAATTTAATCATCAATGCCACCATCTGAATGTTTTGCAGAGTATAAAATAAGGAAACAAGCCTGATGACTGGCAGTTAGAAGATGAATTGCACTTATGTCAATTACTATGAAAATATTCAGTATACTTATTCTCAATGGACTGGAGAAAGAAACTGATAAAATGCTCGGAAAAATGAACAAGCTGGGTTTAGAAATGGTAGGGGTTGCAAAGATCAGATACTTGCATAAAGACATATGTATGATATAATAGTATATTGCATTAAGAATTCCCCTCTGGAGGCTTTTTTTGGTTATGAGAAGGCATTTGACAGCTTCCTCAGGCCAATATTAAGGAAGGTCTTGAATTTATTTGTATTCATGTTAAATATGTAAAGCTATTGTTGATGAATGCTTGTCAAGAGATTTGGAGTCAACAGTTGAGTGATACCAGGTAATGGTTTATCACTGTACACTCAAAGAGATGAAATAACATTGAACGGAGAGAGCATTAATGAGGTTGAGTTTCTGCAATACTGTACTGTATTTAGGAACACTGATATCTAATACCTGATCTCTTGAGTTGGAATTTAGTGAAAGCACCATGCAAATTTTCAATCCTTCATTATGGATAGTCCATAGCCCCAAAGCTACCATATCTCCTGGCATTCAAGAAGCTATTTTTTATTGACAATAAGCTGTCCATCCTAGAGGCTGAAGGTGTTTTTCACAGGCCTATCCTAACCCCAGAGAAGGTTATCTTTGCTAATGAGTACGTAATCAGAACTCCTTTAACCCTACAAAAAGTGTATAAATCATTCTTAGTTAAAATAGTAAATAAAAGAAAAAATCTTAAAAATATCATAATTAAAATGGAAACTATCATAATTTTTTCATGATAGCTTCTCCTGAAATTTACACTTACTTTTTTATATTCAGTAACAATGTGAAAAGAATTTCCCGGCTTTGAACATACAGTATACTGTTTTTTCTTATTCCGAGTCAGATGCTGATCCATATCTCTGACTTTTTTTTACTCAAAATTGGATGATGTTTACTGTTTCATGTTTGATAACTATAACACTTAAATTACAGTAATATCTTGTGCACATGCATTTCAGCTTTCGTGAATTCACAGATTTATGAAATTTTCATTGAAACTAACTAATTTGCATCTGCAATTTTTTCACAGATTGTGAAATTTGTGAAATCTTCAAACAACCCTGTAGAAGTGCTTATGTGTAATATTGAAGTAATTTATAACTTTTCATGCTTTTAAGTGTAAAATCAGTAAGAAAAACTTGTATTATCTTTATTTTTATACATAAATATGATATGAAGTTAAACCAGCATACAGTATGTCCCCAGTAATCATGGGGATTAGGGACCACAACCACTTGCGTTAAACGAAAATCCGTGTTAAGCTGGTATCCCCCTCTAAAAAAGCTTATAATTGGTTATTTTAATAGTTCAAACACCAAAGAATACCTCTAAAAATGCTTATAACTACTGCACCTATTTTACTAGTTCACTGCCTATTTTAATATTTCAAACCAAATATACCTTAAACTATCATCCTAAAACCCTTTAATATAATTTCAAAGTCATCTTACAACATTACCCTTAAAAATATATGGCTTACAGCTATCTGTGAAAACTAAAGACAAGTCCTCCCCTCTACATTCAAACACAGCCATTTTCTCTCAAACAGTATTGAAGCTGTCCCATTTTCTTTTTTCAGATAGGGAAAACATTGGAAATTCACAAGCAGAGTTAAATACTGTACAGTAGTTAAATATTTAAATATGCATGGTTAACTAGCTGGGGAGGAGAGTATAACCTTGTGTTACTTACATATGAAATTTGGATTTTCAATATTTTTATGGTGATTAGAGATGAAACATCAATAGTGATAAAATATTCTCCTGTGTACTGTTATAATATGTGTTATAACCATTGAGTCAACTAAACTTGTAATGAAGTACAGTACAGTAAAGCAAAGAAAAAAATGTTTACATCAGTGAAAACAATTATACTTTTACGACGGGGTTCCGTTCTTACATATGAAAAATGTTTACGGAAAATCGTGAAAACAAAAATCATAAGAAAATACTTTTAATGTTGAAGGGTAAACATTATTATTGAGTTTTACATCAAAAAACCTTCAAATTATGATTATTCTGCCGTTTTGGGGCCATATGATATCGGCGTGACGACGTGTCGTAACCCCGAACATCAAGCGAAATAATTTCTGATGAATATATTTGAAAAGCGCCGAACCTCTCGAACGTTGTGCCGGAACCGTCGTAAACTGGGGACTGCCTGTAAATGTTGGGACAATAGGTTTTTAATATATATTACGATGATAAGAGATCAACGTAATACAGTGAACGCCCGTATTTGTGGGGGATGCGTCCCACACCCCCCCGCAAATGGGTCAAATCCGCGAATGCTTAAAACCCCTCTAAAAACAATTAGAACTGCCCATTTTGATAGCTTAAACACAGAAAAACCCTGTAAAAATGCTTATATCTGAATATTTTATTAGTTTTATCACAAAAAGTGCATTTATTCATGAAAATTATATGAAAATACAGTAATTAGTGAATATTTCTCAGTGAAAAATACCGCGAATCGGCGAATTTTCCGCGAATGATGGCTAGATATGTTCCACAGAGAAACCCGCAAATGCGTGAGTCCGCGAACGTTGACAACGCGAATACGGGGGGTTCACTGTAATACAATATAAATGGATTCTGTAAGTGAAATAACATTATATTGATATTTTGCTGTTTTTTCATTACAGGATATGTATACAGGCAGTCTCCAGTTTCTGACGGGGGTTCTGTTCTGACGCCGTGTCGTAAGCATAAAATCATCGTAACCAGAAATATAATTGAAAATTGTATGAAAACCTTACTTTTAATCATTTGGGTGTCTTGTAAATGTTGAAAACTGTACTTTGGACAGTCCTTCAACTCTGGACAGTGATGTATATTGCTTTTCAACTTACATATCTTTGTTGGTCTTCAGTGTCCAACATCTTAAAAACTTCCTTACTTTTCTCCAGATTTTACCTCTAACTAATGAGGAAATCCTTTGGCAAGAAAATCCAGAAACTTGATTTGGTGGTCTCATCATATTACTCTGTGATGATGATAACAATGTGGTCTCCTGGTCAAATCTTTTTCATATTAGCCTTAATACTTGAAAAAAATGTTGAAGCTCTAATAAAACATTATCAAAGCTCTTGTCTTGAACATAATCCTAGATAAAGCTTGCATTAAAAAATTTATGAAAAACTATTCAACCCAGCTAAGTACTGTATAAAAATTCTCTTGAAACATACATGCAAATCCAGTATGTATGTAACTCACCTAACTAACTTGTCTTGTTAAAAACAATTCAATGGTGCCAATAACAGTTGCTCTTAATTATAATTAGTAAGCATAAACAACACTAGCTTCACACAGTGCTGGAAGTGGTGGTGGTGGTGAAGCATAAATGGAATGTATCATTTTGGTCTTTTATTTAGTAAGGTAACCAACACTTAAGCTACTGGGTGTACTGATCACAATGGGTTGTAACCCAGTTCACATTAAAATATTATTTGTGCCCTTCTAGTTACTATCAATTAAGTGTATTCTATAGACCTGTGTGTTCCAAATTTTGTGGCCAGTCATCATATCCAAACCCAACAATTGTTTGCATCTTGATTTGAAGGTTACCCTGATAAACCTAAAATTAGACTGGATTCTACTCCATCTTAACACAAGACACTTGTAAACCCAAAATATTCAATACATACCCAACAGTGGAATTTGTAGGGCCAATTTTTGAGCGCAAGTATCTGATGATACGGAGGACGTCAAGATCACCTGTTCCAGCCATCACCATGGAGAGACTTAAAAGAATGACATTCAAACAAGTCTCAATCGTGGACTTGCCTGCAAGCTCTGCTACACTCCTATAAAGATTGTGGAATAAGCGAATCATTAAAAATATAAAATTATAATACAAACTATCAATACAATAGCATCTTAAGTAGCCAATAATTCAAGTTAATTCCAGTGACCTGACATAAAGCTACAGACAGCTATGCTGAAAGAAGAGAAGCACAGTTAGGTAATAAGATCAGAGTTCCTTTACTTGAAGGTACTGCTGCAAATTTTATTCCATAAATTGGCTCTAAGTCAATTGTAGTTAAAGGGGGGCCTTGGGACTGCATCTACTCTGGTATACATGCTGTTGAGATGCTCTGCAGTAATACATCAGTTTTGGTTTATTAGTATATGCTCTTGGAGTCACATTCAAAGAAGTTCAAATACAAAAGAGAACTGCACTCAAGACTGTGGAGTCATATTGACTTGTTGCTGTCGGAAGGGCAGTTAACGTTGTGGATTCATTCAAACCCTGTAATGAATTTCAATTAATTTTTGAAAAACAGCATGCATAAACTAAGGTTATAAATAAATCTAAACTTTGTCTTGATCATAAAAACTCTGAGGGAGAGGCAGCTAAAGATTATGAATACATGAAATTTCTCAAAGAAAATTTTATGTAGATCCAGTTTAATGTTCAATCTTTAAAAACACTTTATGAATGGAAATAAATTTACATTCCAACATATATCCTATAAGACATTTAATTTGTTCATCCACAAACCCATCACTTACATACATCCCACATTTGTGATCTCAGATGTCCCACAAATTGCAAAAGAAAAGCAGCAGTAGCTCCAAGTGTACGTCACCTGAAACCACGGGTATTCCACAGTAACCTGCCCCACATTTTGTGTGCCTGCTGTGCTGATTACAGCTTACAGAAGTCTCCTAATTCAGATCCTTCAAAACTGCTTATTAATCTTTTTATCCTTAACTCTCTTTCAATAATTTCTCTTCTAATCTCCCTCCTTTTTACAATTTTTAAAGCGGTAAATACTTTTGTAGTATCTTCCTTTGGAGTAACAGATAGAAGAGAAGCAGCAGAGGACCTAACCAGTTACTAGATGGGAAACCAGACAAGACATGCATCCCTTTAACTTCTTCAGTCATACTAGTATTATCCTCTATACAGTTGCCCCTGGTATTCACAGGGGATGTGTACAAGTGTTCTCGTTTTTTGTTCCAATCTGTCGAACTACTACGCCAAGCTATATAATGGAGAGGCCAAGGTTCATTTAAAAAATCTGTTTCATAAACAAAATAGCAAATGACTGACAACAGCATGAACATAACTTCAAACCTGACCATTCAATGTCACACGCAAATACAAAAACAACTTTTGAATCAACTTTTTGTGCACAGATTTAAAGAAAATGAAGATTGCAACTAAGACAAACTGTCTCAAATTTTCTTGGAACTTATGATCTCAATTTTATGCCCATCTTGACTCTTGGTTAAATTCTTTTCAAGAAAACTGGATAGTTACAGACAGTAATAGGAACACTGAATTTAGATTAAACTTATATTACAAAAAGAATGTGCCTAGTTAAAAGTCCTAATTCCCTGCATCAACACTGCTGTGCTGACAGAGCAAGAGTACTTTAAAGGTTACTTACCTTTTTGTAAAATTTGTAAACATTCGTGTGAATTTCCAGAGAATCTGAAAGGCTTCACTGTTTGCAGACCCAGCAAACTTTAAGCCAATCACCATACATGCACCAGCGAGAATGTTGTAGTAAGCCTAATGTAAACAAGATGGGGAAAATCACATTCATTATAAAATCAAGTTTCTATATTTCATTCTTACCCTAAATTGCTAAAATGATACATCCATATTTCCATATCATAATATCTTCTATGAAATTAAGTAGCTTTCATCTTTAACAACTATTCCTTTCTTATTTTTGTCTGCAGAGGATATGAATGGATGATACAATTTTTGCTAGCAACTTCTATAATTATAGTAATGTATTAATGAACATCATGATAAAATAAATTATGACCTGGGAGATAAAATCTCTTGCAGTCCTATACCTGTACTTCATTGCAGCTATTAATTTCCAAATATGCTGAAATTCTTTACTAAATAGACAAGAGGAGTTCAGAAACCCAAGGGCACCACAGCACCTTCAAAAATGAAACTCAACCACTCAAAGGCACTACAGTAGCTTTGAAAATGAAACTCAGATCTCCACTCAGCCACCCAGTTGTGAAAACATTTCAATTCTTCATTTTTTCTACAGGCAAACAGCAGGTAAGTTTTTAAGTCTGCTGTTACCCAAAAAACTGCATTTACTGTACTTTGATTCATGTAAGTGTTATGTAGACCATGTACACAAAAAAATGTATACAATACTAATTAACACTTTGACATATTTAAGTTCACCAAATCACTGAATTTACGAACCTGATGCATTGATTCATAGTCGATTCCTGGTGCTGACTGATTTCCACCTCGATGCACATGAGTCAGAACAGTAGTAGGAACGTGGCTCTCAATCCAACGAGAAGTTGGTACAACATCATCCCACAATATCAAGCCAAGGGCAATGGTGCGTAACAAGAGAAAATCTGGCCTTACCTGAAAAATACTTTTTTATTACAGCCACGGTTCAGAAACAAAGG
Source organism: Macrobrachium rosenbergii (assembly GCF_040412425.1). NCBI lineage: Eukaryota > Metazoa > Arthropoda > Malacostraca > Decapoda > Palaemonidae > Macrobrachium > Macrobrachium rosenbergii. The sequence continues at coordinate 16,196,151 of NC_089769.1, read as the reverse complement.
GGAACTCCCGTACAAAGAAATTAAACTTCATTACTTTTACTATATTTAATTTCATTACTTTCACACCGTATTTCATAAGTGAATGAAATATGGGTGGATACCAGAAAGTTCCTGTACTGTACAGTAACATACTGTAGTTTATGTATTGCAAGCAAAGTACACTATGCAATTTTTTATTTATATTAACTATTTGTGCCCCAAAATACTGCTGTAAACCAGGTTTGAAGGATAAGTCTAGTTGGACTACAAAATGGCTATAGCTTGTACTTTGGCAAATTACTGTATTATAAACACATTACCAAAAAAAAATAAGGTATACAGTATGGTCCTTAAATCAGTATGAAGAAATTGGGTTCTTTAATTAACTTCACAAACATGTCCATGTACAGTTTAATACAGCACTCTGGACTACACAATCAGTAAAGATAACTCATAAAAGAAATACTAACATATATAGTTATGGAGATACAAAATAAGTACTTCTGTAACAGGGGAATTAGTATGAAAGGAGACTGCCAAAGGGTCTTTAATGAACGAATCGTGGCAAATGCTGCTCTACTATGGCACGCACTTACACAAGATTTACTCTGTATCATACTGTGCAATTAATCTACATTAAATTTATAAAATACACAAAACCATCATACAGCAGCACAACTGATGTTAAATGTTCACATATAACATGTGAGCTATATGATGACTCAGACACTACAACTAATACCACAATTCTGATGGAGCAGAAATTTTCAGCTCTTATTATAATCTCATGGGATGCCATCTTATAAGTTGTCATCATGCTGCAACTCATGACCAAACAAATGCTTACATGGTACACAAAAGGAGTCTACTTTTTATTTTTTTTTTAATGCTTTAAAATGCTTACTGGCACAAATTTCCATTTATTCAACTTACTGAAACACAATATCAGGCAACGAGTATCATAGATATCAGTTAAGGGCAATAAGACATAAAGCACAGATATCTTGAGAAAATAGCACAAAAAAATCAATACAGTACAGTAACAGAAATTTGTTCAAACAGCAACATTCAAACAATAAAACCCTAAACCAGTGTAGGTTTCCCTTGATTTATGATAGGTTTATGGACTGAAAACCATGCTCTAATTCTAATTGTCAAAAATTAAGGCACTTCTATTCAATACAGGTACTGTAGACCATGTATGTTTACAATACCATACATAGTGCTAAGTTCAAACCAAGCCTATGTATTGTACATGTGGTTTAAATAACAAACAACATGTAATGTGACTTCATACACTAATTAAAAACTGACTCAAAACACACTGCACTATGTCTCTTATGCATCAACTCAAGACTGAAATCTTAGTAAATGAATACTCACACATACAGTCTAAGAGCTTTTCTTTCTTTTCATAAAGAACTTTATATTAAATGAACAATGCAGTGCGTAATTTCACAAAATACAATATAACTTGGGTAGAAAATGTTAGTGTACAGCAATGTATTAGTAAAAAAAAAATATACCTATGGAAAATGATGTTGAGTAGATACAGTACTGTACACTGAAAATGTATCGTGTCTTATGCATTCGTACCTGATGACCAACTCTCACTGTCTCTTAAAATGCTGTCGTTTACATGGCAGCACAGTAAACATCAGTGAAAAATACAGTACCTACAGAAACTGATGAAGGCCAGATTTACAAGAAGTTCATAGCCTAACAAATTCATGCCAACTGATTATTTATCTTTTAAAAAATTTTAATTAATCATGTCAATGAAAGTATTTTATAACTAAATCAACAATCAATTATATTAGTGTACAGACAGGAAGTAAAAATTAATATTGTAATACTGTATGAAAAATACTGAGAAAATTATTTACCCCAGAATCATAGGGATGCAATACGCCATTTTTCCTTTCAATTGTTCTTGTTTCTCTATTTCAACAGTGGTGTTTTACTTAATATGCGATTTGCTTTCCGTAATTTCTCTGCATTATTTAAGATTTAATCACTTACAAATGAATGTTTTACTTACAATGAAGCCCCAAGATAAAGTCAACAAAGAAAATTAAGTAAAAATAATAAGCAGTGAAACACATATTCAAAATATCTATGTACTCGCTGTAATCACCATTAAAGAAATGTCCTTTAAAATTACTCATATGTTTAAAGGAGACAACACTCACTCCCATTCAGGTGCTAACACTAATTCTTTCTCTTGATTATTTTACCATAAATAATTGCATATCATCCAATTTCACACATGTAACCTTTCAAATTTTGTCTCCAACAGATTTCTTCATATAACCTATGAATCATGTGAGTTCCATTTTCAGCACTGTAGATACAAATTTATTTGAAAATTTTCATATATTCACAGGCTGAGTACTACTTTTACATCTTTAATTATCATCATACCCATGGAAAATAAAACTCACATGATGGTGAAACTGTAAAAACAGCTTTTTCACAAAGTGGACTTGAGTAAGGGACATTGGCAGATCCCAATGGAAGAAGCATCAAAGAAGAAGACAGCTTTCATAATGCTGAGTGGATGCTACTAGTTCAAGAGAAAGCCATTTGAACTGATGAACTTGCCAAGGACTTTCAGCAGGGTGATAAGATGATCCTGGCTGGTACTAAAAAAACACTGACCATCACACAACATCATGGGAAGAACACATCGTAGGACTCATTGGCCTACACAATCAAGTGAAAGATGCTACTGACTATCTGACCTTCCAAGTGTTACATAGGATACAGAGAAGTGGAATTCCTTGGACAAAGGGTCAGCTACATATTAGAAAAAACAACTACTATATAATTGACAAGGAATGCCTAGTAATAGTACTTGCAGTTGAGATTCCATCTATATGGAGTGGATTTCATGATACCGACACAAGCCACCTGCTTACATACAAAGATGCAAGATTGAAAGTCCAAAGATCATGAGGTGGGCCACAGCATTCTACAGCTACAAGTTTTGAGTGGAGGGCATTACTGGAGGGATAAGCACTAGCAGAGATTACCTCAGCCTAGAATAATATTCTGAATCAGTATTTCATAAAGATGTACATTATTGAGGATGCTGTATACAACACTTGTCAAGATGTTAAAGTTTGATATATTTGGTTTTCTTCTGTTGAAATGTTCTAGTCCTCTGTAGTGTTGTGAGCAAGCCAGAATGTATGCAAGTCTCAAGTCACAAGTTATCATGTACAGCTATTTATCTTAGTTTCTTGAGTGTACATTAGGATAGTAGATTGTGTTTTTGATATAAACATTTTAGCATTTTCACTTTGTAAGTGATTCCACAATCAGCGAGAAGTCACTGTATTTGCCTTATGTGATGCATTGTTACATACGTACATGTACTGAAATAAACATTATATTTTTATATACAATACAGGCAGTACCTGGTTTACGACGGGTCCGGCTTACGACATTCCGAGGTTACGATGCTTTTCAGATATATTCATCAGAAATTATTTCCCGGTTTACGACGCATGTTCCAGAGTTACAACGCGTTGTATGCCGATCCGACGGAAGAAATATGGCTCCAAAACGGCAGAATAATAAAAATTTGGAGGTTTTTTTGATGAAAAACTCAATAAAAATGCATTTTACATCATTTCCAATACACCCAGAGCATTAAAAGTCAGGTTTTCTTAGGATTTTTGATGATTTTTCGGTTTATGACGATTTTCGGCTTACGACGCGGCATAAGAACGGAACCCCCGTCGTAAACCGGGGACTGCCTGTATATAAGATGAGGTTTAATTAGACATTGTACTGTATACAGACATAAGCCACTGCTCTTTCAAGACCTTACTACAACACAGGTAATTGTATAATATATAAACATTCAACTACTGTGTCCACACTGGATATGTACTGTCTTTTTTTCTCTTATTGCTATATGCCTTAAATGTAACAGCGTAACTGTTTACACAGCATTCACATTGTTTAAGAATCAAAAGTAATCTAAAGATGATTAATAGTATTGTACCTAATGTTTGTTTTTCGTATGAAACTACCCTACTCTGTTGGCTACACCATTTCATCTAAGAAACTGAATATACTGTCCACTAATTCTGAGATGGGGCGAGGGATTCATGGAACAAGTCCCCAAGAAGGTCAGGGAACAAATATAGTTTGAAACTACTACACTGTCTGACTGAATGTAAAGACTCTTACCTGATCCAATAAATACGGTGTACTTGGGGCAACCATCCATTCAGCAATAGCTTTGTTGTTACTACGAAAATATATCATTCCCAGTGCTAATGTGGCTCCTGGGGCAGTGACATCTATATTCATGCACTCTCCTTCCTAAAATCAGAAGATAATCGCTTAGCAATTTCTCGATATCTCCTGTCAACTTCATAATAAAATGTTCAAGATTTTGTTGGAATGAATACTGTGAACTGTCACTGCAACAACTATGATCATTCACACCAGACTACTTACTCAGAAACAAAAAGTGGAAGAGTTGACCAATGTCATTAATGAAACAATTCAATTATTGCCAAGCTTACTACTTACATATAATTCAAGACTAATATTTTCTGGAAAAACACTTTAATCAAAGAAAATAAATTTTAAGCCAAAAATAACCCTTTTAAATAATTTCAAAGTTTCTTTAAGCTCAGATAACACTGCACCATAAAACAATTAATGAAAAACACTGGTTGCTTGGCTCCAACATAAATATCTAAAAAGCTGCATGGGCTTCAGCCAAATAAAGGTTCACTCTCTGCATACAGCTAAAACACTGCTACAAGAGATCTGAAATGAGCTTTTCTCCAAATTACTCTTACACATCATAACAATTACAGAATTAAAATAAATACTATAAGCCTACCTTTATTTGGTAACTTGGTGACTTCTTCTCTTTACTTCCGAAAAGAGGTCTTTTGTGTCCTCCTTCGATGTAATGATACAATTCTCCTGCAATATTTAAATCGGTGAAACCTGCAGCTTCTCCACCCCTTCCGAAAAGTACTAACCCAAGAGCTAATCCTGCTGCCAAAGAATAAGATTCCCTATCATTTGAATTTTCCATTTCAGGTCCTGGTGGCCGTCCAATTTCTTGCAGAAGGACTTCTGCAATGTGACGATGTGCGGTGTCCTGATACACAAGCCCTACGCCAATTATAGCACCAACCTAATGATACAAATTTATAAAAATTATTAAATGAAAATTTTAAGGCTCTGAGTAAGAAAGAAAACTAAGATACAGTAACATATATGCAACTTACACAAAACATACATTGCACTGGTTTAACTATTTCCATATAATACAAGACATGCAAACAATGTCAGGGCCACAATTTGAATATTTGAAGGTCTGGAAAACTATGTAATGTCAAGCATAAATTGCATATGTAAGCCTTAATGCTAAAGACTTTAAATATATATATGGTTTGTTTTAATTTACAAGAGCATTTCTCTACACTAAACCTTCACCTCAACTTGAATATGTGTTTAAAATTAGCTGCAGGGTGGAGTAATCACAGGTAATTGCTAAGGCTGAAGTTTAACATAAGGAATTCTATGAAACTCTAGTTCATGTCCATAAACAACTGCATGACAGCTGATGTAAAAATGTGTTGTGGAGACGACAGATGAATACTGAGGAGAAAAAAGTTGTCCCAGCAGCAAGAAAAATGTTTATACAGTACTTTTTAAAGATATTGCATCACAATAACTAATTGACAACCTAAAGAAAAAAAAAGCTGTAAAAAGAATCATGAATTTATTAAGAACTGGACTTAGGACCAGGTTGTGGCTTAAGGCCCTTTTGAATGCTTGTTTCTCACCACAATTTTTCTTATTTTCTTAAGTTTATAACTCAGCTGTGGTCTATATAGGGTGCTCTAAAAAAAAATGGCCAGAAAAATGGTGTTAAGGTTTTGAAAACTTCAAACACCACAGCAACTTTGCTCGTGGATAACACAAAAACTTATGGCATTTAGATTTCAGCTGGTGCACTGGCACCTCTGCTTAACATGGGGGGAAGAGGGGGAGGTGTTTGATTTATCCGTCCCAAAAAGTAATAAAATCTTTCATGTAACAGAAGAGTTCTATACACCCTACATGATTTCCTAGAGCTAACTCTCATAGCTTACATTTGCAGCAATTCCTGTCTAACTGACATTTTGTAATTACCATTGTTTAAAATAATTTATTTAGCATTCTATTTCAGATATATATGCAATAGAAACTGGTTTTAAAAAACATACAATACAGTATAGCCTACAGAAATGTAACCAACTGTAATAGTTCTACCTGGTTATGCATAAAAGATTTGCAAAATACACAAAACTCGTACAAATATTTTAAAAACTATATACACCATCTCATTTTAATGTAAACTGCAAAACATTACACTCATTGTGAATTGCCTCCCACTTCCCCCCCTCTCTCAAGTTCAGTATTTTTGTTAATATTTAATGCAGTACAGTCTTCTTCTCAGCTTAGCCCAGTTTCTATACGGGGTCACAGTACAGTACTGTACCTAATGCAGTACAGTACAGAACTGTACCTAATACAGTAATGTAGTGTTTACATACATACATTTTTCAGTCTGTGTATGCATAAGTGTGCATATGTACACATGCATTGCATTGAAGTAAACTATGTACTGTACTTACTATGTGTTAGCTCATTTCTGTCAAAATTTTCCCCCCCAAAAATTTAGCATTTCTCCTTCTCTATATCTCTCTCTGGGGTTTTCTTTATACTACTCACATTTTTTAAGGGATATTAACTTCATCATAACTTGGAGTAAAATGTAGCGATACACGTGGGGGAGACTGAAAGAGTCAATGGACTGACACAGACATTCAAATGACTGTTCACAGACTGAAATTTACCTATAATTGACAAATGAAATGAGAATATTTGTGTTCATTTAATAATTTTCAATATACAATTAATTAACAGCATACATATGCTGTCGTTGATAATGTAGTGAAAATCACTGAGTTTAAAGGTATAAGTTGTCAGTTCATCCGTCAATCACACGTAAATGCACTTCCATGAGCAACTGTATGAATGTCTGTTTGTTTATTACATCTCTCTGTCTCTATCTTTTGCACTGCATGCAAACTGAACTTTCATGAACAATCATATAAATGTCAGTCTGTTTTCTCTCTCCCTCTCTCTCTATCTCATTGCGATTGGTTATTTCATCCGTATGTTTCTGTTTGTGAAGACGCCAAACGTCTCGCCATTTCACATATATTATGCTACTGCATTGTATTCATTAATCTGTCTCGAATCTCAGCACTTCTCCTGTGTTGGTGAGGGTGAGAATGCCAAGTCATCTACCAACTTACACCCAGAGAGTAATTCCAGTGTGATGCTTAAAAAAATTCTCTACGCTTAAGGACATATGAACCATCTTACTACATAATCATACAAGGAGCCCTGACTCTTATACAGTCTACAGTATATGGGATGAGGATGTCTTTTGTGGAAATAAATTTCACAAATTTGTGGTGAAAGCATCTTATAACCCACAACTATCTTTCCTTTCTATAATCCTATGTCTTCTCCACAACAAATATGTACATCAGTTTACATTAGACTCTTTGTTGTTTGACGTGATTAATTTTTATCAGATTTTCCTATATTTACTCAAATTTAGTAAAAACGAAAATAAAATCATCAAACAAAATGACCTACACGTTAAGTTCCTTTTAGAGGCTTTCTATCTACTCCTCCACAACAGAGAGTTATTACTTATATTTGAAAAATTAATTTTATTAATGACAATAGCTAACCAATTTCAAGAGAGAAAAAATACAATACCTGCACAGTGTGTGGGACATCTAGCTCTGTGGATGTTGGGGGCAGAAGACACTCTAAATGGACACTAAGTAATTTTGTGGTCTGAATATCCATTGTGCCTCTCTTTGCGACTGATATACCAAGGAGCAAGCCCACACTGGTCATTTCATGGCCTCGCTCAAGATAATCGTGAATGTTTACTGTAGCCAAATTCCTGAGATGCCCATTCAGTCCAAGGGCCATTAAAAAGCCAGCATGTTCAGTAGGACTATCCAGTGAACCTTTAAGTTTATTGTAAACAATCCATGTTGAATCAATTTCACCACAGTTTGGAGCAATTTTAAGGCCAGCAGCTACTCCATTATGGAAATGTGGCCACATATCCATATTAGGGGGTACTTCAATACTTGAGAGGTCAATGGCAGTACCTCGAGGTGGAGCTTTGCCCGAGAGATTAAGCTTGGGAATGGGCAGGGTTTCTGTCATGACAGGTGCAGTAGAAAAGAGAGTAAACATTCCTCGACCAACTGGTAATGACATTGTCCTAATACAAAGGGCATAAAGATGTCGCTCCTGTTCTTCTAAGAAGTCATGGTCTGACACTTCTGGACGCTGTGTAATATTTATTGTAACTGCACGAGAAGAGCACAGCATGTGGCGCACTTCTGCTACGCGCTGATCTTCTCGCCACCTAAGCTTTAACATGTCCATGTCCAGTGTTTCCATTCCATCTTCCTCATCCTTCAATTGCTGGGACACTTTTTTGACTTCTTGCACTGAATCAGGATCTCTCTGACACCTCACTTTAATATTAAACGGATCTTTACTTTGACCAGTATTTTTGGTGGCTGCTTCTCTTTGAGCAACAAGATCAGGCCTATGAATCAAGTGATAGGCTGATGCTGGCCAGTCCTGAGGAGGGTACATACGACACATATGCTGGGCATTCATCAACAGAAGAGAGACACCAGGTGAAAGCAGCTGAATGTCACGCACAGTCAATCCAAGCTGATCAGTCAAGAGAACAATTTTTTCATGAATGTTTGACTGCCTTTCCTCCTTACACAGCAAATCCATTATTATTTCTGTTGTATTAAGCTGTCTTTGTCCACTGGGATTGAGACGTAGTAAGAAACGTTCAAAAGGAATGCCCTGCAGAGAACAATTTGCTGCAGCTAAGCAATATAACAATACCAGATTTCTGGTTGTAGTGCATACTTCAGGAATGTAAGGAAATGGTTCAACTTCAATGCCTCCCATAATTGTATACAAATGTCCAAGTACATGGGGAGGACACTCAGTGTAGTATGCAGGAATAGTTAAATTCTGTATTTCTTCTAAAGGAACCTGAGTAGGAGCACCATTTAAAGGGCATATAGTAGGAAAATCTTTCCAGTAGTGATGGAGATACTGACCTGCCCGCATATCTGAAGCCAGCTGATGTAAACATGTTACCAATAAACTACAAAATTCCCAGTGGAGAGTATTAAGTTTAAAATCCTCATACACCAAATGAAGAGCAAATAAAATTGATGGAAGATGGGAAAATAAGGGCGCTTTAATATTGGCTGTTGCCTTACAATCATCCTGAGGCTTCCGCAACACCCCGACTCGCTGTAATCCAAGTATCTCGCTTAATGTATTTCCAGCTGCCATATGAAAGGCTGACGATAACATATATTCCCAGTCACTGTCTGAGCCACTTTCAGCAGCACGGAATTTCTTTGTAGCAACTAAGGGGCTGCAGGAACCTGAAGTTTCGACTGGGCACGACGTTAATGCAAGCTTATCTGTGTCGTAGCCCATCATTGAAAGCAGCATCATTGAGAACAATGTCCACTCACTTTGTGGAGAAAAATCCCCTGACCCTGGAGCATTCCTTGTTGCATACCACTTATTCATCAACAGGAGCGCACTCTCTCGAGGAAGGATATACTGAAGTGCCCCCAACGCTTGTTTAACAATTGGGGATGAGGTCACTGCTGGTAAAGTTATTCTATACAGTATTCCACTGGCATGCTCTAAGGTTACTCTATAATTCGTTTCATCCCTCAAGGATACAATGGCAGAGGAGAGGGGCAAGCCAGGATCATCCAATAAGGAGCCCTCAAGTGCAGACTTTTCTGTTATTACAGGAGATAATCCCAAATCAAACTTTGGATCAACAGCAGAAGCTGGTCGGCTAGAAGTGAGGAGACTGTGCCTACTGTAAGGTGGAGTAGATGGGCTCTGCAAGCGAGATGATATGTTGAGTGATGAAAAGTCTTTAAACAAAGAAGAATTGAAAAGGGGCACGCCACTCAGGTTCACACGGCATACGTGAGACACGCCAGTATACAAGGAGAGGCTGCCACCCCCATCAACCACAATCATCATTCTCAAAGCTTTGATAGGTAAAGCATCTTTGGCTGGAATGCATGATATAGACCCAAATATAAGACTGCAATGATCATTGGAGTATTCATACTTGATGCATCTCAACATCCCAGCTTGAGTTAACATCAAGCACATGTATTTCTGGCCAACACTGCTTTCTGTTAAGAATGCCTTTGTAGCACGAGCAGAGGAATGATCAGTCCACACATGGTCTAAGCAGATATCTGGGACAAGAGGTTCACTCTCTATTAAAGATTCATTAGATAATGATGGATACATTGAACGTGGCGAATACAAGGGACCGAGAGAACGACCTGGTGATGAAGGCGAGCTGAGAAGACGAAGATTTTGGCCTCCAAACAATGATGGTGACTGGGTACGGCTGAGAAAGAAAAAGCAAAACGCTGACAAACAAAACTGTTTGCAATCAACTATGTTATATCTTACATCTCAAAAGATCTAAAGGCTCAAGGGCTCTCTTTAGTACAAGTACTATAAATCTTTTATAAGTGAAGCCATCTGATGAACCATATTTCTGTTACATAAAAGAACCATCCCAAGATAAAAATATTGTATAGGAGAAAAACAATGTACTATAAAATACAATACATCAGCCTGTAACACTGCTATGATGCTATTAACCCTTACAGGACAGGCTAAATATACATTAAGCACAACCCCAGACCAGGCAAACTTATGGGTTGGCTAATTTAAGAAAAAAATACATCAATGGAAAGAGGAAGATATGAAAATGCACTTGGTGCAAGAAAAAATCCTAAAAAATTTTCTGTATCTTCCACGGGAAGTTGTAAGTGAATATTTACAACTGTCTTTCATGACACTCATAAAAATATGCTGAATTTTACAAAGTTATACAAGTTTTTCTAATAGTTTTTAAAATTTTATTTTGTAAAATTACAATTACAGCTCACACAATATCATAACAGATAAGAACTAAAATCAGTAACAAATTCTGAGTATATATGTTGTAAAATATTTACGCGATTTACTGTGATGGGGAGATGTACTGTAGTACCTTTTTGTGAGGTATACATGTTTTATCTAATATTTCTTTGCACTTTACTCTGCAGAATTACAATTATAGGTGAACTACTATCATAAAAGATAAGAACTAAAACCAACAGCAAACCCTGGATATATTTAGGAGCAAAATAAATAAAAAGGTGTCCTGGAGCTACAGAGAGGCAGCACATTCCCCCATGAAATCTCATGGCACACTGATCTACCTTGAGTCCCTTACTGAGCTACTACAGTTGCCTTAAGTCATTTATGGCCCAATGAAGTGATATGAACATTTTTCCTGCTAAATTCATCCAAAACAGTATGGTGCGCAATATTCATACTCATAAGAGGTAGACCGGCGTTCATTCAAAACCCGTTATAGTTCCTCACCTGATCAAGCCCATCCAGTAAGGGTTAATTATCCATTAACAAGAACATTTCCACACAAGCATAGACTGTACATGCACAAGTGATAAAAAGAAAAATATGTTTATGGCAAAGTTGCATGGCATCTAAATTATATGTAAAGGAGGTACAGTACAACTTCTAAAAAAACACACCTTTCTTAAGGCCAAGCACCACAAATTTGTAACAAAGAAGTATCCAAACAAGACTAAACTTAAGTCTGTTACACTCAAGCTGATAACCCATTTGAGAGAAGAAAGTGAACGGACTTCAACAACATTATTATACATTCAAGTTTACTTTTTGTTATGAAATTTAAAACATGAAACACTGAATCAGCAACCTTGATGTATCACTTTTCAAAGTTCTTGTAAAAAACCACTACTAAATATCAAACTATATATTAAATCATAATCCTGTAATACAAAATGCCACTATGTTTGAAAAAATACCCAGTTGGAAATAGGAAAAAAAAATAAGTTCATATGACAGTCTGCAGCAACATAAAAACAAGCAAGTACTCTCACATCATACAAATAACAGGCTGCTAAGGAAATACAACAGAATTTACTAAACAGAAACATAAAATTCATAAAAGAAGAGATGCAAAATTTGTTCCCGTAAGATTAGATGGACAAGAGAAGCAAATAGGCAATCAAACCGAATAATTTAATGAACTCAATATGCTGTTTTCCAAACAAAACACCTTCAAATCTGCTCTATGGACATCTGCAGACCATCTATAAACTTGTCCCTCCCTACTAATCTATGCACAGTGGCAGTACTGTCAAAACAGACTTGGTTAATGTTAGTACTATATTTGGTTTGCATGTATTACAGGTTCTACAACCTACAAAAACAAAAGAAATTACTAACATACCTCAAGGTTGCCATATGACTCTTAGGAGACTGTGAGAAGGGGGTTTTTGGAGTAGTCAGTACATTTGTATACACATTTGATCTTGTTCTTAGTGATGTTGGAGTTACTGACATTGAGGTCATTGGGCCACCTGGAGAACTTTGGCGTGATTGACACTGCGATGGTGAGTGAGAGTTAAACTGGCCCGACGAAATCATATTTGAAAAGAGAGCTGATGCTGAAGTGCTGTTATGACTAGATTGTAAATTACTTTGCAGCACAAGATTATTTTCCTGTAAAAATAAAGCTACTTCACTTGAGTGTTCTTTTTCAGTGTACATCCATCAAAGAAATTCAGTGAATAATCAAGACTGACAGTAACTGGCCAAACTGAAATTCCAAGCACCATTTGTACAAACTTCAATCAATCCTTTAAATCTGCTTGTCTTAAGTAAATTACCATCTCCATTTTACTCAAGTTTATGAAACCTGGCAGGTCTCTTCAAATTTTGTCTTCATTTTCTATTGTTAGTAACTAATCTTGACATGAATTGTATTCAAGAGAACATAGAAATTAGGAACACTGATAACCCTGAAGTTCAGTATCAAAAACACAATGTTTTATCTTGGATCTCAAACAATGTTTCACTTGCTTCCCTTCTAAACTGATCTGATAATGAAATTCAGTCTCTTATCTATGACAACTGTCTTGGTAGTTTATTAACCATATCATTTATTTGGTATATCATAAAATACCAAATTTTGAAGATAATTTGTATTTTTTTTCTAGATACACAAAACCTTTATTCTTTTCTAATAGGGGTATTCCTTGTGTGTGCTGGATATAACTGTTGAAGGTTGATAAAAGGTGGTTAACTGGTGGCAGGTGAGTGGTAGGGTGCTGTCCACTCACCCATTGGCATCAGGGACTGTTTGGGGAAGGATGAAATGGGTCTAGGATAAAATACAAATTATCTTCAAAATTTAGTATTTACTATATTCCTACAAAATTACAAACCATCTTTTATATATGTGATGCTCCTAACACAGAAGGGTCACTTTACAGAACTTATTTACACTATTATGAAAACTTGAGGATCAAGTAAGGTTGGTTGCAAACCTCTTGAAATTAGTGCTTACAGTAAAAGACTGGCAAAACATTCAAACATGCACCCAGAAATGTCAGTATTCCAGTTGTGAATATGAAAAGGGAAAAGCTGATCCCTGTAATCTTCTCCACAGCCTGGGACAGATATACAGAGGTTGAAGCATTTGCTGGACTGAATGATGGGTGTCACCTGTGCCATACACTGTCGAGTCTCACAAGGCACCAGGCATAAGAGACATCAGGCAAGTCCCACACAAGTCCCAAAATCAGTCCATACTTGGCACTAAATGCATGGCACTTTTGTCACACCTGGAAAGAATTGCTGCACAGTGCAATGTCCCTACTAGGCATGAGAAGAAAGTGACAGAATTATTAGCATAGATGGATTCAACCACAAAATCTGGATCACCATGGATGCCTTTCCAGTGCCACAAAGAACTGAGAAATAAACTAAAACCCTACCAGTGGCATCAGAGATAGTATTGGACACAGAGCATGCCGCACATACAATGCACAGAACATAGCCACAAAAATTTCTAGACCATGATTTTTGTGGTCTGGGATTATTCCTGAGCAATGGAACCCTGGATGTATAAGCAAGAAGTCTCTTTTCCCTTGGGATGGCACCAATCAACATGCAAGTATGTCCTGTACTAACTAGAGCTCCTGTCAGAAGTAACAACCAATAAGCTTGGTACCTAGCAAACAGTACAGCTCTACAACAGATAGCAACCAAGAACCACCATGGGAGCTGGTAGTCAGCATTCCCTCTAATCATGGTCAACGTCCCTTGGATCCAAAGGTACTGTGCATACAGCCATGAACTGAAGACATTGAAACAGACTGTGAATGATCTGTGCACGAGTCAAAGATTTGGTCCTGGTACTGTGTAATGGTCGGGCATTCACTGTGGATAAACATGCATAATGTAATACAAGCACAAGAGCAGAGTTTGAGCACCAATACTTCATGAGCACATATAGCGTTCAACCATGTGCAGCATACAAGTACAAGGTGTACAAGCACAGGTACTGAATGTGCAGAGCATAAGTAAGAACATGCAGTTGAAGTCACTGTAAGAGTACTACCCATCCTGAAGACGACCCAAGATTGTAACTTATATGACTCCAATGAATCTGAAGGAGAGGTATTGCAGTCACGCCCATTCTTTCCAAGATACCAGTAGCACTGCACAGGAAGTGTGCTAATAACTGATCTGCAAAAGGATTAGTACCAACATGTGGCTGGACCCTAAATGGAATTCACTGGATGAATTTCTGTCACAGTGTGACTTTCCTAAAGGGAATCTTGTAGATGGACATGCATGAGGCTTCAAGACTGACTGATCACTTCTCCCAGAGCTCAGTTCCTGAGAGGTGAAAGACCAACTTTCCTCCTACATAAAAAATAATGCTAAACAGATGAAGGAATGACAGAGGGGAAGACACTGAAGACAGGAGAGGGTAGAAAAACATTTCCAACTCTCACACTACATTCTTTCATTCAGTCACCTATTGCAACAACAAAGACATGCAAGTTAGATCTGGTTTTTATGAAATTTAGACTGTCAAGCCAAGCACTGGGGTACTGTTGGCCATTCAGTGCTTAAGACATTGAAAAGAGGGAGTTGGAGTGGTTGGATAGAAAGACAGAGATCTAGAAAATAAAGGAGATCCAATACAAGGGTCTAAAGGTGGGACTGGGAGAAAACCCCAACGCTGTACTATGAAGTAATAGTCACAGAGAGGTTGGAAGCAAGACTGGACAAGAAAGCAGGAATGGAGGTAAAGTAAAAGGCTAAAAAATGGTGCAGCTAGAGGCCCAAGGGGTGCTGCAGATACCCTTTAGTAATGCCTACAAAGCACCATGTGAGGTGCACTGATGGCACTGCCTCCCCTACGAGGGAGGACCCATAGGACTATAAGAATTTGGGGTCTTGATTACAGCCAGAAGGTCCCTCGTTAATTCTCCAAAAACGGAATCTGTAAAACATAATTAATGACAGTTCCATGGACAAAAACAATTAGGGCAGAAGACATCGTGTACTGAAGTCCATGATCATCGTCTCAGTGTTGTTCAAGGGGTGCTGAACTCCCAAACACTGACTACTACAATGGAAGGTCAGAAGTATTCATCCTGTATGAGGAAAAATGATACCCAGGCACAAGCAAGATCCTTTCTTAATCCTTCACAATCCTCCAAAAACATAAGGGATGCATGAGCACACATTACATTCGTAGACAGGAGGGCACTTTCGTAGCACAAACACTGGGGGTCTTTCACACAGACCGCCCAACAAGGAGGGAAGCAATCTGTCAAAAACTTCATGGCTAAACAACAGCTTCTCAAGGAGTTCTGGTCCCAGTTAAGTAAATGAAGACCGTTACATCCTCTACAAAAGAAATGAATGCTCCAGGGATATCCCAAAGGGTAACACCAAGGTCAAGTCTTCTGACTTCCCCCTCCTTTTTTCAGTGGTCCAAAAATCAAGTTTACAACAACAATCCTGTAAAACGAGCAATTTATGAGACTTCTCGCAACTACCACTTTGCTTCTCTAGCATATGAATTAAAGTCTTTCTGTATCAAAAATCATGCAACTGCTACAATACAGAGAACCTTAAGGCTTCATATACTCATATCTCAAAGATAAAGGTTGCCACAAAGAGAAACACAACTATATTATTAATATCACTGTCCAGTATGCCTTGCATTCTTAACAATCACCAAGCACAACAACAATACTGTACTGGGTATTAATAATGTTACACTTCACAGTCCAGTTGGGAACCATGAATGCACACACAATGCAGACATCTTCACTCAATGGCAGCTCAACAAAAAGTGCTGGGTTACAGAAGGTGAGAGTGGCTAGTACCTCACTACTTGTCTATCTCCCACCAATTACCATGTACAAAGCTTCTATGCATGTTGCCAGTTTGCACTGGGGGATACTCCCATATGAAAGATGAAGGTTATTATTCTTGCAGCAGCAAATCATAATTAAAAGGGCATATCCTCATAAAACAAAACAAAAAAATCTGTATCTTTGCAACTTCCTAAAGATAAAACCCATTCACTTTCTCATTCTAGAAGCTTTCATACTAAAATGGAAAATTCATCAACTACTTTATGACCAAAATATTCACACAACTTGTGCGGCAGACCTACCTCTGTAGTAGCACGACGAACTTTCCAAAATGTATGTGTATTGTTGCTTGAATTGTATAGGATACAGAGAGATGGATCTCCAGAAACAAAGACAACCTGCTGAGTCAAATCATTCATAAATACAGTCCCTCCAGATCCGCTGTAACCTGCAAACGATGAAACCAAATATAAAAATTTAAGAAATTCATGATACTGTCCTAGTACATGCTGGAATAAAACTTCAGTTTTAGAGTTTTTCCTTGTTGCCGTTATCTTATCAAGGGTTACTTACAACTGTAATGAATATAGTATTAAGTAGGTACTTGTGCCCTCTGTGGGTCATGGGGCACTCAATTCAAAAAATGAATTTTTCAGTACAGTACTTTAAAACCTCTTTTGTTACAACCTATAATTTACATGAACCACGTGTTAAATCATTCCCTTGCACTGTCTGGCTTTGACCAAAGATAAGAAAATTCAATTTGTTTTCACACAAAAAACAGATTTTTTCTAACATAAAATTCACGAATTCAAGTGAGTCTGATTAGCTTCTTTGGAACTGGAATACAGGCAATCCCTGGTTATCGGCAATCCAGTTTTATGGCACTTGTCTAGCGACGAAAATCTGCAATTTTCGGTGGTGAAAATTGCTGATTTCCGCTTATCAGAGCTGATAATTGGGCATTGGCGCCGATAACCGGAAATCGGTGATAAGTGCCGAAAATCGCCAATTTTTGGTTATCACGCAACCCCCGCCAATAACGAGGGACTGCTTGTATGAGATTCAGGCCTGATGCCAAGCGCTGGGACCTATGAGGTCATTTAGCGCTGAAAGGAAAATTGAGAGTAAAGGAGGTTTTGAAGGTGTGTAGGGCCCACACGTGGACCCTACTCACACTACATCGTGCTGGCCATTATCTGGTGACAATGACCCCACGAACCAAACATGCAGATGAAAGAAATACAGCATCTCTCATGCGACTATTGTACATCTATCAGCATTATTATTATTATATTGTCCTATTTCATGTACTGTTACCACTGTATGTATTGCACTGCCAGCTTTCCAACCATATATGTATGAACTTCAGTCTGATATCCTGTACCACTTTATATGTATATTTCTCTCTGTTAGTTAACAAACAAATCCTTATACTTAATCCCTGCTTCTACCTGCCTGAGGTCAGAAGCTACATTTCGGCCCGCACGAGCCCTTGACCTGTGTGTATGTTCTGTGAATAAATTAGTAAGCTTTGAATTCCAAACCTTACTCGTACCTCCCCTCACATTGGTGACCCGCAGAAATGCCTGACCAAGCCAGCAACAACGATACCAGCCTTACCAATGAAAACTTCGCCGCCACCTCCATACGCCTACTGCCATTCACACCACGCAACCCAGAGGCATGGTTCTTCAAGGTGGAAACAATCTTCCACAAAAAGAAAATCACCTCAGCAACACGCAGAGCAGATGCCATCCTCGAATTCCTGCCGCATGACGTCTTCAAGCAAATAGCAGTATGGCTCAAGGAACTACACGCCCCCCATCACTTACGAACTGCTGAAGGATCAGCTAAAGTCATCCTTCAGCATGCCACCTGCCCAGAGAGCCAGGAAGTTCCTCTACCAAGTAAGGGCACCCATGAGACGAGTGATCATCGCAAGTCTATAAGCAGCTAAGGTGGCTCATCATGCTGCCCACCATGGATGGCCAACCCGAGTCATCCTTGGAACTCGTGAGGGAGGTACAGTACTCCTCACAAAACTTCCCCGCCAAACAGCAGCAGCCATGCCCATAGAAGAATTCCTGAGTCTGGTCGACGAAGTGCAAACAAACCAAAAATAGCAGATCCCTCAGAGCCAACAGCAGCAGCAGAACCATGTTGGACCCAGCAGACAACAGACACGGAATCCGACAGTGACCCAGAGGGGCTAGCCGCCCCCATTTCCAAAAGAAACTTCCCCAAGCAAGTCATCAAGGGAAGACCAAGCATAAAAAAGATGAACCACCAGAGAACATATGTTTTTTCCATTGGAAATTCGGAAAGGAGGCCTGAAGGTGTGAGAAAGGCTGCCTGTTGTCAAAAAACATGCAATATGGTCGCACACGTGACCCAACCATACTAACGTCAGCGGTGAGCAGACCGGTTGCCTCATAAGAGGAGCAGTGCCTGCCCACCACTGTCTTTCTTCCAGATACAAATGGAGAGGTTCCACATGCTTCTTCACGAGAGACAAAAGATCTGACACGGAGTTCCTCGTGGACACTGGAGCAAGCAGATCATTAATCCCAGCCAGCCCAAATGAATGAATAAACCCCGCTCCCCACACCAACCTCCAAGTATCAACCGCCAGCAGAGCACCACTTACAATGTATGGGAGGCGGGAGATGGAAGCAGCTTTCAATGGGAAAGAATACAACTGGACTTTCATCATGGCAGATGTGGTGATGGCTTTGTTAGGAGCGGATTTCCTAACAGCACACAACCTGCTAGTGGACATAGCATCAAAACAACTGATTCCAAGAACATTGCTGACACCACCTCTTCAACAGCCAAACAGACACCACCACCATACCATCAACGAGTCAACGAATGCAACTAATATGCTCAATTGCAACAGCCAGCCCACCGCCAGAAATGCGGCAACTCCTACAAGAATACGAAGAGGTATTCAAGGATGACCCGAAGCATGACTTAACCAAGCCAACAAAACATAGCATCCAGCATCACATAGAAACGGAAGGTCCTCCGATCCACTCACATTACAGACGTTTGGCCCCAGAGAAGCTCGCCTACGCCAAGCAGGTGTTTAAAGAAATGGAAGAAGCAGGAATAGAGTAAACCTCCATATTCGCGGGAATGTGTTCCAGACTTTCCAGCAAATACTTGGACGAAAGAAATACAGCATCTCTCATATGACTATTGTACATGTATCTCCACTATTATTATTGTCCAATTTCATGTATTGTTACCACTGTATGTATTGCACTGCCAGCTTTCCAACCATGTATGTATGAACTTCAGCCTGATATTCTGTACCATTTTATATGTATATTTCTCTCTGTTAACAAACACAAATGCTTTTACTTAATCCCTGTTTCTACCTAAGGTCAGAAGCTACATTTCGGCTCATGGGGCCCTTGGCCTGCGTATATGTTCTGTAAATAAATTAGTGTGAACTCCGAACCTTACTCATACCTGCCCTAACAAGTGTAACAGGAGGAAAACCTCACAGTTGCACTATGAAACAATTGTTAGAAGAGGATTGAAAGTAAGATGGAAGAAAAAGGATATGAACAGAGTTACAGTAAAAGGAATGAAAGGGGTTGCAGCTAAGGGCTGAAGGGATGCTGCAAAGAACCTTAAGTAATGCCTACAGTGCATAATGCACCTCCAATGGATTAGCTTCTTAAAAGGGCAAGACTTGTGTGGTCAGTGAATTTTCAGATGGGATGCTGCAGAGGTGAACTGCTGAATGATGGCTAAGAATGTCAAAATAGTCAGATCTCATGAACTCTGACATTGACCTTGGATACTTAGGCATCAGGAACATTACATGATTTGAGAATCATCTTCCTCAATCAAAAAGAAAAGGGTCCTTACAAACTTGAACTTATATGACAGATGCTAAGAACAATAAGCAAGACTGTAAGAATATCAGAAAAATAAAACACCAGGTGCTCTCTGCCGGAAAGACAGAATATTTTGAAACTATTGCAAGAGATGATGACTATCCCGGACACATAATGGCCAAGTGGGATGGATCTTCTTTTAGACTGTATAATTAACACTGTTAACAGTAGGACAGACAATTGTACATTCAAAGAATAGTATATAACCAAAATGAATTACCAAGTCATATAAAATATGAATGAAGTAACTCTAAGCCACACTAACGAGCTAACACCTCATTATTTACTTAAAGCTAAGTACTAAACCTAACTATGGTAAGTGGCACAAAAATGATACCAAGGTTACAAAGTACCAAATTTCATGGAAAAACACTGGATTACTGTTAACAGCTGCATGGAAGCCATGTTCTCAGCAAAACAGTGGTATAATTATTTACGATTAACACTTGCTAACCACTAGGCCGGTGAGCCAGACGACAGGAACTGGCAATGGATAAAAACCTGCTAGGGTATAAAAACCAATTGTATCACCAATATTAAGAGAAACTGAAAAGATGGGAAAAGTGAATTAGAAGAGGGATACTGTACATGGATTAACGAGTGAGAAATACCAATGAATACAGGCCACTGCAGTGAAGGATACTCCCTTAGGGGAATTCTACTTGGCTGCTGACAGCACTGCAAGCACAAAAGATGTGCGGCTCAACGTGGGTCATGCTTCAACCTACAACTGATCTGTTTGGTAGAAAAAACAACCTAAATGGGTACAGGAGTGATGGAAAGGGGATAAAACAAATTCCCTTTTCCGACTACTTGTTCATGTGACATGCAATGTATGGTAGGACATGACAAAATTGGTGACAATGAACAACTTCATTGAAATCTACTATGTAACCGATAGCCTTGCATCAAGCATACTTGGATATGTAAAGATAACTGAATTGACCTGGATGAGGCATGCAGGAATACAGTGGCAGTATACAGTATAGGTGAGGGAAACAGGGCTGATTACAGCACTGTAGTTAGTTAGTTATAAATGAGGTCTGGTTAAACAAATCATTTATAACTAACTAACTACAGCACTTAGCAAAGAATGTGAAATATATAAGATTATTTACCTTATGATATGTACCAATCTCACATGCTCTTTGTATGATAGTCAATCAACTGTGCTGCCTGTATATACCTACAGAGTACATACCCATTTTTTTGGGGCACCCTTTGTAATTAGTGAGCACAGTACTCTGCATCACATAACCCCCCTGAACATCCTTCAATACCACTGTGCTACACATTATATACTACTCTGTCTTACTTTGTACATGGCATAACATTATTTATTCACTGTAAATTAATGCTAAAACCATTCTGCATAACAATATTACCTAAGCAAAGCTTTAAATATGCATATCATGTATAGAAATATGAACTAAACTACCTGTCTGTAATATAAATATTAATTAATATCTATTATTCTCAAAGCATGATAAAAACAAACCCAACCTCCAACCATCTGTTGAATAATAAGACAAGAAATTATTTTAAGATACAAAATGGTTCTCTTTCCTCTTTCTATAATCCAGCCTGCCTTTTGTAAACGATGGTGTAACTTACTAGTTTTACTCAACAAAGGATTGATTTCATCTAAAGGATGTAGAAGACTGAAGAGCAATGGAAGTCTCTCTCTCTCGGATTTAGGTGAGGCAATTTCAGAGGCAGGCACCTGACGTTCCAGAACAATTCCATACTTACATGGCCAAACTTTTCTGACCTGTAAAAAACTCTACATTAATAAAATGTTGCAGGAGTTGCTTCGATTTCTGCATTTTAATATTAATACTGTACCCACATTAAACTTTTATTTCTGCATGTACAACAAGAATGAAGACTTTCAAACCATAATTGAACTTTTATTTGTTCTTGCAATATTAAGTTAGTTTTGAACTGAATTTCACAAGTTCTGTTACTGTGATAAAATCAGTAAATGATTATTACCTATATTGGTAACTGATCTGTTTCATCAGAGACCCATTACAATACTTTTAACTTATCCTATTCGTGTATCTGAGTTAATCCTAGGAAATCCAAATCTAACAAAAGTCCTAATAGCCCTTGGTGGCTGGCACTTGTGTAATGGTTCCCCCACTTACCCAGTAGCTATCTCACTTCTTGTTTGTCTGTTGGTTGGTGAAAACGTTCCCAAAGTCTTGGCTGTCAGAATTACCTTTGTCATTTATTACAGGTTTCATTCATCTTCAATTTAGCAAATAATATAATCAATAACTTTCATGTATGCCATGACAATTATTGTACCATCATGTGTCAAGCAAATTACTTCAGGTTGGTACCTTTGTGGGAGGCCTGGTTTTAGTTGTAATCCACAGGTAGGTCAACTGCTCTCTAAGAGTACTAAATTCATGTTATTTCAACCTTCAATTTCCAACACCCATTATTTATTCAGATACTTCACTGAATATTATCATAAAAATTTTGTTTTCTTTTGTTTTCCTGTTTTTGCTGTTTCTTTAGCAATCTGTATAATTTCTACAGAGTATCTTGTATATTTGCTAACTTGTGGTTTCAGGATCTGTGCTTAAGTAGGATTTGTTTGGTATTTATGTTTCCCGTGTTTTCTAGTGGAACTGCTATGCAAGATTTAATTTGAATTTTCTCTTTTTACACTGCCCTTTGATTTCTACAACGTTTCAGCACAGATATTTCTGTTTACATGACAAGCTTTCTAATTCTTTTATGGCTAGTACTGAAAGAAACTCCTACAATTTGTGTAGTTTTTTCAGAGGCCAGGTCCCTTATGCACTGGCACAGGAGGCATTTCATTAATTCCATTGGTGTAATAGATGTCTTTTCTGTTTCCAGTTTTCTTTTACATGGGGATCACTGCTTTGTTGTGAAGGAGGGGCCCTTGTTCTACAATACTCTTGTTTCAGCTTTTCAGTCATAAGCGATATAACCTACAATGTCTTCTAGCAGAAATGCCATTGACACCTTCCCATCTATCCCAACCTCATCTCTTGACTATCCAGGCAGAAATCCACATCACAGGAACCCTGTCTCATGTTGCCTGCTCTCCTGGCTCCCATCCTAGTCCCAGCAACTGCGCTTCAACAAGGGTATTCAAAACCTCGACTAATCTTTCCGAGATGGGTCAAGTGCCTCTCTTTTCCTTCTAGCCTTTAACCCCACATGAAGGGTCAGCAAGCTTCATGAATTGTCTACCAAGGTGTACACCTTTCAAAATGAACTGAAATTTCTTTAGCATCACACTTTGTTGCCAAGTCCCAGACTGCCAATCAACTAAAGTCAAACCAAAATGTCAAGACCTCTCTGGCGTGGCATTTAAAGATCTGCCATGTTGCCAATTTTACAAAACTTTACACAAACCCTGAGGCTATAATTATAAGATTATGGTTTTTTTTTTATTTCCAGGTACTTTAATCTCCTTCCTATTCTGCCCTGTTTAGGATTTGTCTTCAGTCCATTTCTTCTCCACAACCTATGAACAATAACATATTTTTTCTTATTTTTTACAAAGATTGACTGTTCTATAGCCCATTTATAAATCTTGATAATTTATCCTTGATTACTTTGTAAAATGGTAATGTCTTATGATGTTTTTGTTCTTCCAACAGAGAGAGAGAGAGAGAGAGAGAGAGAGAGAGAGAGAGAGAGAGAGAGAGAGAGAGAGAGAGAGAATCTGTTTGTATATGAGTGTTTATTTTCTCATTTGTCCAACTTACTCTACGTTATGCTTTATTTCATATTTCCTTGCTTACTAATTTATTCTTTACCTATGATATTAAGAAATCAAGATATTTGTAGAAAGGGGAAATGCCTTCAAACATACTGTGACCACTGAAAGTGCCTCTTGGAGACAGTCTTAAGCTGCTTATCTGTGGATTTAAATGCACGTGGAGTTGTTTGAAATATTGGCATCAGTGCCAAAATGAGATGCCATGTTGACAGAAAATCTGATTCAGATTCTTGTTATTGCATGAAAAAAACTTTATCAATCGTGAACCTGTGTAACTGACTTAGAATTCTGCGTAACAAAAAAGATGATATTTGATATCTGTAATGGGAGAAATGGTGTTATCTCTTCGTTGTTGTTATAGATTTGGCAGATATGCGGAGATTAAACACACGTGGAGAGGACCCAAACAGCCCCACCTGAGCGCTCATTTCATTTTGGTTTTAGTATATATGACTCCATGGCTCCTTTTGAATAAACACCCAGCCTGACCAATATGCAACAATTACTCAATTTACACACCTGTTCCTGTTTTGCTGCTTGCCCAAGCCAGCTCATGACACCAACAAAACAAGAGAAAGACTTACAATCCAAACAACAAACTGCAAACGAGAGCACTCACATCATCACCACCGCAAGTTCCTAACTGACTTGCATCGCCGTTTTCCTAACTACCATCTTAAGTACATCTTATGACGTTACAAGAAAACCATTGCGCAATTCCAAACAAGTCCAAAAGGACTGGCTTTACAAACACCAAATAAAATTAACAGTGTACTATCTACATTTCTTGAGTGTATAATGCCTACACCTACTTCGCTAATCCATTTAACAAAAATAACAAAATAATAATGATTAAATTTCCAAAACTGACAGATAATGACCTTTTACTATTCCTTCCCCTTCGTCTTAAGACAGATCCTACGAAAAGATCCTCCTTTTCTTGGTATGGGGTGCTTAATGGTGACTACAAAGGACCAATAATTTTATGGAAGGCCTCTCTAAGCTGTTTTCACCTAAAGATGAGTTCAAAAAGCAGGTCTAAAACAATACTAATTCATTCTACTTCAGGAGGAGTTATTTTAAGAAACAAAAATAGGTTTCAGAGGAGGATGCAACTCAAGTTAAGGTTTAGGCACATGAGACCAAGGCACTTTAACTTTACTATTTAAAAAAAAATATGAATTTGTTTCTTAACAACCAAATTAATCAATCATATCGAATATACATTTTCAAAATTTTTTTAATTGTCTGCATCGATGGTGATTTTGAAACTGACCTCATGTTTCAGTTAAGTATCACGTGTGTCTCCCTTACTATAAATCCTGGATGGTAAGAGAGACTTCATACTTTGTAGCAAAAAGTTAAAATCATCATAGATGCAGATAACTAAAAAAACTGAAAAAATGCTTATTTGACACTTTGCCAAAAAGAGGAGGGTCAGTATTGCCTTATCTCTGTGGACAAGGAAATATCCAGGCACTCCTACTTACGTCAGTCAAGACCAATATGCCCCTACGTGAGCATGCAAATACCTGCGTATGATGCTCCCATTATATTCCCAATTTTGTGTGGCTACAGTCAAGTTAACATTGTTCACTGCTCAGGAACACAATTATCAAGTTATTTACAAAGTCCTTGTATTTTTTTTTTTTTGACATTACACAATGTTCAGTGTCATTTTATCTGTTAATCCCTCCTAACCATAATTTACTTTAAAGTAAATTAAATATATTTTCTTAAGTGAATACTTGGGATCTGGTGTCTAATGCCATCACCTGTGGATTACTGTGTATTTCTTTTCATTTTGACTTTTTTATCGCCATAATTCACTTTACTTCAGTTATTTTACTTACCTGTCAAGCTGGGTGTCTTGTAAAGTTATAAAATGCATCTGTTCACAGCTTGTTATTGCCTAATTTTTCATGGGTAACGCTTACATCATAAATTTGGTTATCCACTTTTTCAAGGTATTGTGACCCATTACCTTAAAATTCTCTGTAACTTTGTGACTTTGATTAAATGTTAATCTTTCAGTTTTTGTTTTCTGTACAGTCATCTGAAGTTTTTTATACACCCATCAAATGCACTCATGAAATGCGCTCAAGTGAGCAAAGGCCAGAGATTATAAAGTTTAGTGGGAGCATCTTATAGTCTGATGAATATGGTATTTTTGACACAGTATTTTTGTACAGAACAGGGCAAAAATTTGGTATAAGCATTTTCACAATTTTTTCTGCATTACAGTACACAATTACTGTATTTTCATTTATCAATACCAGTTTATAAAATACCTTCTTACACCATGGGTCATCCATAAAATAAAGTCATACTTTAATAATCTGAAAAACATGCAATTACATCCACAATATGAGGCAGACTATACTGTAAGTGACCATCTAATCTTCACGCTCAAAATACATTATAAATTACACCAATATTATACTGTCAGACTATACTGTAAGTGACCATCTAATCTTCATGCTCAAAATACATTATAAATTACACCAATATTATAATGTTTATCTCTCAAACACATACAGTACATATAAAAAATTCATAATGGGTTTTCAAATGCCACTCTCTCTTAAATGGAAACCAAATGTACTGTACTTACAGGAAAAGGAAGAGAAACCGAAAAATCCTCTCCATCTTCTGTGTAAATGGTGAGGGTATCACTTTCAACAATGCAAATACTAGGTAAAGCATCTCCTGAAAAAAATAATAACACATACAGTATTAAAAAAGCAAAGACAACTTAATATTAACTAAAAATATATATATATATATATATATGAATAAGGATGCTTAACTTCAAAACGCCATCACTCAGTTTAATGCCTAAAGGGTCTTTATAAACTATTTATTGCTTTTTAATCATTAATAAAATAGTGTTCTACAACTTGTGAAATCTTCATTAGTATAAACTTAACAAGACATCAGATGGTGCATACTGTGTGTGAATAATTCATTGGACTTCTACAAATGACAATGAAAAGCATAAAAAAATTGAAACACGACACCACTAAAATTATTGTAAATGCACCTGTTGGCTCCTCAGGAACAGATTCTCCTAATAGCGTTGGTTGATCTGGGTAAGTGTAGAAAGTTGTGAATGCAACTTGTTGGATTGGAGAGTCACAAGTGATGCATTTGATAACCTGACGACATCCCATCTGACCTGCGTGTCCTCGAGACCAAATCATCGTCGTACCGGAGACATAAACTTCCTCCTCTGTCAAGCCATCTCCACTGATTCTAACATCCCACCAGTCCTAATACAGTAATAGAGAAAATTATATACATCTGCCTGGATTATAAAAAGTTACTCTAAGATCTTAGTCTTACTTTTACATGAAAAGCACATGCAGATTTTCCTTTAGATTGGTTCAAGCCCTCCAGTGAAAGGGATTACCTTTGTGGACTAAACCCAATTCTAAATAAATCACTTAATAGCCTATCCTAACTGGTACTTTGTAATTATTATTCAATTTAAAACATTCTTATTTTTCATTCAAATTCAGAGCTTTATTTGCAAAATGAATGTACCTGTACCTATTTAAGCTTACAAGATATGTACAATACTGTATACAAAACCAATACAATATTAAAAATCATAAATAATGCTTCTTTTTTAAACATGAGAGAGAGAGAGAGAGAGAGAGAGAGAGAGAGAGAGAGAGAGAGAGAGAGAGAGAGAGAGAGAGAGAGAGAGAGAAAACACAATTCAAGTGTGTAGTTTATCTTAAAACAAAGTACATGTACATATGCTTTGTACACAAGCATACATACTTTGTGAAAAATGAATACCACCACAGTGCTATATTGCATAGAGCACAATATAGTACAGTATTATGATACAATAAGTAGATAAAAACATGTGAATCCCCCTTTCAAAAAGATTTGGCTCTCTCAAGATAGTACCTTATAGTTCTGACAGAGCATAAGGCAAGGTGTTTTTGTTCACTAATAAAATTAATCCCATATAATCAGGAGTTGGTTGAGAAGGTAGAAGTTGATTGTTTTGACCAAGTATCCAGGAATAGAAGAGAAACCCATACTATGACAGTTCCTGGAAAAAGAAACTTGACTAAACACTAGGGTTAGAAGAAATGCAGTTTTTATCATCAAATCCTTCAAGGGAGACTGCTAAATGGGCTCATATTATAAACAGCAGGCTTGTAATACAGGGATAAGTTCCACGCTGGAAGTTTCAAGCTTCTAGGTAAAGCCCTCTTTCAAAATGTTGATACCCATTTTGGGTGAGCCTCTGCCTTCAAATACCCAGGACAGCAATGATCTGTACCTCTCTATTACAGACATGGAAAACTTCCTCAACCTTCTCAAGTACACATTTTAGCTAATGTGGGAATAGTCACCTGGAGAGCATCAATACTCCCTGAATTGCACTAATTACAGAATGTGTACACAGTTAAACCTAATAACCAATCCCTCTCCTAGTGTGAGATAGCCTCTGCAACATCAAAGATATCACTTGACAACTCCAAGCATGTAACTGGATGAGTTCAAAAGTCTTTGGGAAACAAAGGGAAGTGGCGCTGCCACAGAAACTTGTTCCATGGTGGAGGGCTATAAGAAAGTCTACTAGGAGGTTCATAAGATCAGGAAACACAAACTTGTTGTGGCCATAATGATGCATATCTGACAATGCTTAGTCTGTTAATAACTGGCCTAATATGAAAGAAAGGAGGCAGAGCATAAACCTTCAAGTTTCAATGCCCCTGATCTGGAAATACAGAATATTAATTTGGCAAAGCTGGTGGCAAAAAGTTCAAAAAGAGGTGTTCTCCACCATGCACACCTCTGGGTAAAATGGCCATTCTGTTGGGGAGCTTAGTTCCTTTTATTCTGGGAATCTGCCAGGACACTGGGCTTCCTGAGTCAAACCTTGGGACATGGGTGACTTTCTCTCCTCCACCTAAAGAAATATCTCCACCACTAGCTGGCACACACAATAGGATTTTGTGCTGCTTTCATCACATAAAATTACATACTGTGGTTGAATTGTCAGACATCCCTAAAACTTCTGTCAGACAGAGTATGAAAAGGAATGGAGACCCTGGATAAATGCATTAAGCTCAATGAAATTGATGTGGCTCCCTGCTTCTCCTTGAACCATCTTCCTGAAGCAGACAACCAATTCTTAATTTGAACTAGTCTAAACACCATTTGACATCTCAATTGACATTCAGTTGCAGTTGTACAGACTTACTGGCCAGAGATAGCTGGCTGAATTGAATGCTGAAGAAAGACTTGAGGACACCTTGGCACACCTCATTCTGTCCAAGATTGGACAAGCTATGTCAGATTCATGTTTATCTCCATCTCTATGTAGGGGGCTACCCTAGAAAGAACTGGACCTGAGTTCTCCTGCTTGATAACTATGCCCTACATCTGGCCCAGGTTGGCGAGATGCTACAAGTGTCCCTGATGCTCTATCACTGACAAGGCAATCACCATCCAGGCATACAAGCACCTCAACTGCTTGTGAGCCAAGATGGAAATTGTTGGAGTTAAGAGGGTAGGCTAGGATGGTGCAGCAGCAAGGATGGGAGAGGTGTGATTAGGATGGGGACAAAAGCTGGAAAATTACATGGGGTAATGTGAACTTGTATGTGAAGAGGGGGAATAAATTCGGAGTGTGGTGGTGGTGTTGGTGTCAATTTTCATGGTGTGAAGAGGAGGGTGACTAAAGAGGGAATGAAGAAGTGATTTTAGGAAGTATAAAGATGAGATCTGTGAAAATGGGTAGAGAGGGAAGGGGAGTGAAGCTATGAAGCATGAAAGGAAAGAGGATGAAAAGGACTAATGGGGTGGGGTGGGGTGGGGAGGAGGAGGAGGATAGGAGTGTAATAGTAAGGATGATAGAAAATCTAGACATTTAGTACTTCACTTGATTTATATATGGGTAATTTTTAATATAACAACTTGGATAACTAATTAGTAATCACTCAGTAATCAGCGGACTAGCAGTTTTCCATGATTTTCCCTTAGCGCATCAATATGGAACTGTGGTGCCATATTTACAAATTTTAGGAATCAGCAATTACAGTATTTCTATTTATATGGGAGGATGTAATTGATGCTGGTTATGAGAAGATGCCTGGGTTGGATGATGGGAAAAGGGTGTTGGGTGTGATAAGGTGAGTGGATTGAGAGAGCTGGGCAACAGGTTGGAGGGGAGGTTGTGAGGATGAGGTGCTGGGAGTTGGTGAATAGAAGTGGCCTTATCAAGAGATGCAAGATGGCAATTTTGCAGGCTCCCTAGAAGGATCCAAATTTGGAGGGGATGTTTTTGGGCCAAGTCTGTGTGCAGTGATGAACACGTGGGGTCAACTTTAGAGGTTACTGGACTTTCCATGCAAACTGTCATGTCTCTTCCTGATTCTTCTCTGGAACCTCATCAATTTCTGTGGTGGATGTAACCTCACTGGCATGTGATGGTAACATGGGGGAGGTGGGTCATCCTCTCCCCCACCATCAAAATATATAGCATATAATGTGCATACCCAACATCTGAATGTAGGGGTTATGAAAATTGGGCAATAAGTTTGATCCTATCTGAGATATAATGTTGGATCTTTCCTAGATAGTGACCTGCAAGGGTTTTAACCCAGTATGTATCCACCTTTGCAGCGTGTTTAATACAAGCCCATTGGGGATTACTGTAAAAACATAAACAAAAGACAAATTATCAAAGATAATGACCCCCAAGGAATATTAGTCCTAGATAATGACCCCAACAGACCTAGGAAATCCATACAGCTGAGAATTTACTTTACATTCATATTGGGGGAATGAATGAAAATGACTGTATCATACAGTTTCTAAAATTGCAATATTTTCTTTGGACAGAGCTTTCTTCAGCTTTCATAAGCCTGAATGTTTGCAAGTTTTAAAGGTGGTCAAGTATTTGAAAATTTCAGTTGAAGCTTTTCTACTAAACCTAGAAAGCCAGATGATGATTCTATTGAGGTCTTCTGAACTGCAGAGAGTGAGAGTGAGATAGAAATATCCTGTATAAATAGTGCATTTGTATCCATAATTTTTACAACAGCATTACAGCACACTGTACTTAGTATTCACAATTACACATTGTGTATTATTACCACATAATTATAAGAACTGTACTTAATACATATAGCCAGACAACTTTCTTGAAAAGCCTGATGCAGATTTGTAATATGATCATCCAATACCAACACTTGGTTTTTAGATAGCTCAAAATAAAGTTAAAAGTTTCTTCAGCAAACAAAAATAAAAAGTTTCATCATCAAAAAAGAGAACTTTTGTACATATTGTTTGCTTCAGTCTCCCAGGCAATGAAGTAAATACATTCCTCAATCAGGAATGCCCAATCAAACAAGACTAGATGCTTACCTTTGACTCATTCAAAGAAACAGTATTCAGTTGTCGCAAAAGATCTATGTGAGGAGGTGCAGGACATGAATGCGAAGACTGCAGCCGAACCTCCCCTGGATGGTGTTGAATATAATCTCTCCCATATGGAACATACTCCTGTGCATCCCCACATGATATCATGATGTCGTCAACATCCAGATTGACCACTGGAGAGTAAAGAGAAAATCAAAAGAATAGAGCAACCTACTAACTTAAGAGGTATGCAACTACAAATCTAAGGCATGACTGTGGTGTGACAGAAGTAGATATGTAATAGGAGGCAGAGACAATCATAAATTACCAGCATCACAGCCATTTGAGGGTCTATAACTGAGGTTATCAAACCAGTGCTCAGGAACTTGGTAGTTGTCCTAGGCTAAAGATCTTCTCCCAATCAACAACTGAAATAAAGTTAAATAGCTCTCCTTAACTAAATATCCTCTTACCTGCTCTTACAATAAGTAGGCAGCTCATAACACATTCCTAAGCATTAAATTAGTTTTTGTCACTTCATGTAATTTGACTTAGCAATGGACTGCAAAAAAAGTCTAAGTAGACTAATTAGTACTGATTAATTACAATCTTTAAGATAAGTACACTACCAACATTGATTGAAATATTAAATTCTACCTGGACTACAATATCTGATCAGAACTGTTTTGGGTGTGTTTTTACCTAAGCTCCCTATTCGATGAACCACCTGGAAAACTTATGAATAACAGTTTAATTTTCCAAAGTGTCACTCTGATGTGGACGACTTCTCCATGCGAGCTCCATAACCTCTTAAGAGGTTGTGTTTACAAATGGTATATAGGCTACATGTGTAATTTCTTTCCCTGATTGTCATAACATG
Organism: Macrobrachium rosenbergii; assembly: GCF_040412425.1. Taxonomy (NCBI): domain Eukaryota; kingdom Metazoa; phylum Arthropoda; class Malacostraca; order Decapoda; family Palaemonidae; genus Macrobrachium; species Macrobrachium rosenbergii. Next base: position 16,163,772 of record NC_089769.1, on the reverse strand, counting down.
TCTTTTGGGTGAATGTCCAGAAGAACTGACATAAAGTACCAAAATTAAAAGTAAAATGTAATATTTTCATATTTAAAGCGTTTTAGACCACTTCTTATGATGAGGAACACCCACAATTTTGCCATATTAGCTATGGAGGGGTTGGGGACAGGTATTGTCTAACCTTATAAGTCAAAAATCGAAAATCATTCGATGGGGAACTAGTTTTTCTGAGAAACATTACACTCTTCCTGAGAAACATTACAGTAAAAACCTCATTTTAACTTTCCAGTAAGATCCTTGATTACAGTTTCGGTTTTTAAAACATTTTCTAGCTTAAATCCCGAATCTGACATTTATTTCTCGCAAATGATTAGATTTAGAGATATACCATGGGATCTCAGTTCATTAGTGTTAGGACTTTATTTTAAATAAAACGTATGTTACAAATTTTCAGTCTTATATCGGTGAAATCGAAACTGCAATGTTACCCCTAACCACTTTAATACTAAATAGAAGTACTAAATGTTCACGAAGAATATTCACAACCTGTGGAGTTCCATTGCAATGTCCATGGAAACGTCCAATAGCCTCAAAGTAAGACAGAGAACACCCACTGTGGAAAAAAACAAAATCTTTTGTAGAAAGCGGCTTATTCCAAAATCAGTTAATTGGATATTCTTGAAACAAAAACCAATCAGGTTTCAGCATTTGTACCGTACTTATAATTCATAATGAAAAACAAAAAATTAGGCATTTTATTTGACAAAAACAAAAACTATGGCAGCATTTACAACAAGGCACAATATTCATCGGCAAATATCTCCGTAACTCTTAATTACAAGATGTCAGATTTGAATCATGACAAAATATATGATAGCAAGTAAAAAATATTAGATATCTGAATTTGACCGAAACTGTAATAATAAGTGCTACTGGATGTAAACAAACGACTTAGAAAATTTTCGAGGATGCCGATTAGATAATCATTAATATCTCGGATATGGTGAATCTCCTCAAAAGTGTTCAGAGACAAAGTTTTATTATTTTATATTGTGAAAATTATAGTGTGACCTATTTTCTTATATCTCACTGCGGAGTTGTTCTGGACACTGACCGTCTTTTGTAATAGATTCATTAGTGTTAGGGCTTTATATAAAAACTTTTACAAATTTTCAGTCCTATATCTTATTATATTCCTGTTAATGCATAAAGTATTTTCAGAATATTTCCATTTCCCGCTGTGCCTGCAACATAAGTGGAAACAAACAAATCATAAATCTATACAAAACGGTTCTGTTCAAATTTATTTCTACTAACATCCAAATATCAGAAACAGAATATATAACTTCACCAGATGCCAAAAAATTTAACTTTTCAAACAATTTCTGAGAATGTAAAAATAACTGAGTGAGCCTCCTTTATTCAAATTATTATTAACAACCTACAAACCACACTTTAACTTAAACTCTCACACCGCAAAAGCCTATCCCCACAAAATTAAGGTAAGCAATGTATTAAAAGGGTCTTGGTGGTCCATGAGTTCCTTGACCAAGTAAAACCTAGTGTACTAGCTGTGGTTAAATTCAGAAAGGTGAAGATTTGGATGGTGAAAGAAGCTCTAGGCTACATTAGGTTGCAGAGGTATCCCAGTAGCATATTCCCCAATTGTATTGTGGTTTGGCCAAACGAGTGGGCGCCTCGGTTTTTTGCCATGCATCTAGGTTAGGTTAGGTTGGGTTAGGTTAAGATAGTTCAAGGATATATTCCTGTGTATTTTAGGCATGGTAAATATATTGAGATTATTTTCAAGAAGATTCTATGGTTAGTTTTGAAGATATGGCATCCCGCTTTTTTCAGGGAGGTCCTGAACCATAATACAGTTGGGGAATATGCATCCCAGTATGGTCAGATTCATATGAACCCTTATATTTCACTCTAGTTTACAGTGCTTTTAGTCAGGTTAGGTTTAGGGGTCCAGACCACCAAGCTAGGGCTCTGTTCCCTTGGCTGGGTTAGGATGTATCCCAGTGAATGGCCTTGCCCAACTTTTATGCTTTATTTTTTATTGTTACTTATTACTTATAATCTTACCTTGTGATTTAGACAACAAATTTCTTATGAATAGTGAAATTCACTCTTTTTTTAATTTTGTTTCCCCACCCTGAAAAATAAATTATTCTAGTATGAGGTATTTGGTACAAAACTAAAATTTAGCTAATTACCCAAATTTACATCAACAGAGCAAAATGTGACAGACACTGGAAAAGGGGCCCTAGAACAATCAACACCCAGACTCTTCAACAAATTGCTTCAAAGAACTAAAAATACAGAACAGAAAAACTTTGACACATTTTGACACATTAAGGACAAAACTTAACACACTATATAATTCCCAAACAATTATTACACAAAGGTCTAAGGAAGTTTCAAACTAACTGCCAAGTAGCCTATGTGGGGCATGTCTAGTACAGAAAAGAGGCTAAAAAGAGGCAAAACAAAAAATGATGATTTCTGCTACATAAAATTAAAAATCTACACAACAAATATTGAAGTTGTATTTTCAGACACCTTTTTTCATCTGTAGCAAAATTATAAGTCTGCTTCATTGAAGGAATGCAGCATCTTTACACTTCCTTCAAGGACATTCCTTCATCAACTGACCATCTAACCTATCAACAGCTGCATCTTCAGACCTGCAACGGTAATTTTTCGGAAGACTCAGCCAGCCGTTTTTGCATGGAAAACCAAATTTTCTGGTAGTTTTTTGTTGTTTAGTTTGCACTGATGATGATACAAATGTATAGTTTCATACTCTATATGTATGCAAAAGGAAGGTAGTCTCTAAATTCAGCGCCTTATTTGCATTTTTAAAGATTGTCAACGTATATATGGCAAGCGGTAATATTATTTTGTGCGCCACCCGCCACAGGGGTCACAGGACATTAGCAATTAGTCAATGCATTAAAAATGACACTTCTAGACTAGATTTTGTTTCCTTACCTTACTACTGGAGTCTGATGTTTCAGCAACACCACCAGGGTGAACGTAAGAACACAATCCTTCACTTGGGACACTTCACCTTCTTTGGAAGAATATCTATGAAAAATTGTACAGATTGTCATTTTTCTTAAAAAACCGGCTAATAGCCTCATATTCAGATATCCATGACTACACTAACTTGGTTTTCAGTCTGAAGCTTTTTGACATCCTTGGAAACACGAAAGAAAAGTACTGTATAAAAAATATCTGAATTCTGATTGGAAGATTCAAAATTCAACTCCAGTAGGTCAGCACAGATAAGGAACAAAGGCATGCGCAAACGGGTTGTCGTGTAAAACACACCAACTGAAGTCCAGCAAAAAGCAGGTGCCAATAGTAATGCTTTTACTACAGGTACTGTATTCTAATTGAAGAATCTTGTTTAGTGGGTGGAGTCATTGCGCATGTAGGCGAAAATTGTGCATTTATCAGGAGTGAAAACAAACCGAATAACAAGAGCTACCCATCTTAACAGTGAAAACATAAACAATGGACTTAGAAAAACTCAACTTATGTAAGTTTAATTTTTTCTCTGTTATTAATCACGAAGATAATGCATAGAGAAGAAGTTTGTAGTTTTTATGTCTTTTATTCAAGAAAATATAAATTTTAATGTAGAAGGTGGCTGGAGTCTAACGAAAAATAACCCCTGCAACATACTACAAAGGTTGCAATCATTCAGATAATATCCCTAAGAAGTGAAATGCATACATGTATTTTTTCATAAATGCATTAAAAGGTACTGTACTTTTAAAGAAAATACCTATTTTTGATATCTGGAAAGCCCATCCTCCTACTATCAATAAAACAAAACCTTTGACCTCCTAAACTAGAAGTAATGCATTAAAGGAAGGTTTAATAGACCTATGGTGCGAGGGTCATTAAATATCTGGTGAGGAAGGCCAGGTTGATGTTTCTGGCAGTCATATAGGATGGTAATTTATAACCTGAGTAAGGTTAGGTTAGATGCTCTATTTACATTTGCCTCTTATCCACTTGTTAAAAGGTTAGGGAACTTCAAGCCTATCATGAAATATGCAGCAAAATATGAGGTCGTGCAGGTCAGGAATTCCAAGACAGCAATAATTTTTGTAACAGTAAACTTGCAACAGATTTTATTATCATTTTTATATCAGGCATATTAAGGAGACTTAAAAGCAAAATGAAAATTCAGGGTAAAGGAGAAATTTTCTATATAAATCAGAGAAAATAGTGTATATAAGCAAAACAACTGTTTTTTAATGTATCAGCTATACAACATTGAAAATAGTGTATATAATGCAATACAACTGTTTTCTATATAATGTATCAGCTATACAACATTGAAAATAATGTATATAATGCAATACAACTGAGATAATTTGAGAAGTTTGCCAAGGTAATCAGAAATTCATTGTATATTGTCTATATTTTTACTTTAATCCTTGAGGGGATGGTACTAGCCTAAACATGGCATCCTGCGAAGCTCCTGCCATGTTTAATACCAGCCACTCGGGATTAAAGTAAAAACATAAACAAAAGATGGCAGATTTCTTATAATCTCAATAATTTTCTCAGATTATCCGATGTGTACTGCACTATATACACTTTTTTGCATTTCTTAGTCAAAAAATTATAATAATAAAGGATATCTTCATACAGCATTCTCCTATAGCAAACTCAGAACCAATGTTGAAGGAGGGGTCATATGGCCTAAGCCTAGGCTACCCCTCAATTGTCGTAGGCATTTCTGATGGATATAACCTAACCTAACCTAAACTGCTGTACTGTTACCTGACTGGGAGGGGGGTCTTCACCCCTGTGGGTCCCCGATGTAAGTCATGACCCCTCCGTCTACTTACTACAAAAAATACTTAAATATTGAGTAGGGATATTAAACCGAAATAATACAAATACAATATAAGTCAGGACAACATTGAAGACAGCAATATCCTAAACACTTCCATCTGGCATAGGTTACAGGCTAGCCTAGTAGGCCTGGGTTACATAAGCCATGGGCTAACGAGGTTGTTAACTTTGAAATCTCATTAAGTTAGACGAACAAAGGCAATAAGTAAGCTATAGGCAATAATTAATAGACTTGTGGCATGCTTTAGCCCACAGTAGTCTAAACACCACAACGGCCCTATCTTAAACCACATTTACTTGCTTACAATTAAATAAAACTACATAATATTCGTCTTTAACTAATGAATTAGAGGAAACCTGAACTCACCTGATGGTAAGACAACCAACAGTTAACGAGCAATGACACAAGAACTCTTCGTTCAAAAACGAACGAGTTGTTTACATTGCGTGGAATAGAGAATGTCACCGAAGATTGGGAATCAAGACGGCGGGTAATGACAGGTAAAGTAGTTTTAAGTTTAGTAGTTTAGAATCCTAACTTATTATTGTGTGTATATATATATATATATATATATATATATATATATATATATATATATATATATATATGTATAATATATATATATGTATATCTATAATTATATATATATATATATATATATATATATATATATATATATATATATATATATATACATATACACACACATAATAATTATTAAAACCAGGCCTTGAATGAAGATCATCTGAGTAGTTTCGGAGATTTACATTCCTCCGTCATCGGGCAATCTATAATGGAATATATGTTACATTTAAAATCAATGGAGCTATAAAGTAAAATAAAATTACATTTTACAAGATATAATAACCTAAATACGCAGCAAAATCTTAAAATAAGGAGATACAAATAGAAAATGTTTGTTGTCAAAAAGAGTAGTGTTTTTAGACTTTTAATAAAGTCTAAAAACAGCAATTCAACAAACCTTTCGTTATTACAAAGAGAGGGTTCGTCTCTTAGGGTATATAGAGACTCGGCCACTCCGAACTCCATTTCTTTGGTACTGCACATAAGGATTGAAAAAGAATCTAAATATATGGGATGGTCATATTCTTCAGAGTGTTGACGAATGGCGCTAAGTGATGGTTTGCGATTCAGCAAACCATCACTTAGCGCCATATATTCTCTCTCTCTCTCTCTCTCTCTCTCTCTCTCTATATATATATATATATATATATATATATATATATATATATATATATATATATATATACACACACACACACACACACATATATATATATATATATATATATATATATATATATATATATATATAGTATATATGACTATCTACGTATATATCATATATATATGCATATAAATAGTCTTAATATGTATACATATGTATATAATACACACATATATATACAGTATGTATATATATGACTATATATATATATTAAGAAACCAAAGTAAATTTCTAGCTTGTTTTGAAAGTGAATTTGTTTTTCGTTTATTGTGAATGGAAAAAAATTCTTAGCTTTTAGAAAGAAAACACTTTTAGTTTTTTCTCACATGAAACTGAGTTTTAATACACATTCAAAGAAAACTACTTTCTAGTTTGTTTAGAAAAAAACATTTTCATCATGTTGACAAGAAACTGACTTTCAGAGTAAATTGAAAGGATGTAGAAATTTAATTAAGTTACAAATTTTATAGATGTGAGTTTACTTTGAACAGTAGAAGGTTTTGTCATTTCATTTAGTGAAGAACCCAATGATTAGTTTATTTTAAAAGAACAGTTATATCTAATTAATTTGAGTGGAAACTGACTTTTTTGTTTACTGAATGTTGAAAAATGTTTATATATACATATATATGTATATATATATATATATATATATATATATATATATATATATATATATATATATATATATATATATATATATATATATACATATTATTGTTTAGTTTAAAGGAAATAGGTTATTGGTTTACGACAAAAGAAAATAGACTTTCAGCTTAATTTGAAAGGAAAATGACTTGTATATCCTAAAGGAAACAGGTTTTTCGTTTTATTCAGAGATGACGGGTTTTGGTTATTTTGACTGGAGAAGGATCTTAAAATCATTTTCGAATAATGATAGTTTTCCTTCACAACTAGTCCTAAGGAGAACAGATTTGCATTGGTTCCCTTTTCTGTATCCTAGAAACTTGGCAATTATGGAAGAAATGTGAGGATACACCGATAATGGATTAAAAATAAAAATATCTCTTGACAAGAGATATTAATGTAAGGAACAAACTTAGAAACCATTTTGGTTTGGTACTAAGTAGATGCTCTGCATTTGTTGAAGAGATCTTGACAGCTTAAAGGGCCTTCAACACTGAAACAAGAGCACAAACATTAGATGAGATAAATTGGGTGATCGGACAGTTATAAGAATATAAAGCCCTCGGAAAAGATGGACTGGTGAAAGACGCTTAAAGTCATACAAGTAGAGATACTGGTTGTCTAAATGAAATTTTTCAGTTATTAGGGGTAAGGTATAGGCCATGGGGTTTGGGAAAATGTGATAATTCTCAAAGCACAATAAAAGATGGGTTGAGAGTGCAGTAACTGGATGGGCAAAACTTTACTACGAATTGTTTAAAGAATATTCAATTAGATTATCTTAAACAGATTAGATCCAGCATTTGACACTTTGCTAAGGTATAATCAAAATGATTCAAGGAAAGAAAGAGGACCTAATGATCGGACATTAATTGTTAGACAGTTAACGTAATAAATCAAAGTGATGAAAAGTCCACTGTATCTGAGTTTTGTAGATTATGAAAAAAACATTTGAATGCGTTTCATGTAATGCGTTTTGAAAGACATAAGATTTTGCGGAATTCTCCAGAAGTCTTGTAGATATCTTAACGGGAGTATGGCCCCGGAAGTAGCTACTATGCCTGTCTGGTGGTTGGATACAAAGAGGGATTTTATTTTTTACCCATGTTTTTTCTTTAGGTGGTAGAATTTATGCAGTCTTTCTGCAGCAAATGCGGGTTTTAATTACAAAGAAAATATAGTTGGTCTCGACTGTGGATATTAGAAAATAATGAATGGAAATGCAGAAAACTTTAAGGCGTATGTTGTTGGAGATGGAGTACTGAGAGTGGTCGAAAACTTTAGGGATTCAGGGTCGGTTGTCTCTGAAGATTTGTCATCGAAACACGAAGCTGAGGAGAGGATGAGGCAGTCAGGGAATGCAATTAAATTGATCAACCCACCGTGGAATAATAATGTGGTCATTGTACACTAAAACATGAATCTATAAGCGACAGACTAATATTGACATAGGAACACAAGTCATAGAACAGCTCAGTTATGAAAACTCGTTCCTTGAGGAGTTTGACATAAATGTAATTTTGAATAAAAAGTGTCTAATTTATTAACGGAAATTTAAGAGATTTAGGATTCTCCTTAAGCTTAAGGGGTCCTAAAATACATCAAAGAAAAGATAAATAGTAAAAAACTCCAACTACAGTCCACTTCTCACGAGAGTGAACCTTTAGACATGAATGTTTGCAGAATATATTTGAAGATGTTGTAAAAGGTTGCGACAGGTTGTGAACAATTCACAAGGAAGGATTCTAAAAGCATTACACCAATCTCCTGCTGGAAAGGGTGTCAAAGTTGGTTATAATTTATAAGATAGTTATTTTTCTCTTATATAGTTCCCCCTAGTACCGTTTTTATGTTGCAGTTTCCAGAATAGACTAAATCTTTAATTGCCTGTGATGTTTCAGAACCTTCCTTTGATATACGTTAATTTCAATCATACGTTCAGTGTTGAGGAAATAACTGTTTAGTCAGGTGTTAGTGGAAATTGAATATGTTTTAAATAACCTCCTCGGAGGTTTTACGTTGTTTGTTTAATCGAGATATTTCAAAGCTGGCCGAGTTCACCAAGATTACATAACGTCTACTCTGTGGAAGTGTATGTGTATATGTCTAAAGTTTCTAGAGCTGGAGGCATCGTTCATATAGTAGCCAGAGAGAGAGAGAGAGAGAGAGAGAGAGAGAGAGAGAGAGAGAGAGAGAGAGAGAGAGAGAGAGAGAGAGAGAGAGAGAGGCAGAGGCTAGGCAATTCACGCTTACTCACCTCGCGCAGGTAGAAAGACTACAGTGCTTTCAGTTCAACGGAATTTATTTTAGCGTTTCAATTCAAGAGAGGCGCAGTTTTAAGAGCAAAGACCCGCTAACATACAATTTCCGAGAGATACAACGGTTTGAAGCTGAATGCGGCTTCTTAAGTGTTGAGAATAAATTGTATAAATTCTACTTTTACTCCGCTGTTTAAGCACAACAGGTATAAAGACCACTGCCACTTCTACTCTAGAACCACAATTCACACATTGTGTTGACAACAGGTAAAAGACATCACCTTCATGAGAGTGAAAATTCAAACATATTGTACGGAAATTTATAGGAAGAAACGGAATCCAGTAAAACTGGAATAAAACTGAAATAAAAAATACACAAAAATGAGTTTTGCAGCATTGTTCTCCGAGATAAAAAAAAAAACTGCGATTCTTCCGGAACTGATGATATCACTGCATGACTCGAAGGTGGTCGGAGACGAGGTCTAGACTCTAGACTAGTCTAGAGAGTACAGGAGGTCTTGTCAGCACTGACCCAAAATAAGTCCTCTTCTGAGCAGGTGTGAGATTCAAGACGACAGGTCTGGGTATGACTGATTTATTTTGTTGTTGTTTCAGATTTAGCCGGCCTTGTGGCAGCACGGGCTCTTGCTCCTAGAGCAGCCCGTAGGGATTTATTTTTCGGAAGCCAGGTATACATTGAGGAATGCGGACGGAAAGGTGGTCACCGACCTGCGGATCCCATGTCACGCATTTGGGCAAGAATTTGTGTTTGTTAGATGACATATAAATGAGAATAATTTGCGTTACAATAACCGTACAAAAGTGGTTACATACATCGGCGGAAGGGCCGGACAATAATACGTACGGAGAGATATATAAAAATATGAAATAATAACAGATAATATACACGACGTGATTAATGCAGAAATGAAGAGGCGCTTGACGCCTTTACACGGGTCGAGAGCGTGACGTCAAAACAACCTCGCCTGAGGCTACTACGAGGAAGGTCCTCTATTAGTCCAATAGACAACGGCAGAGAAATACATGTGCTTGCAGACGCTCCACACCTAGTAAGGCTAATTAGAAATAACTTTCTTGACCATGGGTTTATATTGCCGGATGGTACGTACGCTCACAATGGTCCAGTTAGAGAGCTAATAAAGAGGAGCAAAAGTGATTTCGGACAGCACATAAACTTTCCGAAAAAGCATGAGAGTTGAACTTACCGTGCAACTGCTGTCCGAAACTACCTCTAAATCTATTGATCACTTCGGCAACCAAGGTAAATTTGAAGATGAGGAATGGAAAAGTACAAGCCGGTTCATTCGGCTTGTTGATAGATGGTTTAATTTGTTTAGTTCTTGAGCGCCAATAGATAGAAAATCATCAAGAAATGCTTACGGACTAAACCTGGACACTCAGGACAAAATCTTGTAAGACATGAGTAAAACAGCCAGCGATGTGAAAGTGATGGAAAGTAAAGTGCTCTCTCTATCCTTTTCAGAAAGGTCTGGTTATATCCTGCCCGTCTTTGTCTAACTTGCTGAAAATGGTAAAAGAAAAATTTGGCGTGACGTATATTCCAACTCACAGACTAAATCAGGGTTGGTTGGAGCACTTTTTTTTGGTTGCATAAGGCAAATGGGAGCGTGCTATCAGCACCCTTCACCAGTTGCATTTAAACATCGTCTCAGAGCCCACCTTTTAGGAAAAGACAGCATACTTGTAAGTTCAAAGAGCAACGTTGAAAACTGCAAGTGAAAATGTAACGTGGGGCTCATCTTCCCACATCCCAGACAAACATGATGCATCGTCGAAGACGAAGGAAATTCTCTTCAGAAAGAGCTCAGTTTATCAGCAATTTTGTTTTGTTTACCAGAATTTGATATGGATGATCAAAGTGATGACTTCAAAGACCAGGAAGTTGAAGAACAAACATTGGAAGATGCCACAGAAGAAGAAGGTTTGCGATATGTTGGCGGTTTCATTGCTCGCAAGTTTCCACAACATGAACATTTAGGAGCAAAAGTAACAAAGGGTGATGAAACATGGATTGGTACCATAAGCTTTAGATAGGGTAAATTAATGAAACATAGTGAAGAGTTTCTTAAACATTTGAAGTGTATGGATAAGATGTTTGATTCTCACCATGGGGGAAAAAAGGTTTAATATCAGGAAAAGGAGCGATCATTAAACCAGCAGTCACATCAGTTATCTTCATGTCATAAAATATTTTGGTCGTTGTAGTACCTTTTTTAGAATTCGAAATTTGATCGGAGACGTTAGTTGTTCCAGAAACGTGGTGAATAAGATGAAAAAGTTAGTGACATAAATAGTGACATAACTAGTAACATGCGGTTAAAACATATGCGAAATGTGATTTTATGGATACATGTTAAATGTGTATAATTCTAGAAATATATTTTTATTATCGTTTAGAATATTCTTTAGAACTCCCTTATGATTATTTGTTTTAACATTATAAAATATAGTTTTTTATCTATTATTTTTCTTAACAAACGGATAATAGTACTTAAAAACGGAAAAAAGAAGAAAGCAAATGTGGTTTTCTATAGTTTTAATGTTTTTTGGCGAAAATGTTCTAATGATCTTTCTTATGAATATTCCTTTTAGCATAGTAGAATGAAAAATATCTGATTATCACTTTAATTATCGAATAGCTTGGAGTATTGAAAAAAGGGAAAAAGAAAGTAAAGGCAGAATTTCCATAGGTTTAAGGAGCCTGATACTAGTTACCGTGACGTCACGCACCTCGCAGTTTAATCCTCTACCACTTTAAAGCTCCGCGTGACAAGACCTCCTATCTCTAGACCTTGCTCTAGAGAATACGGCCTAAAGATTGTGGTGTTGAATTTTCTTGACAGACGTGTTCAATTGCGACATTAAGACTACGAAAAGATGTCAGAGTAGAATAATGAGTAAACTTTTGCGAATGCCTGTAGAAGTGACAATTGGAGATGCAAGGATTGAAATTGAATGATTTGAAGAATGGAAAGGAAACAGCAGTTGAAGCAAGTGTAAGTGATATATAGTAATAGTATGACTGGGTGACTAACCGTGGTGTTTTCTTAGTTTGATGGATGGATAGGGGATTGACTATTCCATAGTATAAGGGTGAGTTAACAGAGCTGAGTGTAAGAAGTATACGGAAATACTATTATAAATTACAGGTAGAATGGATATGATAAGTTTTGAACCACGAAAGTAGGAAAGATAATAGGACTAACAAGGGAATAGCAGTGTGAATTCAGACAAGTAAGGACGTGTATTTGTTTTGGACTCTATTTGTTTTGAAGCTGGTGTGCGAGATGTTTGTGTGTAAATACGGTACGTGATTGTTTGTGGCATGCTTAGGACTAGAGAAAACAAATTACAAAACCAACAGAGATGCAGTATAAAAAGTGTGAAGGACGCATGGTGTAGGTCAGCTGTTACGAGTAATTAGACGTTTTTATAATAAAGCGAAGATTGTGTTTGGGTACGTTGATGCTAGAGTGAATATTATGGCTAAAAAGTGGGCTTGACAAAAGGGATTATTGTTTCCATGGCTGTTATATTTTTTTTGTAGAGGAGCATAGAGACACTGAGAAATTAGTGACAAAATTGTCGGGGTGGAGGGGGAAGGGTTGTGAGTTGAGAGTGGTGCAGTTGATGTTTGTAGACTGTAGATTAATTTTAGGCGCTTGTGAAGAGTTTGAACGTAGTCAACTTGGTTGAGGTTAAAACTACAAGCAAATATTGCCAGCGTAAGATATAATGAAGGTAAATAGAAAGCAGGAAGATGGAGAAAATGAATGTCAGTATGGGTGAAAGTATGAAAGGACATGATTTATATAAAAACTTGAAAACAGACATATTCTACAAAGACTGAGATAAAAAGTAGTCACGGAACAGGCTAATGAAAGAAGGTAGCACAGGCTGTACGAAAAAAGGTTTGGAGCAGAAAAAGTGTCTTTGCAAGCTGAGGTTGGAATGCATCAGAGAATAGTTGAACTAGGTCTCCTTTATTGCAGTGAAGTGTACAGTAGATGTTGAATGCAAATGAAAGAGACAAATAAAAGGATATGGGATTAAATATTTTTTGCAGAATATGCGTGGAGTAAGTAGTGAAAGAATATGTGAAGAGACATGAAGATTCCGTATATAGGTCAGAACACACAAAGATGGAGCCAAGTGTTTTGAAGAAGCTAGGTTGAATATAGAATTTAGGCCAAAGGTCAAACACTGGGACCTATGAGGTCATTCAGCACTGAAACGGAAATTGACAGTAAAAGGTTCGAAAGGTGTAACAGGAGGAAAACCTCGCAGTTGCACGCTGAATCAGTTGTTAGGAGAGGGTGGAAAGCAAGATGGAAGAAAGAATATGAAAGGAGGTACAGTAAAAGGAACGAAAGGGGTCGCAGCTAGGGGCCGAAGGCACGCTGCAAAGAACCTTAAGTAATGCTTACAGTGCGCCGCATGAGGTGCACTGACGGCACTACTCCCCTACGGGGTGAAGAAGCTAGGTCACGTGAAGAGTATGGGAGGAGATGGGTTGGCGGGAAGGGCTTATTATTCAGGAACCTGGAAAGAAGTAAGGAGAGAGAGAGAGACCGAGAAAGTGTTGGCTTCATAACATGGAAGAGGAAAAGAGTGCGTACGAGAAATGGAAGTGGAGCAGCGAGTGAAAAGGGGTCGACATATTGCTGATGAGCCATCTGCGTGAGTATATGAAGCATATGTTTTTTGTGGAAGTTTTCTGCACAAGAGTTTCATGCATGATTTAGGAGTTTAAGAATGAACGTGGGGGAACGGCTCATTGGTTTATAAAACAAAGCAAAAGACTTGTGTATGTAAAACCCTCAAACGAGAGAGAGAGAGAGAGAGAGAGAGAGAGAGAGAGAGAGAGAGAGAGAGAGAGAGAGAGATAATGCACATACACGAACGTTCCCCCGTCTCGAGGTACAAAATGACCGTCAGATACTTAATAGCACTGAATTAATTGTTCCGGTAAACCTCCGGTCCTCCGTAATCAGGCGTTTGCTCAGAAATGCAACATGAGATTAAGGACACCCAATTCCATTGTGTTACGCTATTTATTTTGAAATTGTTGTCATGTCCTTCATCGTCAACGCATTTAGAAAATAAGTTTGCCCCCATATCTAGGTCAGCAGATAGATTAAATCACACGAACAAGTGAGTGGATTCAGGTTAAATCACTGTAACTTATGCAGTGTCACTATTTTTCTATATACCAAAGTCCAGAACAAATGTCCTGGATGTTTTCATATGAGCATCTCAGGGGTGGAGCATGAATACAATGTGGTTTTTTACTCCTCCTCCTTTTAGGCAATGCTCACCTACCTTTTTATTTTTACTCTTCTTCTTCTTCTTCTTGTTTATTGTGAGCTGCGTTCATGTGGAAAATCCCACTAGCGACCAACAGTTTGATTTGCTAGCTTCCACATAAGAAGGTCCTTGTATAAAACATTAGAGACGAAAATTACAATAAATGAATTATATTAGATTACATAAGTAAGTAAAAGTAAGAAAAATCTGGTAAAAGAAAACAAAGACAGTAAATGAGAAAAAGAACTGGAATACAAATTTTAGTCCAAAGGCAAAGCCCTGAGACCTCTGAGTTCATTCAGCGCTGAAAATCATATAAAAACAATTGCTTGGAGAGGGTGGAGGGTAATATGAAAGAAACAGAATATGAAGGAGGTACAGTAAAAGGAAAGAGAAGGGTTGCAGCTAGGGGCCGAAGGGACGCTGCAATGAACCTTAATCAGTGCCTACAGTGGACCGAGGAAGGTGCACTGACGGCACTGCTTCCTTACGGGGAGGTGAGAAAACCAGTGAAGTCCAGGTAGGTGGACATGTGGCTTTCCAGGAAGATCATGGCCGCTTAAAATTCTGATCATCAGCAATGTTCCACACTTTTATACGAAATGAAAACGAATGACCTTGATGTTTACTGCTCGGTGTCACACTGTTGCCCTTCAGCTATGGAAGCCTGAAATATTAATTGCAGCCAATTCATGCTTTTCAGTTTGAACGTTCTGCTTGTTATGGATATCAGGCTTCGTTCTTCCCTCGTCTAAGAATAATGACTCCGTATGCCTGCAAGCGATGCAATTCAAAGCAAACTCATAACTACACACATACATATAGAAATAAACACAATTTTAATCACATGTTCATTTCTTCATCCTTGTTTGTTTTCACCTATGGACACTCGAGTTTGTAGGACCTTACTATGAAGGTTCGTTGGGTTTTTTTGTTTGTTTCATCAGTGATCGTAGCAACAAATCTCTAATTTCCTAAAAGTTGCTTAGTGAGTATTGAATCAGAAATTCACGAAATGATATTGTAACCGGCATATGATTTCATATTGCTTTAGGCACATTAGATAGTTTTAGACCCAAACAGTGACGCTATTACAGGGATTTCGTGGACCACCGTCTGAGGAACATGACGTTGTTTAGACTGTATTAGATATATGACACAGCATATGTCACATGTATGATGTAATGTCTGCATTATATCAGACACATAATATGACTCTGGTTCTGACAAGAATAGCTTTGACGGAGATGTATGCCATAACAGCTCTTTAAACCTAACATATTTCGTGACATTGTTTCAAATACTTTCAACGAAGCAAATTGTTTCCGCCATTTGAGACGACAACTTTGGAAACGGGAGACGAAAGATTCAAGAACATTTGAGGGATGTGGCGGCTGCAGATAAAGTCCCAAGTAGCTTTTTTTTCGTTAACGAAAGAAATAGAGCCATGGCGTTATAATAAATGCATCAGTTTCTTAGGAGACTAGTTCCTCATTGGACGGGTTGGTATCGTTCTCGGCTAGCACTCTGCTGGGCCCGCGTTCGATTCTCCGACCGGCTCATGAAGAATTAGAGAAATTTATTTCTGGTGATAGAAATTCATTTCTCGTTATAATGTGGTTCGGATTCCACAATAAACTGTAGGTCCCGTTGCTAGGTAACCAATTGGTTCTTAGCCAAGTAAAATAAGTCTAATCGTTCGGGCCAGCCCTAGGAGAGCTGTTAATCAGCTCAGTGGTCTGGTTAAACTAAGGTATACTTAATTTCTGAAACACAATTCTCCGTGGCTGGAGTTTATTCAGATTTTCCAGAAATCTTTGACGTATCTTCAATAGTGACGTCAACACTCAGTTTTTTAACAGGCCGAGGGAGAGAAAAGTTCAATGCTGTTGTCGAGCTAGAGCTGACAGAAACTTGAAAAGGCAGAGATGTTGGCGAGTGAGGACTACTCGGACTACTGAAAGCTCAGATATTGTCGGAATCGAGGAAAACGAAAGGAATTGGTGAATAGCCTTTCAAAGAGCTTCTACGAATCAGTTGCACTATCAGTTTTTAATGAAGGAACTGTATGGCATGAAGAATCAGGAACAGCTCAGTTAGAAGAGCAGTTGGGAAGTTTGAAATAAGTGATGTTCAGACTTATTCTCTCTTTGACTCTTTATTTTCGTTAGTTATTTAGTTCCTTTGTTCGTTGGTGTAATGGTTTCTGAATAAATACCTGTGTTTTCAGTAAAAGCGCGCTTACAAGGCACATTTGTTTAGCCATTAAGTCTAGAACTTATAACGATCATATGAAACATAACGGAGTAACGTTAGCTAAATTATACAGTATTTAGCAGCTTAAGCTCAAAATATACACTTAACAACTTGCTATTGCAGCTTTGCAAGCACTAAATATTTCTCTGGACAGAATTTCTACCGTCAAAATTACAGAAAAACTAATTATGGCAGCTGAAGAAAGAAAAGATTGTGATTACACTATTAACAATGACAAAAGTGATAAGAAGTAAGATAATTGTATTTAATACGGAACGTCACCATAATAACAATTGCAGTACAGGGAAGAACATTGATGGCATCTCCCAAAGAACAGAATTAGCCAATTACCTTTTATAATTATTTGCAACAGCTCGTCTTAGCACAAGGTCTGCCTTGTCCAATAATAGTAACTATCTAATTTTTTAGAATTTTGGATCTTTGTTGTACCATACCAACATCTGATGTTATTCAAATACACGAATGATATTTTGAAGGCTTAAGCGCAGTTGCAAATCCTTACTTTAATATATTCAGTGGAAAATATTTGAATTTGTGTGCACCTCACGAATATCGTGTGACGGGTCGGTATCGTTCTCAGCTAGCACTCTGCTAAGCCCGCGTTCGATTCTCCGGCCGGCCAATGAAGAATTAGAGGAATTTATTTCTGGTGATAGAAATTCATTTCTCGTTATAATGTGGTTCGGATTCCACAATAAGCTGTAGGTCCCGTTGCTAGGTGACCAATTGGTTCTCAGCCACGTAAAATAAGTCTAATCCTTCGGGACCAGCCCTGGGAGAGCTGTTAATCAGCTCAGTGGTCTGGTTAAACTAAGGTATACCTGACTTGGTACGTACATTGTTCTTTGTTTTATATGGAGCATTCATTAAGTACAGTTGCCATTATTCTTCTGATGCCAGTTCGTGACATGAGAAGTCAGCCAATCAATCAATGATTGACCTTATTATGCTACTTGCTATGGAAACTTACGACAGAATGAGAACAACAAAATAGGACAAGTGGATTTGCACCCCCTGTTCTTTTTCTATCGTAGGCCTACTTCAGTTCCTCTTTTCCTTCCCTTTAGGTCAGCCGAGCAACAGATTCCAATCTCTCATCCACTGAATACTCATTTCTTTCTCTAATGGATGAAAAATTCATGGGTCAATCTCAGTATCTCCACCAGCGCTGACAATTACAAATGTCATAATTGTACTATTAAGATTTAAAATATGTAATCTGTACAATTCACTGTGTCAATATAGTGCAAAATCATTCTTGTACTATGTTAATATTAAGGCCATAGTAAGAAAAATTGTACCTTTATCTAAATAAAATTGTGTCCAAAACCACACTTTACATTACTCTTACTGATACTTACTGTAACTTTCTAAACTATTCCCTACCATGGTTAGCCAGCTAACTACCCCTCATTCTTCTTTCACCCATCTTACCTATCAGCTAAAAAAAAAAAAAAAAAAAAAAGTGGTGACTGTTGATGAAAAATTTTTAGACATCAAGATTTCAGCGATAATCTTATTATTTTATTTTACTTTATTGGCCGTAATAAAGTACGACACATCTAGGATTTCCTGTGGAATGAGCAAATTCGCTCTCTTGAATAAAATCGTCCTTTCAGGTAACTAGAATCATTACACATTCCCTTATGTGCTATACCTTAATTCTATTTGCTTATGCCCGTACTCCTCCCTTGCACTTGCTTGTGGATGTTGCAGACAAGATGGAAAGTTGTCTGAGGCTGGGAGTAACCTACACAAAAACAGGAACACAATGCTGACGGGTCACATACATTACTAGCTGGTTATTGTTGTGACCTGCTGTAAGTCCTAATTGCAGAACAGTATCATAATTACCAAACCATACACAATAATGACGTAACTAAGGTGGTGGGAGGGCCGGGGGTTGTCCTCTCCGACAGCACTGTTGGACGGGAAGGGGAGGAGCACTCTGGTATCTTTTTACTTTGATGTTGTTATTAGCGAATTCGCTTCTAACAAAGTTCGTCGGGTTCCTTTGTAAATCTGCTGTGCTGTTTTTGTTTTAGCTTAATGAAATAAAATAAATGATCGAGGTGTTAAGGCTTAAAATGTGCGTTTAATTTTCACCACTTTAGTACTTTTTTTTTAGCACGGGAATGGGGCGGCACTTTCAGAGCCCGGCCCAGGCGCCACTAACGCTATAGTTACGTCTTCTCGCGGAGTCGTGAATTAATAGAAGCCAATCTCGGTGGGTCGCTACCTAAGCTCGACTCTGGCAAAATGAATCCAGTGGGTCGGCCGCATATACAATATACAACTGGAGAAACAACAGAAGATAAAATAAATAGTCTCAATTGCTTTTAATAATCTAAGTGGGGTTAGATACAACCCAAAATAACACGTGTGCTGTAGAAGCTATAAGTCAACTTGGTAAAGCAACAAATGGAAAGAGAAGAGAAGAGAATGGGGCTCCGCAGCCTCTTCTTTTTATTGAACACTGAGACATTTCTTTTATTTGCAGGGATGTGTGTTGCCGATACCTCTTGTGTTCGCGATAGAGGGCCATATTTCCACTGGACATTTCATATCAGGCGCCACAAGTAATAAGATATTTAAATAAGATATTAAGCAGGTAATAATACATTAAGCATGTACTGTACAGCGGGTGGGCAAATGTTCGACTCGGTCTGACTGAACGCTCACTCAGCAAAGCTTTATAGTCCCATTTCTTCAGTATTTAGATTCATAAAGAATTAAGATGCCGAGTATCATTAGAATCAGTTATGGCATATAGAATCAGTAAGATACCGTTTATTTTCTGTCTTCATGTAACTATGAATCTCGTTGTTTTTCAGTTAGTTCCGAAAATGAGTTTTAATCCCAACAATCTTTCTTTTATAGGACTAAACCAACAAACTTCATTAACAAATGAGCTAACGAACATTAAATACAATCAGTAAACGTCATTAGCATTCCTGCGAAAAGGAAGTACATAGAAAAAACCAACAAGCGAATGACTCATAATGAGGGAACAATCAGAAATAATAAAGTCTAATATCCAAGTAGTGACCTTGGTCGCTCGGCTTCGTTACGTTGCAGTTATTCACTAAATGCAACTGGAGATAATAATAATAATAATAATAATAATAATAATAATAATAATAGTAATAATAATAGTCTTCCAACCTCCGCAAAAGATGAGCAGTCTACAGCCCCTACCCCTAGGGATGCCCTAGGGGCCCTTATCCTACTACGGATCTTCCTCAGAATCTGATCAACTGTTGTCAATCACGGAGACTTTGGTAAAATTTCGCAATAATTCATTTATAACTTTTTCTGTAATTCTGGTAACCAGTGGACAATTCCACCTATAAACTAATAAAGTGAATTAATAAAATTAACCTAGTTGGAGAAATAATAATAATAATAATAATAATAATAATAATAATAATAATAATAATAATAATAATAATAATAATAATAATAACAAACAACTCCAGTAACTGAACGAGCATGAAAGCAGTGTTATCCACGGAACACAAATAATAGATTATTTTCAGCCAAGACCTCTAAAGCAGAGAGGTCTTGTCTTCAGCCCTATCTCCTCGCTTAATGATCTTCTAACGACGAATGATTACTGACTGGATTTCTGCCCACTTTTAGGGTGGTGGCCTGTCTCCTTAAGGAAATCAGCAGCTGTCAGGCCCTCTTAAGGTCCCCATAGACGTAACGTTGATTGACAAAATCAAGAAGAAAGTATCACTCATTGATGTCGCAATACCATGGGGCACCAGAGTAGATGAGAAAGAAAGAGAAAAAATTGATAAATATCAAGACCTGAAAGTCGAAATAAGAAGGATATGGAATTTGCCAGTGGAAATTGTACCCATAATCATAGGAACACTAGGCACGATCCCAAGATCCCTAAGAAGGAATCTGGAAAAACTAGATGCCAAAGTAGCTTCAGGACTCATGCAGAAAAGTGTGCTACTAGAAACAGTGCACGTAATGAGAAAAGTGATGGACTCCTAAGGAGGTAGGATGCAACCCGGAGCCCCACACTAAAAAAAAAAAAAAAAAATAATAATAATAATAATAATAATAATAATAACTTCTTCACGAAGTTTCATGACACATTATCAGCTCTATGGGTCTTTGTTGGCTAATAAACATAGATACAAAATGACCTTAGTGCGAGTTTATGGCTGCAGCACTGGCCACTATTCGTCAAAGCTTACACCCCCACTTCTTCATAGTTTTCTTGGACACTGCAACGTAAAGTGAAAAAAAATGGCATTGTTATTTTCAACTTAAGACTGCTGATATTCCTTACGTAACGTCAAGTATTAATTTCTTAGCAAATAGATATCGGTTGTTCTAAAAACAATTTTTCACTAGCTCTCTATTTCTACATGGCATATATTTCTTTTATTTTCTCTGATGATGAACTGATTTTCATTTGAACTTTATTATAGTCCTCTTCTCAGTATTTCTTCTTTTTACATAAATGTCGATGACAAATATTTTCTTACATTTCAGTTTCTGTTAATTTCTGCAATACAAACTTTTTCTTTTGGTTTATTTATCTCTTATTTCCACATGAATTTTACCACATTACCAAACCCCCTTCTCACTTTCGACAAACTGACTCAGCAAGGCAATGGTTTATTCCACATAATTATGCGCACATTTCGAGGAAAAAAGGTAAATCAAATGACCTCTCTCAACCTGATCCAGAATCTTTAGGGCAGGGGCAGCTGCCCGTGTACACGATATCCTTGGTTCGTACTTTTGATTGTTATCCACCTTGACAGTAGGAAAACACACAAGGTCACTGCGGTCTCTCAGGGTGTGACCTACGAGAGGAACGGGAGTCTTGCCAGAAGATGCAGGAGTCCTGTTATCCTTGTTGCAAAGTCAACCACTTGCCTTGTTTGTGAGAGGGAAGGACCTGTGAATAGCTAAGGATACTGGGTTGTACGTCTTTCGAACGAAAAAGTGAAAGATGGAGGATGAAGGAAAAAAAGAGACAACTGAAAAGGCGATGGTTTCAGGAGGAGCCGTTGCAACGATATGACCTACGCTGACAAACAGTTGCACAGATCAAGATAGTTTACTTTATCATTACTATTATTACTGACAGTACTTGCAAAATAACTGAAGAGAATTACAATAAAAGACAAATGGAAAGGACAGACATAATCAAATAAACGGACATACCAGTGATTCACAATTAAAGACAAATGGAAAAAATTAATCAAATAAAGGACATAAGTGATTCATTTTAATACGTTTTAAAGCACCGTTATCATCCCAAACAAATGTTCTCTTCGAGCCTAGAAATCTATTTATTCAACTATTTATTCATTTATGCCGGCATGTTTACAGCAATTAAAGGATGACTGCATGATTTTCGGCTTTTTATTTAAATCTGCTACTGGCTTTTGTAAATATCCCCCCGATTTGGCGTTTCTTGCCTCATAATCCGCTTTTAAGAAGCAGGTACGTTGCTTTTTTGGTAGAGGTTAAACCTCTCTGTTTCATCTTTTCCGTCTTTTCCTTGAACAGTATCTATTAAGCCGAGGAGGGACGAGGACATTGGCCTCACACAAACACACGCACACACACCTACACACACACACACACACACATATATATATAATATATATATATATATATATATATATATATATATACACACATATATATATATATATATATATATATATATATATATATACACTGTCTATATCTATCTATCTATATGTATATATATATATATATATATATATATATATATATATATATATATATATATATATATATGTGTGTGTGTGTGTGTGTGTGTGTGTGTGTGAGTGTGTGTGTGTGTGTGTGTGCGTATAGGATCCACTGCTAGGCTGGATCAGGAGAAGGGCATGGAGTTATATTGATAACAACCTCATCCTTAGAGACTTGCAAAGAACCAGTAGGGTTCTATCCTCTTGGCGCCGCCCTACCTAGGTCAAGAAAAAGTCTCTCTCTCTCTCTCTCTCTCTCTCAGCCTCAAGAACACCATCAAATGCAACCCTTCCAGGAAGAGAGTTCCACAGATTGGCACGATAAGGTGCATAGTATATGGACCCGGGGTGCGGATTCTTTTTGGCCTCGCTGGAACAAGAAAGGTCATCTACTTCCGCCGCGACAAGAACCGAATGACCTTAACCAGTTTTTCGTCTTACTGTGCGACCCTCTTCCCGACAGCACGATTGTTATTTCCATTGTAGCTGAGACTTGGCGTTCGTCTTTGGCTCAAGTTTGTTTTTTCGTCACCAGTCGTCTGTATTTGGTTGTAGTTCCCTTCGGCAATCTTCTTGTTCTTCAAACGTATTTTCTGCAGAAACTGACTTTGAGACTTAATGGAATTTTGGGACGTGTTCGATATAAATTCGTCAGAGGTCGACGGGACGGGAAAACTGAGGTTACCAGGTTCGCGGAAAAAGGTAAAGTAAATAATAAGGCCGAAGAAATTGTAACGTCACCATGGGTGCTTAAACCAGTCATCTGTACAAGGAGCGATTATCAGCACGCGTGCAACTGTCGAAAAAGCAGCAATACTTTTGCTTTTGTTTGTCAAGTTGATCTGCACAATTTTAGCAGAAGCTGTGAAGAAAATAAAATCGTGTTTTCCTTTAAATTTGAAAATGGTGGCATCGTCAAATGTGAAGAATTGATTAAATAATCTTCATTTTTGTTCAAATCTGGTGGGGGTAGCGGTGATGATGCAATTAAGAAAGTATGGAGTCAGCTAAGCATCTTTACTTTTGTTAATACTTGGGGAATGTGACATACTTCAAGAAAAAACTTCATTCTGCCGTAAATTAGATGAATACATAGATGACAACCTTAAGAAAAAATACGAGTCAAAGAACTCAACAACAAAATATCAGTGAAGCCTTTAAAATTTTCGTGCTTGAGACCTGAAACTGGTGTCTGCCGAACTGAACTGGTTACTGAGGAGTTTGCTTTGAGAATGTTTACCTCTTCTTCTTCTTCTTAATCTTTGGAATGAAACTCCTCCAAGCCTTCCCGGCGTTGACGCTTTGAGAATACAGTTTTTGCAATGAAACTAAAATGACCTGATGTCCTCATTGCCTCTTGTTCCTTGAACAGAAGTGTTGATAAAAATTTTGGTTTCATGGTCAGTGCGACGTGGGGACTTAATCACCTAGAGGGTTACTTTTATAAATCAATACTGCCAAGAAGTAGGTCTTATGGATGCGTTGCTTGGCATAATGCCATTGTCTATTGGTTCTCCCCTTGCTGCACAGAATCTGGATAGGACACCTTAAGTGATGTTCTGAATAAAATCCTTCTAAAACAGCTTATAAAGTTAGCATGTATATAGTTACTGAGCCTGAAAATTGTTGGATTTGAGGTTATATTTTTTGAAGAAATGGAATTTTGTTAATGAATAAATTTACGTCTGGTTATTTAGACGTATATTTGCATTTTTTGTAGTAATAAATGGGCAAGTCAGAGTAGAGAAAGGGGAAATGACTGTTCCAATAACGCGTTTGATAATACGCTCGTTTGATAGACACAAACACACACACACACATATATATGTATATATATGTGTGTGTGTGTGTGTGTGTATGTGTTAGTATCATATATGTGTATATATAAAATTATAATCAGTTAAGTCTTAAATTAATCCCTGTACATTGACGACAAACGTGACTTCCTACGCATAGCTACTCCAGTAGGTAACCCAATGGTTTGTATAATAACGTAGTGCCATTAGTCAGAGACGCACTTGGCAGATGGTTGTGAACCCACTGGCGAAGAAAATGGCCTTTACATTACAAATGAATTCTATGCAAAAGAGTGGGGTTTTCAGACTGTGAAGTCAAAGAGAAATGAAAAAAAAAAAGACCAGAAAAGCGCTAGCTAGGTGGCTTACTAGAAGAGGTGTTAAAAATGAAGAGCTAGTATCCAGAGAGTGGTGCAGAGTACACAGAGAGTAAAGACGCTGCTCAGGAGACTACTACTGAGTGGGTCTGGTGGAGCGGCTGATGTTGGAAAACCTCCCATGGGAGGGTCATCCTAGAATCGGCATTAAACAATGAATTGTGAGGTGAATGTTCTCTTATTGTTTTAGAGTTCCCAGCAATCACTTTCAGGAACGGGGTTGCTTTCCTTGTGGCCCTGAGGACACGGGCTGCATCTCACCATGTTCAACTAACACCAGAACCTTGCTTCACTGTTTAAGTCAACAGAGGCACAGTAATGGAATAAATTTAAATCGTTCAGCCTCCGCCAGGAATCCAATCCGGGTCCTTTCACCGGTGAAGCAAATATTGTATCATGAAGACTACAGCACGAAACTCCACATAACGACCATAGTTCCAATCTCCTGGGAAAAATTCTTTAGCATCGTTTCGTGAAAAATCCATTCTGCCTCTGTTGGAAAAACACTTTAGCATCGTTTCGTGGTAAAAATCCATTGTGGAATGTAATTGACCTAACCCTGAACTCTGTACATGGTAGTTAGCGGACTGTAGTGGAATGCAGACTTGGTTAGAGATATGGGCTTGTAACCTCTTCCAAAAACGTCTTGCACATGTACATAAAACACACACACAGACACGCACTATGCATGCACACACACACATACACACACATATATATATATATATATATATATATATATATATATATATATATATATATATATATATATAGTAACATGGTCTCCACACCTCGCTCGTTTGGACAGTACTCGAATCGATCCTTACCAAGAAAAACCAGACCCCGTGGCCATTAAGGGCAAGGCTGTAACTAACCTAGTTGCTTGCCGAAAACCTTGTATTGTTGCCACCCCCACCAGGAGATTAGGAAACGACACAATATTGTCACAAAGTTCCTAATATTGCCACCATAATGCACATAAAGATCTGTTTGATACTAGAATCCCCCGTAGGGAGGTAGCGCCGTCAGTGCACCTCGTGCGGTGCACTGTAGGGATTCCTTCAGGTTCTTTGCAGCGTTCCTTCGGCCCCTAGCTGCAGCTCCTTTCGTTCCTTTTACCGTACCTCCTTTCATATTCTCTTTCTTCCATCTTAATTTCCACCCTCTCCTAGCAACTGATTCATAGTGCAACTGCGAGGTTTTCCTCTTGTTAAACCTTTCAAACTCTTACTCTTAATTTCCGTTTCAGCGCTGAATGACCTAACTGGTCCCAGTGTTTGGCCTTCGGCCTAAATCCGATATTCAGTTCAGTTCAATTCGATATAAGAATCCACTAAAAATGACCTAACTAGAATTTTTCATATTTCTTTCTGTTTCCACAAACCATTTTGAATTTCATCTCTGACGGCAACCGACTGACCTGACTCGGTAAAGGGCGAAGAAGAGTTGAAAAGCGATTCAGCAGGTTACAGCTAACGCGAAGAATGGAAAAACAAGTTTGCAAACAACGAACTAACACGATTAGCGGTTGAGGTCACGGGGAACAGAGAGAGAGAGAGAGAGAGAGAGAGAGAGAGAGAGAGAGAGAGAGAGAGAGAGAGATATTGAGAGAGGAGAGAGAAAGGTATTGATTTACTGTTTTGACAAATTTGAGAATTTCTAAGATTTGGAAAATCTGTCGCCTTTCGCTGTTCTTGCAGTGATCCTTAATGGCAGTCACAGAAATACAATGAGACAAATGAGAAGGTTTGCCACCAATATAATGTAATTTAAACTTTCATTGAATCTTTCAAATCTTCGCCCCGTGTCTCCAATGGGCCCTGCCAGTGTTTGAAAGGTCTCAACGAGAAGGAGGTTTGACTCGAAACCTGAATGCTTTCGCAGTTCCATTACACCCTTTTGAATCAATTGTTAGTTGGTTAAGAGGTCTCATCCAGGGTGCAAAAGGGCATAGTGCTTGCAGCCTAATCCCAAAAAAGAAAGTTACAGAATTTAAAACTGCCGAAGGCTCTGTCAAAAGTTTACAGATCTGTCAAAAGGTGTTTCTGAATATCTATTAATCTGTACCACAACAACTATCTAAATCTATGTTGATCCCTTTCGCTGATCATTGCCTGAACGTCTGTTGACTGATTGAATGTAGAATTTAGGCCAAAGGCCAAGCACTGGGACCTATGAGGTCATTCAACGCTGAAACGGAAATTGGCAGTAAAAGGTTTGAAAGGTGTAACACGAGGAAAACCTCAAAGCAGTTGCACTATGAATCAATTGTTAGGAGAAGGTGGGAAGTAAGATGGAAGAAAGAGAATATGAAAGGGGTTGCAGCTAGGGGCCGAAGATACGCTGCAAAGAACCTGAAGTAATGCCTACAGTACACCGCATGAGGCGCACTGACGGCTCTCTATCTCAGCCTCTGTCTAATCAGCCTAAAAATCTGTCAGAACAAATGCTTAAACTTTTCTCCGAATGTCTAAGTCATCGTCACAATCATCATTATCTAAACCTCTATCGAGATACCTGTATAGTCTCTATTTAAATCTCTGAATAAACAAGTTTACAGCTCAGCCTAAACCTCTGAACAAACAACTGCTGAAACCTTTTTGTCTAAACATCTGTTGTCTAAACCTCTAAATAAACATCTGTCTAAACATTCGATGAAACCTGTTTAAAACAAAAAATTCGTTTGAAATCCTGTTCAAACCTTTACCTACTTTTTCAGAAGAATTAAGCTTAAATGACATTTGATGCCACCACACCACAGACCTTTAGAGAAGTCAGTCAATCTGTCTACCCCTCTGGCTAAAATTCTGTTTAAATCTCTGTCCACACTCCTGTCCAAATCTGTCTGAATCTCAGTATAAACTTGCATGTCACTTTAAGTCGACACCTATGCTTGCAACATGGTCGTAGTCTGTTAACCCCTTAATAAATCTGTGTTAGAATGTCTGACTGAATCAGTTGTTTAAACTTGAGCTTGATGCTTTGTTTAAACCTCCATCGCAAACATTTAATGGCTCCTTTGTCTAGGATTGACACAATCCGTTATAAAACCACTTGCATCACCTCTATCAAACCTTGATCGAAATTACCAAGCATTTCGAAACATCTGTTATTTCAAGAATTAGACCTATGAATGGGATCTATCTTAGCTTCTGTTTTTGTCTCTGTCCATTTTTCTGTCCAGGCCTTTATCTACAATTTTTCTAAACCTACACCTCCTGTAAGTCTGTCAGAGCCTCTGTGCCAACCGCGGTTATGTGAGAAATTTAAAAAATATATATTTGATCATATCTTCTAAATTATATACAGAATTTTGAACCACTCTATTGAATTGGATCCGTGCTTAACTTCTTTTAAAACCTCATTTTAGGTTTAAATGTATATGTATATATATATATATATATATATATATATATATATATATATATATATATATATATATATACAGGCTATAATATACAAGCATTGCTACATATGTCCTTTTTCACTGAAATAATATATTTTCATAAATGTTACCTGAAGGGAAAAAATTTTTTAGTTGATTAGGTTCATTGTCTCCGTGTGTGGCTTAATGTGTCACTGTAGTCCAGTTCTCACCCCGTGGTTCGAGCCTACGAGACGACGAACTTATCATCAACTAAATAAATTCCCCTTCACTAACATATATGAGCGAGGTAGAGCAAATTTGGTACTAAAGGACATATTATTCATATATATATATATATATATATATATATAGATATATATATATATATATATATATATATTATATGTATGTATATATATGTATTAGTAGTTTAATGCTTATATATATATATATATATATATATATATATATATATATATATATATATATATATATATATATATATATATATACATACATATATATATATATATATATATATATATATATATATAATATATCATATATATATATATAAATTATTGACCTTTGTCTAGATTCCTACCACCATTTCAAAATTTATGACGGTACCTCTAAAATGCCAGATCAAAATGAGATTCACGTCGGTCACTATTGAATCCAAATCAAGAAAAACGACGGTTACAAAGTAACAAAAAAAAAAAAAAAAAAAAAAAGAAAGACCGGATGTACCGTCGAAATACGGATGCCCCTGGGAGTAGATTTAACTCTAAAGACGTGTTTGGAACTTGTTTACCTCGCCTTTTGCCGGTTCCCATTGCACTGACCTCTGATTCAAGGTCTAGGCTCCGACCTCGCAGTTCGTTGGGCCAACTTTTAGTTTTATTTAAGAGAAAAAGAAGAAGAACATCCGCTGCTCTTTAAAAAAAGTATTTTTCACTGGAGAAGTCTCAAAGCAGGTTATTTTGTAAGAGATTTGAGTTGAAAGGGAGTAGGCGGTATTTTATTGCAGTGGGATGTAAGATTGTTTAGACATGCACACACACAAACATATATATGTATGGAACCTCATGGTCTAGTGGTCATGACACTTGCCTCACGAGGCTGAGGAGCAATTAGGGAGCATTTCGAGAAATGCCACCGCACCTCTGTTAACCGTGCTAATGAATTACGGACTTGGTAGTTTGTCGAGTGTGGATATATATATATATATATATATATATATATATATATATATATATATATATATATATATATATATATATATATATACATATATATATACATGTGTGTGTGTTGTGTCAGAGGCAACCTAATGGCTCATACAGTGCTAAAGGAAAGACGAAAGAAAAATGGAAGACGAAATGAGTCACATCCCGGAAGAACAGTCGTCACGCCTCTTTAAAGGATGAAGGTTACAAGACTCGGGAAAACAGAAAACTAAGGGAGAATTCCCAGGTTTGTCAGTAGTTAAGGTTCGATGACTGATATTGTATCTCGAGAAGATGACTCTCATTCTCGAATGATGTGCTTTTATTTTTGGAATATGGAATTTTCTCTTATTGCTATGAACCAGGTTTTATGGGACATTTCTGTCGCCCCCTCCCGTATCTTATCATCTTTGTTATTATTAATCGTGAAGTATATATGGTAAAATATGGATTACAACTATTTGATAAAAAAATCTCCATCATATTTCTCCTACAATCAGTGCTTTCTGAATTACCGAGGCATCATTATTTTATTGTCCTGAGTAATAGTAATAATTGACTGACTAAAAACAAAAACTTAAACATGCTTTTATTAAAACGCACTGAAAAGTAAAAAAATAATTTTTGGAGACACCAGGATTTTCTAAGATCGTGTGCTTTGGAAGAGGAGGGGGGGGAAGGGGAAGGGAAGGGGGAAGGGGGGGAAGGGGTGGAAGGGAATGGAAAGGGAAGGGGAGGAAAGGGAAGGGTGGGGAGGAAATGGAAGAGGGAAGGGGGGGAGGGAGGAAAGGGGAAGAGGGAAGGAGGAGGAGGGAGGGAAGAGGGGAAGGAAGGGGAGGGGAGGGAAGGGAGGGAGGGAACTGGGGGGGGAGGGGATGGAAGAGGGAAGGGAGGGGAGGAAACAGCTAATCTAACACTAGACAGTGTGCTTTGGAAGGGGCAGGGGAAGGGGGAAGGGGATGGAAGAGGAAAGGGGAAGGGAAGAGGGAAGGGGAGGTGAGGACACAGCTAAATTAACACTTGATCATATGCTGGGGAGGGGGAAGGGAGAGAGGGATGGAAGAGGGAAGGGGGCGGGGTTATAGAAGATAGATTCTACCGAGTCAAAGAAGTTGTGAAAAATCCGAAGAGTTTCATACAAACCTGAGATACAGGGAGAGGTCACTGGAGGGTCACTAGAGGTCACTGTTGATCTACTGGTCACATAAGGTTGCATTGTCACCGGGATTGAGTAACCATGCAAAATTTCAAGGCCATCGGATGAAGGGAACAGGTCGAAAATTGAGTTACAAGATTTGACCCAAACAGACAGACAGACGCAGAAGTCAAGTTAAATAAAATTATGTATAAATCTGTCTATAATAACGATAATAATTTTGACCGAGACCTAGTGACATAGATCGCAACCTTATAAAACGGACGTCTCTATTGGTCAGACAGGTGACGAGTCCGCACATTTCTTTGCCCCCTAAGATAAACCGAAACTGGTAATTTTCCATTCTTGTCTTCGAGCGTGTTTCCCATCCTTACTTTCTACTCTTTAAAAAATCTTATATCAGGTGTAGGCAAATGTTTCATCACTAGATATTAATTATATGCTAGCAGGTATTTGTTTCGTTTCAAGGACACCGTGAGAATCATTACCATCACCCGTTTCACCCCAGCATAAGGATTTCATGACGGAGCGTTTTGGTTGAAATCGAAAGCTAGCAACTCACCCCAGCGTCATCTCTAGCTGACAAATATTACCAAAAGAAAACATTGAACTAAAATTCTCACGAGTCGTTTGATATCATGCAGTACGTTTGCAAGCGCTTCCTTAAAACAACATACTCAACTGTTTTCCAGTTTGTTTTCATATGAAATGATCTAAATAAGTGCAACCTGCAATGTTGGTGTTTCTTGCATCTAGTTCTAGGATAGGCTTGGATGTGATGTAGCTCCCCCTACCCTCGGTGGACCAGGAGAGCTGAACAGTGAAAGTATATCTCGGCGTTGAACTCACCTGTAACGCTCAGTAGGACTTCGGCGACCGTGCAACTGAGTCGCTGTCTTTTGGATTCCTTTCCCAAGTTGACAACCATAGTAAGGGTTTACGTGTCCTGTTCGAACACTTGCCTTTTTGTAGCATTTAGTCTGATGTGCCTGTGGCGATTAATCTGTACATGTGTATATACGATGATGGAACTTGTGAACGTGCATTAGAATTGTATGTGATTTTATAAAGCACATAGCTGTAAATTCGATTTTTCATCATTGAGGAGATAATTTAGAAGTTAAAACTTTGACATGTCTGACAAGTGTGTCAACAAGGCACTGACCATTTTAATTAAACTAATGTGTCTTAACATTTAGCGGGCATTTACTTTCGAGCAATACAAAATACAATCTTGTTAAACAGTGTACGAACTCTTCCGACATAGCGAAATATTGGTACAAGATGTTTTACTTTTTTTTTATTAAAACAAATTAAATGTAAATAGTGATGTATCGAGATTCCTTGGAAAACACAGAAAATCCCATCTTGTTTACATGTAAAATATTTGTAGTACAGAAAAAGAGAGAATTTAGGATTTAAGAAATGGTAAAGAAAGGTTTACATCGTAAACAAGAGAATATTGAGGATACGTTCAAATGTTATTTGCTACAATTGAAAGTTAATGTTTTGGTATTTACTCAAAAGCGCAACTTTTACAACGCAGTTTATCTGCCATCTTTCTCATTTGCGACGCAATACATCAGTTTATTGTTTCTTTCTCATTTGCGATGCAATATATCAATTTATTGTTTCTATTTAACTTACATTTCGATCTTAACATAGTTCCTTTTCCTGGCTCTATTTGTGTCTAGAGTACGTGCAATTTGATAATGCTCTATGGATTGTCCCGTACGAGTGCCGTCCATTCTACGAAATATTCATATAATTTTTTTTTTTTTCAGTTTCAACATAATTCCTTTTTTTAGGTTCTATTTTCCACTACGTCCAGTTCGGTAATGCTCTATGGATTATTCCGTATGAATGCCGTACATTCTATGAAATTTTCATGTAATTTTATTTAAGTTTTAACATAATTACTTTCATTGGCTCTATTTTCCTCTACGTTCAATTTGAAAATGCTCTAAGAACTGTTTCGTATGGGTGCCTTACTTACTGAAGGATAATAAAAACATGTAAAAAATGCGCCGAGGTTTCTTCGGCGCAATCGAGTTTTCTGTACCGCGTACAATCAAGGCCACCGAAAATAGATCTATTTTGCGTTGGTCTCGGTATAATGCTGTATGAGCAGCGGCCCATGAAACTAATCACGGCCCGGTGGTGGCCTATCCTTTATCGTGGCCAGAAGCACGATTATGGCTAACTTTAAATAAAATAAAAACCACTGAGGCTAGAGGGCTGCGGTTTGGAATGTTTGATGATTGGAGGGTGGGTGACCAACATACCAATTTGCAGCCCTCTAGCCTCAGTATTTTTTAAGATCTGTGGGCGGACAGAAAAAGTGCGGACAGGATAAATTGCGGACAGAAAGACAAAGTCGGCACAATAGTTTCATTTTACAGAAAACTAAAAATTAGTCTATCCGTCGAAAACGAGACCCCTTTCAGAAAACGCCGAAATCTCCTCTCACCCTTGGCCACAAACCCGCTCCCCACCACCCGCCTGCAGCAAGATTTCCGGACCATCTCTCCCCCTCCTTCACCAGTCCGTCTGAAAGATCAGGCCCTGACACCAGTTTAGTCTAGCAAAGTTACAAAACAAGTAGTTTAAGGAAGCGTTGCATAATGCAAATGCCACTGGGCGACTACGGCTAGTTTTTTCGTTTCACTTTTCGAGTGGTTTCAGAGGGTATGGGTATGTCCGCCCCGTTTATTTTCTTCTTGTGGGAATGGGGAATATATTCATTAGTGGGTACCCGGTAGTTAAATATTTTGAAACGGTTTTCGGCAGTGGTCCTTTTTGGTGCTATAACTGTGTTTGTCAAGATACTTCAGAACAAAGTGATGCCATGAAGCAAATCATTTTCATTTTTGAGAGAGAGAGAGAGAGAGAGAGAGAGAGAGAGAGAGAGAGAGAGAGAGAGAGAGAGAGAGAGAGAGAGAGAGATTAATAATGCCAAGAAAGGTAACCACTTCATAAAAGTTAGCAGAATCTTCAAGAGCTAACTGAAATGGGCACTTCTGTACACAACTTCGTTTAGCAAATGGTTAATGGTACGGATTACCCTATAAGCACTATGGGCAGTATGTGCGATATATATGATAAATCATATTCACTTACACACTCTCTATCATTCAGTTTGGTTGCACAATCTTAGCAAGCAATCGCAGGGCAGGGCAGAATGCCTTGTAGTGAAAAAGGGGAAATTATCATAAAGAAAAAAATAGGAAGTAAAATGCAAATCTAAATAACAAATATTATACAAACCGACACCTCTAAAAAAATTATTTGTCACATTACACACACGGCTATTGAAATCCAACATGCTTTTGGCATGTTTGATTCAATGTCCAAATCCTCTTCCTCTTTAAACTTATATTTAGAAATGGCTGACCCTGATTTTCTGTTCTTATTAAGGAAGTCATCTGTGTACCTCAAATGTTTGACCCAGAGCCTGGAGGTTTCTTCTGCAATAGAGACACCTTAGGCGTTTCCATCACTCAAAGACCTTGAGTTCCCACTCCTGCTCTGAAGGCCACTTCCCTCCCACACCCCTCCAGGTCCCCAACACAAGCCCCCTTCCTTCACCGCCAAAACAATGCGGCTGTGATCTTTGTGACAGGACATTCTCTGTGTGGGGGGACCCCGCAGCGAGCCTGAGCTTACCTCACCGTGCAACTCTACAGTTATACTGGGATAAACGGCCGTTGCTAATCTTCCGTAGACTGTTATCATTGTCATCAGTATCCATAAAGTTTACAGAGCGGGAACGGGAAGTCTTAAATTTCAGCAAACTTCTATACTGTGGAACACCACATATGACGGAACTAAGCTTGCTTTTAAAAATACTATATGCAACAGCTCTGTCGAGGTTACTTGAGTACAACTATAACAGTCGTTCGCCCTCCATTGAAAACGTATGCGCAATCACGAGTCCTGCACCTTTAAATTACTAGACATCTTGTACGTTTGTCAGCCAGTTAACCAATTCCTTGTGCAACAGTGCAGACTGTTGTTCCATCAATCGAGCTGAATACTTATGAGGACACGTTACTCGGTACTGTGATATCGCTTAAAATGGGTTTGGTATATTTTATTTGTTTTGAACACCTTAGATAGACCATGCGCAAAACGGACGCAAAAATTTCTAGTGTACGCGCACTTACGTCACTGGAAAGTGTATGGTCGTTTTGAATCGTTCTCAACGGTACTTCACAGGCTTTCCTATGCGGAAGTAAACAGCGTGATATGTAAACAATGGACTACTGTACTTGTTTTCGTGCATGTGTGAAAACTGGTTACAAGGTCTAATATTACTTACACGTATTAATAATGAGGCAACAACGGTAAATGGCGTGTCAAGTTACCACGAACTGGTTTGGTGAAGTTAAACTAGTCCCACTTTGTTAGATATCCAACGCATCGTGAAATGCGATGAAACTTTTTCTTTGTATACGCCCCTTTAAAAACTGTTATGTTTAACATGGAAAACAAATAGTAACATGTGAATGATATTAGTCTGATCATTTTAGCTGGCATACGTGTATGGTAAAGGCTCACACTGATACGTACAAGAGGAATAATTTGATAGTCCTAAGTGCCTCGATAATTAGTTGAGTTCTGAGAGCTTAAGCAAAATAAAGGTTTTTAGACTAGATTCAAGTAATTTACACGCGCACGCACATACGTATACACGAATATATATATGTATATATATATATATATATATATATATATATATATATATATATATATATATATATATTATATATATACTTCCATGGGTAAAAATACTAAGTCGATGTAGGTGAAATCATAAACATTCAGCAGCCACCACTATTAATACAAAGTACTATATTATTTTCACATTCACTCTCTCCTTTCCTTCCTCACTCAGCCAGTAAACTGGGTCTATTCTGTCCCATTATTTAATAAAGTCTAATTCCCAATTGAATGAAATCAACCCCCTATCGATAAAAAAATAAAAGTAGGATATAGTTTCCCTTCGTCTTGCACGCAAGGGCATAATAGACGTTTCTTCCTACTTCCCGTAGGAAACCCTGAGCCCTTATTGCCTAACAAGGTCTTTTCTATTATTAACTTTTAAGGAATTCTGTATACGTGCCGTCATGGAGATTTCCAGTGGAGCCAAGAACTGAAACTATCGGTTGTGGGCGTATGCTGGAATTTGAGTCGACTTGGTTGGAGCATGCAACACCTTTTCAACGGCACCTCCTTATAAGACTCTCCCGTGCTCTTTTCGGAGGCTTCTCTTTCCTCTCCCGTGAGGGGTTAGTGCTGTCAGTGCACCTCATGCGGTGCACTGTAAGCATTACTTAAGGTTCTGCAACCCCTTTCGTTCCCTTTACTGTACCTCCTAGCATATTCTCTTTCTTACATCTTACTTTCCACCCTCTCCTAAACAACTGATTCGCGGCGCAACTGCGAGGTTTCCCTCCTGTTACACCTTTCATACCTTCCTACTGACAATTTCCGTTTCAGCGCTGAATGACCTCATTGGACCCGGTGCTTGGCCTAAATTCTATATTCAGTTCAATTCACTTCATTCTCTTTCCTCTCTACTTCTCAGCTTTGGAATCCTTTCCTTTCATTTATCTCCCAGTAGACCTATGTAAGACATTAGGTTATGTTCCAAATCCGCGAACTTCAACATTTAAAAGGCAAATCAGGGAGGATTTACAACATTTCCAACGGCGCCTCCTTGTAAGACTCCCCTGTGCTCTTTTCGAGTGCTTCTTTTTCCTCTCATCTTCTCAGCATTGGGATCATTTCCTTCTGTCTGTTTCCCAGTAGGCCTATGTAAGACATTAGGTAATGTTTCCAAGTCCGCCACTTTGAGCATTAAAAAAAAAACACGGAAACTATTACAGCACAGTAAGGCCAACTCGTCTTCTTCTGCCACCATGCACTGGTATATCATCACGGCTGGCGAGAACTATTGAGAAGGACAGACGTGAATAACGGAACTACCGATTAATCTCATTCCATCAAGTTTTAGAAGTTTGCGGAGGTCATGGATTTGATTCAACAATGCTGCCAGACGAGTTTTTGTGCTGATGTTTGAAGAATATATATATTTTTTTATATACACTAGTTGGCCATTTCGGATGGCATCGAGTTTCTTTGTTTCTTTCTTTTTGAAATAAAGGCTGAATTCATTAAGCACTACAACATAAATGAGCATCAGTATCTTCTTGTAGGAATCATCAGCTAAAGACAGTTACTCAAATATAAGCTGTTCAGTTTCTGGCGAGTGGAATGTCATGAACTCTCTCTCTCTCTCTCTCTCTCTCTCTCTCTCTCTCTCTCCGTATGGTTTTTTGACCTGACATAAAATTATTGTGAATGATTACGTGAAATTTGCCAAGGCGCTGGACATTTCTATTTTGCATTTGTTTGGTTTCCTTTCCAGATGACAATTTTTGTATCATGGGACCTTATTTACGGATATCACACAAAACAGTGATAAAGAGAGAGAGAGAGAGAGAGAGAGAGAGAGAGAGAGAGAGGTGGCCTTAGCTTGCGCATAAGGACTTCGATAAGTTGAAGTTTGCCGCCAAATATTTTGAAAACACTCGAGAAGAAGAGCAAACAATGGCCGATCCACTCGATCTTTTAGATTGCTCCAACACTGAATCGTTTTCAGACGGATGATGGCATTAAGGTTACCTCAAGAGCTAACGTAAGACATGTTAACTTGAGGGGTTTATTATTATTATTATTATTATTATTA
Organism: Macrobrachium rosenbergii; assembly: GCF_040412425.1. Taxonomy (NCBI): domain Eukaryota; kingdom Metazoa; phylum Arthropoda; class Malacostraca; order Decapoda; family Palaemonidae; genus Macrobrachium; species Macrobrachium rosenbergii. The sequence continues at coordinate 16,126,683 of NC_089769.1, read as the reverse complement.
TTATTATTATTATTATTATTATTGTCCAAAAGTCTACGTAATCTTACGAGACAAGCCTAAACGACCATTACTTTCAACGCGACCTTTCTCGGAATGAAATGTTTAAGTGAAAAACAAAACAATAGATCAGAGAGAAGTCAGACTTAGTAATATACAGATAAAAGTGAAAATTAAATAAATAAACTACAAGCAAGCATACTCATGTATAAACAGCAACAGCAACTGTGGAAAAAATTGGACCAGCTAAGGCACGGAGTATAAAAGTAGCATTATAGTCTCATTTCTTCTTATTAGTATTGAGCTTCCATCCGCACCGGTCTCATTATGAATGCTAAACGCGTGTTGCGCGTCCTCTTGTCAAATGATAAAGGTGCTTGTTGGGGGGGGGGGAGAGGACAGGTCAAATATTTTCTTGTCTTTATGTCTCTGATTATTCCTTTAATATATATTTAATCTTATTTTTTGTTTTATATTTCTGGTTGCACTTCTCGAGTCAGACTGGAGAATTGTTAAATACTTCAATTTTCTTGGAAAATAAAGACATTACGAGGCCCGATTCTTAACAGAATGTCGCCCAAAGCTTCTTTGCTTTCAGAACCAACTAAACAAGGTAATAAAGAATTAAGATGCATGAAAGCGAACATATATAACAAGGGACATTAATTAAAAGTGACGCTAACATTGTTCGTGCAGATTTGTCGAATCTTTGCAAATTGACACGTTACTATACAACATACTTTTAATGCTATTATGCAGATAGATAAAATACCCTAAATCACAACTGGCCAAGTTGCTATCCATGTAAAAAAAAAAAAAAAGATGCATCGAAGTCAGCAGAATATACGACAATATTACATGAAATGGTTTCACAGGCATAAAGCAGTTATAAATTTGCAGTTGTACAGGAACCAAACATGAAAAGTGTAGTTGTACAGGAACCAAACATGAAAAATGTAATTGTACAGGAACCAAACATGAAAAATGTAGTTGTACAGGAACCAAACATGAAAAATGTAACCAGGAACCAAACATGAAAATGTAACAGGTTTGACAACAGTAACATTTTGCAGGCATGAAAACAGCTGTTTAGACACACACTACATTAAATTAGAGTGTACATACAATTATAAATACAGTTACACAGGAACCAGAAAAAAATATTTGATAGTTTCACCCTACAAAAATAAAATCTTGCAGATGTAAAAAAACAGTTATAAAACGCACTGCTCATCGAATAATATACAGGTTCCCTGCAAGCACACGCCTTTGGTATTCCGTGTGGACGGTCAAGGCGAAGATGACGCTAATTATTATTCCAAGCACTCTCCTATCAGATCGAGAGCGGAGACAAATAGCCTTGTCCTGAGTGCTGGCGCATTTTGCTTTGCCAAGCACGGCACTAACGAACCGTGTAAGACACGCGGTTGCTTTCAATAACATACGTTGTTTTAAATTTGCATTAATTATAATTTTGTAAAGTATATGTTTTATAAAAAGAAAATTGTTTCTTTTAGAGAGGATGGCTGTACAGTAAAGAAAGAAAGCAGTCCGTTTTTCATTCACTCTCTGAGAACTGCCAGTTATTATGTGTTTCACAGTTCCTCATTGGACGGGTGGGTATCGTTCTCAGCTAGCACTCTGCTGGTCCCGCGTTCGATTCTCCGACCGGCCAGTGAAGAATTAGAGGAATTTATTTCTGGTGATAGAAATTAATTTCTCGTTATAATGTGGTTCGGATTCCACAATTAGCTGTAGGTCCCGTTGCTAGGTGACCAGTTGGTTCTCAGCCACGTAAAATAAATCTAATCCTTCGGGCCAGCCCTAGGAGAGCTGTTAATCAGCTCAGTGGTCTGGTTAAACTAAGGTATACTTATGTATTTCACTGTACTTGTGGTGTAGGTACCGAGCAGTGTGAAAATACCAGAATTTAACCTGGCCTCCAAGAGAGAGAGAGAGAGAGAGAGAGAGAGAGAGAGAAGGAAAATAAGGGTAGTAATTGGTAGATACCGTAACTGTTGTTGACCTTAGCTGTAGTATCGTCAAGTTAACTGAGATGAAATGAGAACGATCAACTTTCGGATATTTGTTTATAGTTACACATTTTATTACTTATTATCAGTTGCTTACAGCTATTCACCGTGCACGTGGTGATGATAAATGAACAGACGTACGGTTAAAACAGTCAGCAGTTTATTATTTGTTTTTATTTACTTGCTGCCAACGTGATGTCTGCCTGAAATAAATAAGAGACGACATTATCGTTAGAAATTCGCTTTATGAAGGCGATTTTACGTTGGTTTTATGTTTAAAATCACGTTCCAAGTAAATCTTTCGTACCTGTAAACAATTATTGTTCTTTCTCTCTTCCGCAAGACTCTGGATTTTTTTCATAGTTTATTCTCTTCTGATCCCTATAATTTTCCTCTGTTAAGGGGAAGATTGCGTCAGTTCTCTTGAGTTAGGCCCCAACCTTCTTTTCTTTCCTCTTTTCAGTTTTCTGTAAATGAAAACTACTGTGACGGCTTTGTCTGTCCGTCCACACTTTTTCTGTCCGCCCTCCGGTCTTAAAAACTACTGAGGCTAGAGGGCTGCAAATTGGTATGTTGATCACCCACCCTCCAATCATCAAACATACCAAATTGCAGCCCTCTAGCCTCAGCAGTTTTTATTTTATTCAAGGTGAAGGTTAGTCGCGATCGTGCGTCTGGCAGCGCTTTCCGGAGGGGGGAGTAGTTGAGCGTTGTGAGGTCGCAGCTGATAGTTTTATACAGCATTATACGGTTACAGAAAACTCGATTGCTCCGAAGAAATTCCGGCGCATTTTTTACTTGTTTTCTTTCATGGTTACCTCAACGGCATTAAGCCGTCCGCTCTGTCAGACCTCGTCAATCATCTTACCGTGAAACTCTCCAGGCTTCTATTTTCCCTGACCTCTGCACCCTTCCTCTTTCGAGAGGCCGGCTTTATTCTATATAATAACGTTAATTAGCCTGTCTCAACAGTGCCCATGTAAAGAATCTGGGTACAATGCCTCAGGGGCGTGACGATTGTAATGATGCCGTGATTATGTTTAGAAATCTCCCCTTTTCTTGACAACAGTCTTTCTCGTCTCTCAACACTTTCTATAAGTGAAAGTAAAATCAATTAGCATCATTATTCTTTGGACTTCAAGAACACCTTTGTTGCGTTTTGATTCTTAGGTCACGTGACAAGGCAGGCGTATTGGGTTTTGCTGAAGATGAAAAATGTCCAGAACGACTAATTTGAATCTCGGTATCATTGATTATCAGCTTTATTTTTAATTGTCATTCTGCATACCAAATTTTGTACCAGCCCCAAAGGAAAACCAGGCGGATCAAGTCTTACAAAATCCTATACCATGATAACTGCATAACCGAAATTTTGAAAAGTGTCTCTTCTTCTTAGAAAGCCCAATGAAACATTGTTCATATTTTGCGCAAATCACTTCGTATGTTGGAAAATCGAAGTTGTGGAGTGATGTCAGTCTTCTGCGAACATTAGCCTGCAGCATCCATTTTGCCTGATCACAAGAATCAAACTTTCTGAAATTTTTGCTAATTCTGAAGCTACTGTTTCAGCTGAGGCAAAACGGATCATGCTGAAAAAATTACGCATTTGCATATACAGTATCACTGGACCTGATCATGTGAGCCCAATTTGTATTCTCCTTCTTCTTCTTCTTATCTTAATCCTTAGTCGGGGTTGCTTGTGTCCTTACCCTGTTTGGCTTGCCCAGTTTATATCATTTGAATACATATATATAAGTAAATACAAACCGAAGGCGTTTCACTGGGCGACACGGGACATAGCGGCCATATTGGATTTTTTCTGAAAGCCTAAAAGGATCATCTTCAGAAAACTTATCATATTTTTCGCGAATCATCTACCTTTGCTGGCAAGTGAAAGCAGTTGATTTCACGTCATTTTGTATGCGGATTAGACTCTGGCAACAATGCTGCATGGTCACACGACTCACATTTGTAGGAGTTGGTAAACGAAGCATGTCAGTGTGATCAAACTGAAACGACTTTCTAGCTAGGAGATAATGGATTACCCATGTCACCACATTTGTACACTAATTATTATTATTATTATTATTATTATTATTATTATTATTATTATTATTATTATTATGAAATTGGTTAAAGAGAAAACAAGTTAACACTTAGAACGCACAAAGGAGGAACTGATTAAACAGAATAGGTAAATATTAAGCAACGAAGTGATCAAACGAATTTACAAAACCCGCTCATGAGACGAACTCACCACTCTAATTAGACCAAGACATTCGCAGAGGGGAAATGACTGAGTGAATGACTCAGACCTTCATTCATAAGATAAAATAAACAAATTGGGTTGCCTACGACAGCGGCCTTCGTATAAACAATTTAAACGGAAGTAATGGGAGTAATTACGACGTTTAGAAACGGTCTCCCTTCCCCTAGCATTGTACCCCGTGAGCCCGAAGGTGAAACGGAGGAAGGCGAGTGAACGCGGCCTCGCTCATAAGACCGTTAGGAGAGTTTGGTCATTTCGTACAGTACTGTACTGTACTGTACTTTGTCTCCTAACCTGTCATTCTCCTGTCTCCCGTCTTCCTCCATGACTGCGTTGTCATCCTCTTCGTAGTGATGTTTTGGATTTATTATCAGGGTTGATCTGGGATTGATTTTTACGGGTGGAAAGTCATGTGGTTGCTCGAGCAATATTTCTTTATTGAAAGTACTAGCAGATAACTAGAGGTGGAGAAATTAACCTTACTTTGATTTCAAACTTTAGAATTATAAATTTAACCCAATGGAAAAATAATGATTGAAGATAACGTCTGAGAACGGCTGCTTGAATTGCACTAAAAACATTCTTGTACGTAGTCTAAACTGACATGCATTCTCGATTTCCTGCCGCAGCACTGTTTATATTATTTTTGATTCCTCTGATTTCTCAAGGCTATTTCTATTGTTCCTCTTATTGCTATTTTTACTTTTTATTATTCTCGCTCCTCTTACTGTCGTTTTTAATCATCCTTAATATCTAGGTAATTACTGCTTCCCTTTTCTCATTCAGTTCTCTTGTTCCTTTTATGAGTTTTTTTTTTCAATGTCATCTCTGATACTGCATTCCGCTCCTCTTATTTCTCATTTTATTCTTATTACAACGCACCTGAAAGCCTTCATTATTTCTTGTATTGTCAAAATGCTTCTAATTCAACTTATCCATATTTTCGTCGTTTCGCTCAGTTACCTTTTAGTCATTTCATTTCCTTGTCTTTTTTTCCTTCCGTCATCCTCCTGACTTACTGAGGATTCGAACGCCACAGATGAATGCCCTTAAATCTAAAGGAACGATTCGGGAAGAAGTTTGCCCTGGTGAATATTTCCATCCCATACAAACATTCAGGGATGCTACTGGCCAGGTCACAAGTAGGCTAATTAACCTGCATTCATCGAAGAATACCTTCATTAAAATCTGAATGCTTTCCGCTAGCTTTTATTTTAGTCTCTGGCTTATTGTATTACGCCCAACTTCTACTGTTTTCTTCCTGCTGGTGAGCTGTTTCTTCATTGTCAAAGTGGATAATTGCTTCGTTCGGAGACTTTCAGCAAAGTATCTTGACCACCGAGGCGTTACAACCTCCAACGAATGTGGTGAGCCGTTGCAGCTCCGCATAAATGCGGTGGGATGTGACCCTGAGAGCGTGAAATTCATATAGGGAGCTGTTACGAATGCACGTCCATACTATTACTATTGTCTTAGATTTCTCAACAGGTTATCAAGACAGTGGCGATTCTCCTTGAAAAAATAAAATGTAAACCTCAAAGTTTTAGACGTTTCAGAGGGAAGAACTACCTAGTCTGATACAGATTTTTAGTCTTGTTTTATTGTATCAGAATTTACACAAATATGTACCAAAACGTCATGTTTGATGGGATTTAGAGCAAAGCAAATTGTTCACTGTTTTGGCATGAGACTATTTTGATAGGAATAACGAAACAGAGCTGACTGAGAGAACTTGTAATTTCTGGTTCTTCCGCAAGGTTATGTTATGTTTGCTGTTCGCCTGTCTGTACACAGAACGGCGTAAAAAAACATGGAACCAACTGTGGACGAACTTTGCCTGTTTGCTTTTGTTGATTGTTTACATAAGGTGGCCATTGCAATAGAAAATTGGATCTTTGTCTTTGCCATTCGTTTCAATTATGGACCAGCCATTAAGGAAAAAATCTGCCCCTGTTGGCCAAGGACTTAGAAACTCATGGCTTTAGACATTAGTCTGATTTGTTTGTCTCTGAATTTTTTCGTCTGTCCTTTACTGGGATGTCTCAAAACTTTCTACAAATGCCAACTACAGGGCAAGGACAGGATCTGTGGGTTTGGTGGTGACCTTTTGCCTTCAGTAAAGAAGTTGGGAGAAGTCAACGTATGCCTTGTGTCTGTCTGTCCACACGACATATAAAAAAAATGCTTTATATGGTTTTAAATGAAGCTTTATGGACTGGGTTACAACCAAGGATGAAATGGCTGAATTTTTAAATAAGGTACTGACGAAATCCAGTGAGTTTTGTAAAGAGGTGGACTATGTTTTTCCAGCATCGCCAACAAGTTTCAGCGTAAGTTTTCCCAAGTTTCCACAGAACGGATACCGAGTTCTTGATGGGAAAATTCACCCTGTGTTGGTCATGAAGATTTCCAAACCCGTGAGATTTAACGTGCAACAGGAGAATAGAAATACTGTTGGTGTAAGAGGGGTACAGACTCTGTTTTTGTTTTGTTTTTCTTGTCAGTCTCTTCCGGTTTTTTCTTTTATCAATGACTTTTAAAAGCCTTAGCGACAGACACATTACGAAAGTTGTGGAGATGGTTCTTTTTAAGATTAAGGGAAATTTCGCAAGGTCACTCTTAGTCAAAATCCTGAATATATGATACGTTTTTATATATATATATATATATATATATATATATATATATATATATATATATGTGTGTGTGCGAGTGTGTGTATGTATGAATTTTATATACTGTATATACACGTGTAAATATAAATAAATATATACATGTATATACTGTATATATATTCATAT
>NC_089769.1:16099583-16114583 GCF_040412425.1 Macrobrachium rosenbergii | reverse complement strand
ACTAGAGTAGCTGGATTCCAGGCAATAATTGGCACATTCCGTTAAAACCTATCGTGCCTCTGTTAACCTAAGCAATGAATTATGTACCTGGTAATTAGCACAGTAGTAGGTTGCCGTAAACATGGAGATGGGCTTGCAACTTCACCTGAGGATATTAGCTAAAATATGCAATGGTAACGCTGTCTGGTGTTCCCCTCTAACGAACATCGAAAATTCTATAGGCTACGTCCTCTAGCATTTACCAGAAACTTCTCTTTAGAGAGGATGGTCAAGGGAATTATCCGTGTATTCTCGTGAACCCGTCCCATTAAAGATTGCCCCATTAAGGAGGCATTTATATAACGACACACAGGGTCTGATATCACCTACAGACGGGGATTGTCCGACGTTGCGTAGCTCAGTTGATCCAGCAAAGGGTATATATGCAATATGCAGTGAAGTAGGACTGGGAATTTGATATGGTAACTTTCATGCGGGTTTGCGTAGGTACATTACAGGTATAGAAGCAAAATCCAGGATCTATCCCTTTATGGAGGAAATATATAGAGTATGTATATCTGTCTATCTATCTATCTGTCTCTATATGCAGAGAGAGAGAGAGAGAGAGAGAGAGAGAGAGAGAGAGAGAGAGAGAAATACCTTGCACTAAGCCCCTCTCTTCTTGTGTAATCAGACCTGCAAGGTTTGCCCTTCAGAATTGTTCCCGCGCAAAAAGGAAGTCAATAATAACAAAAAATAAAATGTGAAAGACACAACCTCGTCCTAGGGCCTGCTATCCCCCCCTCCTAGAGCCATCTAATATATATAATGCTTATTTTTCAACCACCTACCCTCAATCAACTAACTTCTGACCTTTATAGGTAACGGGTTGGTCTCTCTCTCTCTCTCTCTCTCTCTCTCTCTCTCTCTCTCTCTCTCTCTCTCTCATTTTACAGAGATACGTGCATACAGTCTCCGGAATAAGCAGACTAATTTCGGTTTATGAAATTAACTTATTTACAATGTTTAGTAAAAAGTCTCGTATAGGCCTAGTGATTTCCTACAGAAGAAGAAGAGGAAGAAGTTGTTTAAATACAGTCGTTGAGAGAATATTCCTAAAGTTTATAGCTCTCTGGCTGACATACTTACTTAGAAAACCCAGTGGGAATGATGCATTCCATCTAGAAAAAAGAAAAAAACCTAGCTAGACCCTCTACTGTCTCTAAATAATGAAGCAGGAGTGTTGAAAGTGAAAGTTGTTCACTTAGGAAGTGGCATTCTGTAAGGTGGAAGAGAAACTAGACGAACTGAAGGAATATCGCCTCAAAGATAAGAGAGCGTTATGTTCATAATTGCTTGAAGACAGCTTTGGGTGCATATCAAGGGACTGCTTGAGATTAAAAAAAACTTGACTAACGTCAAGTTGATGATGCTTTGAAACGTAATTTTCAAATATGAATATAAGTGAATTTTTCTTGTGGCATTTGACGAAGGAATTTACGTACAAAATATATATAGATATATTTAAATGACTGAATAGTGTAGTGGTATTAATGTAATATCTCTCCTTTTACTTTACATATATGTATTTATACATTTACACACACACACACATATATATATATATATATATATATGTAAATATATATATATGTATATATATATATATATATATATATATATATATATATATATATATATATACATATATATACATACACACATACATACATACATATACACACATAATAACACGTAACATGCCGTGTGTTTGAAAATATTCGTTGTTTTTGTGTGTAACAACAAAATTCTGCATAATTAGCACCGTGTTTAGACTTGCCATCGCCCAGCCAGGCACCAGCCTCTCTTTCCACTGGCTATTTTATAAGAATGCGGAATGAAGATTCCCTTGTCTGAACTTATGGTTCATAACGTGAGGTCCCCAGAGTTGGGAATGGCTGTCCCTACTCTCTCTTTTATTACACATACGCCACATATATATAAGTATATATATATATATATATATATATATATATATATATATATATATATATATATATATATATATATGGAGAGAGAGAGAGAGAGAGAGAGAGAGAGAGAGAGAGAAAGAGAGAGAGGCTGCATCTCGACACTGGATACCCATTCTTGGGTCTTGACTTTCTCATACGGCGGTAAATGCTCACAGCGGACGAAACAGTGAAAAGATCAGCTAGTGTTTGTCATTTGTTTATGTACGTACTTCGTATTTTACTGTTCATTTCTGTATCTTTTTTTCTGTATTTTCCTATATTTCTCTTAGTGTAGCGATTCTGAGATTTTGTATTAAAAATTACCTGAAGTCAAAAAGTTATTGATGATGTTGTAAGACATTCTATTTCAAACAAAATAAAAAAAAATAATCGTTATAACTTTAGTAACTGGCATTTTACCCAGTCGAAATCTCTACCTCTCTCAATGCCTTTTAAGTTCTTCCAACTTCCCTCTCTCTCCCTCTCTCTCTCTCTCTCTCTCTCTCTCTCTCTCTCTCCCTTTATTCGTAATCTTACTTTCAAGATAATTCCATTCGTCTTTTTCGTCGTCCTTCCTCTCTTTTCCAAACTTCTAGTCCCACGCCTTTCTTTTTTTCACTTCCCTTCTCTCTCTCTCTCTCTCTCTCTCTCTCTCTCTCTCTCTCTCTCTCTCAAGAACGAGTGAAGAAACAAGGTCCACATACATGTCGACCGTAGTAGGATATTTCCTAGTAGGGGATTCCCCGTCTGTAAATGCCCGTGAGACGAAGTTAAAAGCGCCAGTTGGTTATAACTACCTGCTCAGTTCACAAAGCAGAAAAAGAGATGCGTAGTTGTTAGCATTAAACTTTTCTTTTCTTTTACGGAATTTCTGACGCCTTATGAGTCTATCGCCTTGTTCGTGTGTTTACATCTTTTAAATATGAGGAAAATGTTTAGATGGTTAACATACGTAGGTACGAGCGAGCGCCGGGCGTACACTTACAGTTTATAGACTGAATAGAATACTGCGCAGTTCGGAATGCCTATACTTTGCCAAAATGTTATCTAAAGGGGGTTAGTCATTCCAGGCTAGTTAAAGCCCTCGTCTCCACATCATCAAGAATATGAAGCTTATAAAGTTTTCGTAACTATTAACAGTTTGCACAGTAGTTTTACTCTCACTGGTGCTCGCTTGGTCAACAAGGCTGATGATTACTTTGTGACAGCCGCTAATTCCGATACAATCTGTATTCTTAATATTACTACAGTAATGTTAAGAAACTAGAAAACTGAAAGAGGACAGACCATTGAATAAATATTTACCCTTATTTTATCGTGCAATATTAATTTCAATAGCTGCTAGTGAATTCCCGGAATGTTTTAGCAACTGCCAGAGTTACTGCTATTCGCAACTCTTTTCGATAAGCTTTTGTCCTCTGGACAAGTACAGCTTTTACTATCATTTAACTTCCACGTGTACTTTCTCCATACCACCGAAATTATACAACGTATTTTCCCTCTCATGGATTTATGTAAGATTTTTGATAATCATTGCATAAATGAAACTTGCTCAAGGTACCTTTAGTGGTTGGTGCTATGCGTCTATAATCATGTTACCACAATCGAAAAAAGCTTATTTAACTGGCTGCGAGTTTTGATTAACTTCTTGCTTATAACAACTCCAGAACTTTATTCATGGGCCTCACGTTCCAACTACATCTTCGGAAAGTGAGATAGTGACTCGTCACATACATACACACACACACACACACACACACACACACACACAGTTTACGTGCGCTACTATTTCCCGGAGCTGTAACCGTGAGCTGAGTGGGCCAAGAAACTTAGATATCTAGGATGAACTACAAATACCGCATCGTTTATTGAACATGGAAATATCGTCGCTCTAAACACAAGCCTCATGACTAGAACAGATGTCAGTGTAGGCAAAAGAATGTGCCTTTTAATATTCTTGTAAAAACTGGAATATTCCTTAGTCTTCCTAGTTCAAATTATACCGTTATCATGGGGCTGCACCTTTTCCTCACCTCCATAAAGCTCGTCAATGAGCTTCTTTCAAGTGAGCACCATATTCTTTGGATTGAATTCCAAGTCTGTGGTCATGTGGGCTTGTACCAGATGAACAGGATTCCTCTTCTGAATAATAATAATAATAATAATAATAATAATAATAATAATAATTATAGAGAAACAAATCCACAGTTGCGTATATGTACGTGTGTTTAAAGATAGATCTGCACAGATAGGGAATCTGTTAGATTCTCCTTTTCCGAACAGATCTCTCTTTAAATATATGTGCATATAAATTACATAACAGTGGATTTGTTTCTCCATTTAAAGACTCGTGCTAATATGATTATTTTCTAATAATAATAATAATAATAATAATAATAATAATAATAATAATATGCAACAACTGATCTTGGAAGTTTCTGTTTGACCGAAGGTCTACTGTCATCACCAATTACTTGTAACAATCACTGGTAAAGCTTAAACTTGAAAGACCTTTTCAATCGACCCATTCCTTAACTCTCGAGACAGCTGCTGGTCAAGAAGACTTCTAATGTGTACAACCAATTGCTCGGCAGGCGTCTTTCCTCTCAATCACACGCAACTGGGGCGGAAAGGGCTTCGTCACGAAGCTCTGATGTGAAAGCAGAGGAGACCTTTATCTCACTCAGTAATTTCTTTATGCGACGATTCACAGGGGGACTTAGTACGAATAATCTTACCCCTCTCCTCGCTTTGTCGCATACTGTTTGTTTAGAAATTAGCGGCTTTGAACTTTGCCTTTACTTCTCTCTTTATCACGTCCTGTTTGTTTAGAAATGAACGGGTTTGAACTTTCTTTTATGATTTGTTGTTAAAAGTTGCCTGTGAACGAGAATTGAAGTAGACCTACTTTGTTTCAAAGGTGAAATACACAAGCTTTATATAATGGCGACTTGGTTGTAACCTAAAGGCAAATGTAATTGTAATGTCAAGCTGCTAGGCTTATGATAATAATAACAGTTGAGCAGAGGGATAACGCAACTGCTTACAACCTGCGGATATTAGAACTCTGACGTAAATCGTAAGTTTTTGGAAACCGGGGGAGCGGTAACGGGGAAAAGGAAATTCCAATCTTCCCCGCCTTCTATCTCTCTCTCTCTCTCTCTCTCTCTCTCTCTCTGAAGCAAGTGAAGTTGATTAAGGTCTCGCATGACGCTTACCTGATGTTTTCACAAATTGATTTTGTTCGCCGTAATTCTCGGGGAAGTAATAATAATAATAATAATAATAATAATAATAATAATAATAATAATAATAATAATAATAATAATAATAAATTTTATTTCAGCTCAAGGCCATAATTATAGAATATGCAAAGTAGAGACAGTAACATACATGATAAAAAAAGTTCATGAAATACCATGATAAAAAAATGATAATCGGCAATATCCACACAGTTGATGCAGAAGAAGAAAAAATAGTGTAGAATAATGATACTGAAAATCTTTTGATAAACATTCAGATCGGGCCCCCCCCTGAAATCAGTTTTTGAATCTGAAATCTAATCCGGAATCTATGTTTTTAAACTTTTTTTTTCCTGCATTTAATTTCAACAATTTAATTACGTTTCTTCCAATATCCTGTGATATGGAATCTCTCTATTTTTTAAATTATCTTTTGATGAGAAGAAATACTATTCTGGTTTGTAAATGTGCATTGACATATATATAAATGCGTTGTGCATACGCATTTACATATACGTACAAATATACATTCAGACGTACATACATAGAAGCTTTCGATATATGCATGTATACATTCTTACATACACATGCTCAAACATTCAGGTGTATTGCGCTGACATGTGCGCACACACGTATACAATGAAACCCTGATGAACTGGCCATATTAAGGCGAAAATTCTACTTAGTGTATCTAGCAATTTATTTATATCCTATATTTATTTTTTCCGAATAAACTATTCTTAAGTATAGATTTTTCTCTCAGAAAAAAACAAACTTAGGCAAAAAGGTCTCAAACAAACAAACAAAATTATTGAAGACCCCATTAGAATTTTATCTCATTTATAAGAAATGTTTTGTTTGAATTCTACCTTTTGAGACAAGTTAAAATTTTGTGACATATATTCACAACTAGAAAAAAAATAATTTCTGACGTCGTCCAGTCCGGGCTGGTCTCTCTCATCACTGGCTCCTATATAGGCCCTTTACTACTTAATAAACAAATTAGAGATAATATATTGTTAAACTCAGAAAGAGCGGACTACCGACAGTGAAGAAGAGGAAAAAGAACTGAGTAGTAGAACCAAGATTAACTTCGCGTCTTGGAAATCTGTCTGTTTTTTTTTTTTTTTATTGAAACCGACTGGTTTCTGGAGTCGGGGAAGGAAATAAAGAATATGAGAATGACGATGAATGGTAAAAATAAGAGGAATGAGAAAGCTTTAGAAATTTCCTGAGAGAGAGAGAGAGAGAGAGAGAGAGAGAGAGAGAGAGAGAGAGAGAGAGAGAGAGGGCACTTTTATTTTAACCTTCATCAGAGATTTTCCTGGGATTTTCCAAGACCCTCACGGAAAAAAATCCAGTAAGAGACAAATAGGCAGATACTTGACACTCATAGCTATTTACAAGATACTGTTCAAGATTTGCAAGTGAGCTAAAAAAAAAAAATTGAGAGAAGAGAGTTAGCTTTTATACTAAACCTATTAAAATCCACGGAGAATTATAATAGCTCAAAAAAAAAAAGAAAAAATGAGAATAGGAAACCAGCCGACCTAGATCGCCTCATTCAAAGAAAACGGGTTTCGCACATTTTGAAGGCAGTGAGGCTGAGGGCTCGAAAATGCCACAATCACTTTTCCCTTCCCTAACTTACGTCACTGGCTGTTATCATGCAAACATTCCCTCGGATGACGCCTCTTTACATTACTGTTGACTTTTTCTTCAGTGTGTTCCTAATAAAACTTTTTTTTTAATAAATAATGTTACCATCGTCATCATAATCATTGTTAGTATAATCATTATCGCTTTTTCCGCCAATGAACTATCTCCCTGGAGAAGGGGTGCCTTTCCCCCGCCCCCTTAAAAGAGAGAAAGCTCACGGAAACATTCATGCATTTGTGCAGAAATTTTACAACGCATCAGTGTATTCGCACAGCTTCACAATGTGGGCTCCTCAGAAGCACGTCTCCCTCATTTACCTTCCCTAACAAAAGAGCATTCTCGTGCCTCCTGAAAATTATCATTAATATTATTATTAATATTATACTCGCGAGTTCCAGGGTAATGATTATTATTATCATCATTATTATTAATGTTATATTTCGCTTCTCCCACCACCGGGTGTTCGTTCACCCAGGTATGCCAGTCTTGTCCCACCCCAGCTCAAGCAGTGCCTCTTCAGCTACCCGCCCCCCCACAGCTACCCCCATCACCAAACACAACCGCGAGCGCGCACACACACACACACACGTTCATAGACCTATAAACGTGTATGTGTGTGCGCGCTTGTGTTTGGGGATTGGGGTAGCCCTGGGGGGGAGTCGCTTGAGCTGGGGTGGGACAAGACTGGCATACCTGGGTGAACGAACACCCAGTGCAGAAAACGTCCACGGCACTAGCCGCTCACACACCTTCAAGAAGGCCTCGTACGCTCACTGCTCTATTTACCTTTATGAAGTACGCACTCTTAACCTTTCTGGATATTATCATTACGATTTTTTTAGAAAAAAACCGAGAAAATAATACTGGAAACCAGAGATTACAGCTTATATCTGATGTTGATTACTGTACCTTGGAAAATAACTTGCAAAGCCTTCTCTGAGTTAACGCTTGACAAAAAAGTATATTTTTATCTACGCCCACTGCTAGGCTTTCAAAATGAGGCTGCTTGAATTGTTAAAGATGCCCTCTCTCCAGTTCCTATAAGGCGGCAATTGTATCGGTCTAAGGTCACGCAACAGCGCAAGTTCAAGTCTTCTAAAACCCCCGCCTATTGAGAAGCCTGTGTATTATGGCTTTCTGGCAATATTATTGTTTCCTTTTGAGATCGTCATTTAATTTCATAACGCGGATTGGTGACCATATAACCAACCTCATCAAACCCCTGTCTTATCAGCAGCTTATGCATATGCCACCATGTCTGAATCCTGGGCTTAGTTTCCACGCTGGATGACGCACTCAAGAACATGCTTTATTACTTGGAGTATTTATTGCTCTGTCTTAATCTCTAATAATTTTTTTGTTTTTTATCAGTCATATCTCAGTAATATATGATTCTTAACTTCTTTGTTCTTTTATTACTCTCGTTCACGTTTGGATATTCTGTTCTGAGGAAGCTTGTAAGTAAAGTCTGCGGCGTTCCGGGTTACTTAGAGAGGAATTAAGCACATAATAATAATAATAATAATAATAATAATAATAATAATAATAATAATAATAATAATAATAATAATAATGGATAGCAGTATAAAGTGAAAGCGAAATATAATGGAAGGTCAATAAAAAATGCCCTTCTAAATTTCTCAGATTCGATAGTCTTTTACTGTAGACCTACAGGCCATACTTTGGATAAATTGGCTGTTCAATAAATTTTTTCACATGTAACTGGCCTTTACTGGCTTCACGATGTTGATACCGGCATGGAGGTTTCAACATAAGTAATGCGAACCTTGGTCTTAACTTTGATAAAAAATACTGATTTTCCCTCTAATAGGCTTCAAGTCATAAGTGTCGAAATAATTTTTTCCCCTTGCCCGACCTTTTGTCATGAAACAGAACCAGTTTTCCAGCCGATGGCGAAGAGAGCGTCAGGCAGAGAGAGAAAAGAATGAAACAACAAAAAAAGTAGGGGGGACCCAATTGATGACTTTGTGATTTAGTAGAGCCAATTGTCAGGTTGCGTGAGAAGGAAACAGTGGCTTATGATAGTGTAGGAGTTATTAATCGAAGGTGCGCACATATCCCTAAAATTACCGATACAAAGCTATAAAACTATATAGATTTTCTATCATTTTGCTATGAGATTTGCAAGCGTAAAAACTGAATAAAGGTTATGAACTATTGGTAGCCATGACTAATGAGTTAAAATATACAAAAACTGACAAAACATTGTACTAAAATCCGAATACGGATACTAAGGATATTCTGTAGTTGAGTCTGTGTTTTGGCAGAAATTCGAATTAACAGGGGAAACTCTACAACTAACTTACAAAGATCATGTTCAGGTGTTGGGAACCCTTGTGATAATGTATTATAATATGAGGAAAAGAGAAGAGATAATGTGCAGTTCGAAGAATTTAATTAAGTGCTATCACTAGAAATCTTCAAGTGTTCTTGAATACACACTCTGCCGAGAAGTTCCCTCCAAACAATCCCAAACAAACAATATGAAAAAATCTATGACAAACTTTCGGAGAATGTTGAAGACCAACAGCCAAATAGGGAAAGAAGAAAAGAGTGAAGGGGTAAAATGAATAGACAATAAAAAAATAAAGGAGGAAACATAATCAACTTGTTGAGGTAAAGAAATAGAGTAAATAGACCGTTAGTCCTAATTTCATGTGATAAATAGATTGCAAATTATTGCAATTTCTGTGCTTGTTGACGGGTCTGATAATCTTGATGCACTTGAACAGAGGCCTTTCACCAGCCAACGGGTCGATGCCAACCAGCCTGGATAAGGCCAAGGAAATTTATGCGTAAATATAGCAGCAGCAAGCTAAAACAAACATCGGAAGTGGACCGGTCGTCATGTAAAGATGCTAAGGTCATCAAGTTAATAGAAAACGGGTCTTCAAGACACCTTCACTGAAAACGGGAATTGAGGGTGCTGTATGCAATATTGTCATACAGAATGCCAAAACGTGGCGGAAAAATCATCAGAAAGTTGTCCCTCTACGACAAAACTGTCGAACATATCGGTTCCTTTAACTGGGAAAGTCACCAACTATTGCAGACTTTGTTGTATTTAATGTTACACACGCACCCACACACACTTAACGGAGAGATATCGAGAGTAAGAACTTGGTAAGAACGTAGTATTATGACTGATAACAATTAAAGAGAAGGCGTGATCACCTTTCACAAGAAAAAAAATCTTATGCACTATCGATAGTAAACAGAAAAATATGCATTTCTAACGACAAAGATTAGATATTTATTTTGTTGTCAACATTTTCCATGAGCAAAATGTCATGGACAGGAAAGGAGTCACACAAGAACACCACCACCTCCACCAACAGCAATAATAATAATAATAATAATAATAATAATAATAATAATAATAATAATAACAAACTAAGGACTGTCCAGCGATTAAACACAGCAATGGCTACAGAGAGGGAAGAACTAAAAAATAAAAAACAAACCCCTCCCCCAAAAAAAGGAATGATAATGGCAGCACAAGATCAGGCCCTAAGAACAAGATACATATAAAGAGCAAAAGATGGAGTCCAAATTTCGTGCAAGTGTAGGAAAAGCAATGTAAAAGGACACTATAAACTATCTTGTAAGCGAATGTTGAGCTACCACTGAACCAGTTTAAAAAGAGACATGATGCAGGGGTTACAGCCCTTCGCTGAAGTCAGTGCAGAAATATCAGGTAGAATGCAGTAGCACGTAGTACGAACACCAACCTGAAAGCAGTAGAAAACAAGCAAGCAAAACCACTGCAGTATCAGGACAGCCGGGGTGATACAAGCACACCGACCACACCTGAATCTGATCAACAAAATCAAGAACAGTATCACTCGCAGATGCCGCAGCAGTAACTGGGACTCCAGAATGGTGGAGAAAGAGAGAGAGAGAAAACAGAAAGGTACAAATACTTGCGGACTGAACTGAGAAGGCTATGGGGGTATGCCAGTAGAGGTAGTGCCCATAATGGTCGGAGCGCTAGGCACGATACCAAAATCCTGGAAGAGAAACCTTGCTCAATGGAAGCCCAAGTAGCCCCAGGACTCATGCAGAAGAGCGTGCTGGAAACAGCACGTACAGTAAGAAAGCTGATGGACTCCTAAGAGAGCGGATTGCAGTACAGACCAAGTAATTTAAGTGACTGATTCGTATCAATATTTATACAAATTAACATGTAAGGGCCGTTGGTGTGGGCAAAGGATATCGTGTTAAAGGGTGGAGGTAAAGATAGTAGGACCTAAATCCGAATAAAGGACCCAAACAGGATTGTGCTAATTAAAATACATGCAATGAACTCCTCAAGAATCCCAAGATCAAACTTCGGACAAAGGGAATAAAATTTTTCTGCATTCTCGTTGTGGGAAAGTATAATAACAAATGTCGAGTTCAAACTTATAGGAAAAGAAACCATTCGACATCGCATAATAAAGAATGTCGAGTTCAAAATTATAAGAAAATAAACCATTCGACATCATATAATAAAGAATGTCGAGTTCAAAATTATAAGAAAATAAACCATTCGACATTGTATAATAAATAACGTCAAGTTCAAACATAAAAATATAAAGTATTCGACATCGTATAACAAAAATACCGAGTTCAAACTTATAAAAAAAAGCATTCGACATCGTATAATAAAAAAAAGTCGAGTTAAAACTTATATAAAAAAAAGCACTCAACACTGTATAATAAAGAATGTCGAGTTCAAACTGACAAGAATACAAATCATTCGACATCTCATACTTCTGAGAAGCAGCTTCACAGCAGCTGAATAATGCGCAGTGCAGCTGCTTCTTCTTCTACCCGTCAGGATCTAAAAGAAACGATTCAGTGGCATTAACCTTCGCAATTTCCCGAAAAAGATAAAAACGATAAGACGTTTTCAGATTGCCCAGGTAATATCAAAGTGTGCAGGTTTTACTTCATGGCTGATTAGATAAGTGATAATTCTTGGAATTTTCCTTGTCTGTTGTTTATTTTGATTTTTAAATTTTTTTTTTCTAAACTTATCGCTTTAGCACGGAGGTGTCCAGTTGACAGGATGATGTCAAAATCGTTCTGAGAATGCTTAGCGAACAGATTGTTTTTATTTATGAACGAGGAATTTAGAGAGTCGTTTGTTTATTAAAATCGAGAGCTGTTAAGAAGAAATTTAATGGTCAGATAACCTTTATTGTTGGGTTTTGAATTATAAATGTCATTTTTTTTTATATTTATATTAAAAATGAAACGTCCCGGTAACTAAAGAAAAAAGATTTAAAAAATCTTTAAAATGTCTAACATTGTCATAACAAATTAGCAAAAAAATTGAATTTACTACTTTACAGTAAAAACACACACACATATATATATATATATATATATATATATATATATATATATATATATATATATATATATATATATATATATATATACACATACACATATATATATAGTATAACTGTGCACCTTTTCTCTTGTGAGAATGTGACTCCAGGACTCATAAGTTTCATAGCTTAGTAGAAATAAAGGACGAAGCCAAATAAAAAGAATTGCTGACCTGAATTGCTGAACTAAATTAACGGATAAAAAAAAAATACTTTTCAATACTTTTATACTCAAAATGAGAGAGTGACAGAAGGAATTAAATAGTGCAATGACACTGGAAACCAGAAAGCACAGAATGGGATATTTCGGGACAGAAAGTAATTGTAAAATTTGCTTTGGCCTCCTTGAGTGAGGTGCGGTTGTACACACACACACACACACACGCACATATAAATACGCACACACATAGAAATACACACACACATATAAATACGCACACACATAGAAATACACACACACACACACACACAAACTGAAATGAAAGACCCCGTAGGGGGTTAGTGCCGTCAGTGCACCTCATGCGGTGTACTGCAGGCATTATTTAAGGTTCTTTGCAGCGTGCCTTCGGCCCCTAGCTGCAACCAATTTTGTTCCTTTTACTGTACTTCCTTTCATATTCTCTTTCTTCCATCTTACTTCCCTTAACCCTCTCCTAACAGCTGATTCATAGTGCAACTGCGAGGTTTTCCTCCTGTTACGTCTTTCAAACCTTTTTATTGTCAATTTCCGTTTCAGCGCTGAATGACTTCATAGGTCCCAGTGCTTGGCCTTTGACCTAAATTCTATATTCAGTTCTTTAATGCAAGTGTATTGAAAGTCTGCATCACACCGGACGCTGAGAATGAGTTAAAGAAAATGTTTCAGTCACACCACTTGGGTCAAATCACGTCTCTGTGACAGCAGCAGGTATTGGAAATCCCGATGAGTCTACACATTTTCCTAGAACATAATGACCACAATCCGTAATACGAAAGAGTAAAAAAAAAAAAAAAAAAAAAAAAAAAAAAAACCACACACAAAACCCACATGAAAACCACACGCTATGTTTTTCATTTCGTAAGCATTTAGTTTTGTAGGTACATCACATCTAAAGACGAAGAGAATACAGAATTTAGGCCAAAGGCCAAGCGCTGGGACCTACGAGGTCATTCAGCGCTGAAAGGGAAATTGGGAGTCAAAGGCCACAAAGGTGTAACATGAGGAAACTCGCAGTTACACCAAGAAACAATTGTTAGGAGACGGTGGGAAGTAAGTTGGAAGAAAGAATATGAAAGGAGGTACAGTAAAAGGAATGAAAGGGGTTGCAGCTAGGGGGCCGAAGGGACACTGCAAAGAACGTTCAGTAATGCATACAGTCTACAGTGCACCGCGCCTGAGGTACACCGGCGGCGCTATCCACCTACGGGTTCCGAAGACGAAGAACACACAAATCATCAAATCTGCAGATTTCGCTGCTTAAGCAGCTGACTGCAGACCCCGATGTACGTGGTACTCAAACAGAGCAGATGAAGGTTGTAAAAGTCATTAATTTACTGAGGAAACTTTCACACAGAGAAATATTACACACTACCGGGTACACGACTGGAAAAAAAGGTAATAACTTGACGAAAAATAAAATCAAAGCTTAAATTCGTAAAGACAAAGAAACAGAAGATAATTAGGAAAACGACTTCACAGAATATAAACAAAATATAAAAAAAACTTTTTAAAACACGCTTTTATTAAAATACACTAAAAAGTGAAAAATAAATTACTTGAGACACACCGGGATTTTCTTACAATTAATCGTGTTTACAAAAATAAAAGCGTGGGGGCCAAACGTGGAAGGAAGTGTTACAAGAAAAGAATTATATATTTTTTTATTTATTCTAGCATTTCCTTCCATGTTTGGCGCCCAGGCTTTTAATTTTGTAGACACGATTAATTGTAAGAAAATCCTGGTTTGTCTGAAAAGATTTATTTTTCTCTTTTTAGTGCATTTTAATAAAAGCGTGTTTAAATTTTGAATTTTTTCATTTTATGCTTTTTAGTTTTGACAGAAATTGTAACCGATTTATGGATTGTAGCTAACGAAGATATCCTGTCGAGCAAAAGGTTTGAAAATTCGCAGTTATTAACGTATCCTGCCGAGTCAAAGAAGGTATCAAAATCCGTAGAGTTATTAACATTTCTACCGAGTCAAAGAAGTTGTGAAAAATCCGAAGAGTTTCATGCAGATCCTGAGATACTGCGAGAGGTCGCTGTGGCGTCATGTAAGGTTATGTATTGACACGGGGATTGAGCAACCATGCAAAATTTCGAGTTCATCGGACGAAGACTGAAAACAGGATGCAGTCTTTAAATGCTCGCCACAGGTAAGAGGAACACGGGGATAAGAAAGAAGAAGTATATGTACACATAGTACAGGCCGTCATGTTTACTTTGAGTACAATGTGCTACTTGTAATAACTGTGCTGGAATGCTAATAAGTCCCAAATGTGATTTGCCATAAAAGCAAGCATGGAATATTAATCACATGCTTTGATTTACATCACAATAAACAGTATGAAACTTAGACAACGAAGAGATCTCTTCCAGTGTTCTTACATTAAGAATTAAGTACAAATGATACTAAACAACGGTAGACAGGATATTGAGGGAAGGACGCTTAAACTCACGAAACCTGATGTATCTAGGATACCCTAAGGCTGAAAAAGAAGACCCGG
>NC_089769.1:16067083-16094583 GCF_040412425.1 Macrobrachium rosenbergii | reverse complement strand
AAGTGGCCGGTAAATTCACAGTCTTTGACCTCAACTATGGCTGAACCATCTGTCAATGAAATGCCATAAATTATGAATGGATTCCTTTATGAGCTGGAGACAATCAGAAGATATACAAAATAATTCCAGTGATACCTGATATGCTAATTAGTAAACCCAGGCTTAAGAGAATCACCGTGCTAGCTATGAAATTTTCAGAGATAACTAGATACCTAGTTGTCGAGAGATAGTGCCAAGCATATTTTTTTTTGGGAGGTAACCAAATATATCTTCATCACTACTGAAGTTGTAAAACAATTCCAATTAATTATCATAAACATCTGCATAGAGGAAATAGGAAACAGAAGGCGGAAGGAGGTTATTCAAGTCCAAGACAATCCATTTTTAAACCAGGCAGTAAGAAGACTATTGTTCTCCATAGAGGAAAAGTGGGATGTGGTGGTCTGCCGAGAATTACGTGGTCGTCTAGAATACGCGTTCAGTGACTCAGTCATTATTCTTGTGGGGTCCTTAGATACAAACATTGAATGAGACAAGGTTATTGCGAGTTAATAGACAAAGTAGATTAGATGAATATTTGTATTTTTGGAATGTGTGTCTGTGTTTTCCTTTACATTTACTGATTTACACTAGGCTAAACTTCAAGATACTGAAGATTACATTTACTTATAATTTCTTACTGGTAAACTGTTGACCCTTGAAGCAAATCCAAGAAAAAGGAAATTAATATTCAAAATTAAAATTGTTAATTACTTTGAAAAAATAATTATCACAGTTGTTAGGCTACTTTCGTGGTGACGTCTGAAAAATAAAAGAAATTATATTCAGATAAACTTATTTTTCTTTATATATTTTTTTTTCAGGTCGGAACCAAATATGCAGAATTAGTGGGCGAAAATGCCGAGGTTGTCATTGTGCGGTTTTTCGGAATTTTCTTCTTGTTCTTCCAGTCAACCCAGGTGTGGGGTAACCTCATCTCCTCCTCAGGTAAGACGAACTCACTTTTGTAAGGAGACTGGGACCTCATTTATATATATATATATATATATATATATATATATATATATATATATATATATATTTATATTTATATATATATATATATACAGTATATAAAATATTATATATACATATATAATGTATATATATATATGTAGTATGTATGTATATATATACAGTATATATATATAATGTATATATATATATATATATATATATATATATATATATATATATATATATATATATATATATATATATATATATATATATATATATATATACATACAGTAGGTTATAGGTGTTCCCACTGAGATTTCCTGACAGCTGACTGTCCCATCCTATTTAAACCTCAAGCAGTTTGGTAGTGATAATTTCTTTTAATACACTAAAACAACTAAGTTGTTTCGGATCGTGGTTTATATTTCAAAAGATGAAAGCCACGAATCTAAAAAAACACAATACTTCCTCAGTAAGATGACAGTAGCAATTTCGACGAAGAAAATGATAAATCTAAGTTAAGAAAATCATCGCTGACCTGCAAACATTACTGTTATGGCAAAAGAAAACGTGACATTTTCATTTTGCTGGTTTGGTATCGCTTCAGTCAATTTGATATTCCAGTGGAGTTCAAGATATGCTGATTTTCTAAGATTTCAATGAATAAGCAAACCACCGTCAGGTCAATCACGCTGGAAAAACATTATAACACTTTTTAAAAGTATTTTTGTCAACATATTTTGTCCCCTTACGAGGTGGTTATTGAACAATGTAAATGATTTTTGTGTTTTTGTTTACGTCCCTCCTGACTTTTAACCATCATTTTCCTCTTAGTTTTCTGTAAAAGAAAACTATTGTGCCGGCTTTGTCTGTCCGTCCGCACTTTATTCTGTCCGCCCTTTTTCTGTCCGCCCTCAGACCTTAAAAATTATTGACGCTAGAGGGCTGCAAATTGGATATGTTGAACATCCACCCCCCAATCATCAAACATATCAAATTGCAGCCCTCTAGCCTCAGTACTTTTTTATTTTATTTAAAGTTAAAGTTAGCCATAATCGTGCTTCTGGCAACGATATAGGATGGGCCACCACCGGGCCGTGGTTAAAGTTTCATGGGCCCCAGCTCATACACCATTACACCGAGACCACCGAAAGATAGATATATTTTCGGTGGCCTTGATTATACGCTGTAGCGGCTGTACAGAAAACTCGATTGCGCATTTTTTACTTGTCTCTGAGCGAGCCCAATAAATCGACTCTGTCCCACTTAGGGTCAATTGGTAATATTTCACCCTCCTGCTTCTTTTAAACCAACGTTCCCTTCTCAGTCAATCAGGGCAGAGTCGTTTTATCACACCAAAGGTGAGCTAACAGTTGCATTTAAACCAACGTCCTTTCTTCACTCTGTCGGGTCACTCTAATCGATACTATAATTGCCTATCGAGTAGTTTCTTTCAAGCCAACTTCCCTTCTGGCTCATGCGGGCCGTTGGTTCGATTTAATCTTAATTAAGGTGCACAGATGTTCAAGCGAAGATGCAACGCATAACTAGCCTAAAAGAATTCTTATTCTACAATTAATAATTTATTTACATTTTTATCCATTTGCTAATTGGTTAATTTATCTTTGTTTTCTAGTAACCGACCTCTTCTTCCCACATTTCCTATTATATATCTTGGGTAATTTCTTTCAAATGGCACGTTAAAAAAAGAACATCGTATTCTGTATTGGAAACTTGAATCTCAAAACAACTGCCCCTGCAGGCCTGTTCCATATGACTGGGGTTCATCTTCTGAATAATGATTACAAAGATAATTATTTATCCTTCTTGCTGACAGTGCTGTCTCACGGCGTCGAGGAGAGGGACGAGATCAACGAAGAGGCCCTGTTGTCCTGTGGAGTCAACTACTGTCCTCATAAAGAAGCGGCCAGCAATGCTACCAACTTGGACGCACCTCCTCTGTCCAAGATCTACACGATGGCCACCATCTATCTCATCTGTGCGTTGCTCTCCTCCGTGATCATTGCATTTTTCGTGGATCCTCTTACGAAGTAAGTAAAGCTAATGCTGTTCTAGCAATCCCAAAACTATTACCGTAATTTTTAATCGACAATCAATATGTACACGCATTGTTGAGAAACATAAAAAAAGGTCATAAACCCTGATGAAGCAAACATCAATACGCCTTAAAATGATGAAGGGAGGGCGATTGAAAGGGAACTGTAATTAAACACTGGTGAAAAAGACAAAGAATTGTCTGTAGACAAATGCTAGATACATTAATTCACAGCTCTTGAAGATTTGTCAGAAAAAAGGTCGACAAAAGAGCTGGAACATTAAAATAAACTTAAAGTGTTTCTAAAAACGTAGGAACACCAAAACTGATAATGCTGCTAGGAATATTTTGCAGTTTGTCAGAAAATAGAAAGCAAAGCTTCTGGTACTGGGCAGTATGACATCACGAGGCAGAACATCGACAAGGACACCCTTAAACTGAGTAGCTTGACAAGGACACCCTTCAACTGAGTAGCTTGACAAGGACACCCTTCAACTGAGTAGCTTGACAAGGACACCCTTCAACTGAGTAGCTTGACAAGGACACCCTTAAACTGAGTAGCTTGACAAGGACACCTTTAAACTGAGTAGCTTTAAACACCTTTAAACTGAGTAGCTTGACAAGGACACCCTTAAACTGAGTAGCTTGACTTTAAAGGTACTTGACAAGGACCTTAAACTGAGTAGCTTGACAAGGACACCCTTAAATTGTGTAGCTTGGGGTATAGGGACTCAAGGAGAAATTGCCAGTTTTACGGTAAATGGACAGAAAGTTCTGGAGCCCTATACCTCTTCCCCCGTGTTTTCTGAATATTTCAAACTGGTTATAAGGATCGTTATGCATACCTGTATATTTTTATGTTTTCATTCAGCTAGCTGCTTTACCTGTTTTGATATCCCAGACTGAAATTTCTTAGCTGAAAAACACACAAAATAATGTGTTGTCTTTACTTAAGAAAAAAGTAAGCATTCAAACCACAGACAATTGCATACATTTTATCAAAACCGTCAGATTCTGTTCACACACACACACATGTCCGTCTCTCTATTTTAGTACACAAAATGCAAATAAAAAATGGTAATTTTTAAATTATACACAAATACGTTTTGCGTCAGCAGACTTGCATTTCTTGATTCACACTCGAATGCGAATTCTTGTTTACGTTTCAGGTACGGCGAAGATGAGCGAGAAGGTTCTTCCACTGGCAAAAGTGGTTGGGAACTTTTGGTTGCCACTTTCAACCACATGCGCCACCCTTACCAGCTCCTGATCATTCCTTTGACTGTGTGGTCAGGCGTCGAACAAGCCTTCATTGGAGCTGATTATACCGCTGTTAGTCTTGTTTTCTTTGTGCTTTGAGGGGAAATAGCAGCTTACTAATCAATAGGACATCCCCGTGAAGGAAGCCTCTGTTTATATATTCCCAAAACCCTGTGGAATCTGATAAAGATCTAGTCAAGTATATAATTCAAAATTCAATCAAATCACACAGAAATTCAGAACTTTCAGGTTAGATCTGCAGACTAATAAGATCTCATAGATAATCAAATTAGTACGAAATTCCATGGTATCACTTTGCAGACGGAAGACCATGCTTTTTTTTTAGTTTCATATACACATTCACGAAAAGTTTATTTTCCAGTAATTAATATATATTCATTATTATAATTCCATTATACTTTACTACCCAGCATTTGGAGAATGTCCTCTAATAATATATCATTAAGAAACTCCTTTTTTACTATTACTCCCGTCTTTCTCATTCTTACGCATCCTGTGGGTAGCTACCCAGCATTTGGAGAATGTTCCCTAATAATATATCATTAAGAAACTCCTTTATTACTATTACTCCCGTCTTCCTCAGGCTTACGTATCCTGTGGCCTAGGAGTCCACATGGTCGGGTACGTCATGATTTGCTACGGAGTATGCGACGCCATCTGCTCTGTCAGCTTCAGTCCTTTGGTGAAGGTCATCGGGCGCGTGCCCATCTTCACCATGGGTGCCATAATCAACCTGTGCATCATCATCGCCCTTCGATACTGGATTCCTCACCCAGATGACATCCTCGTGTTTTTCGTCGTGGCTGCCCTGTGGGGAGTCTCTGATGCCGTCTGGCAGACGCAGATCAATGGTAGGTCACTTGCGGTTGAGCGTTTGAATAACTTATTTATCGTACAATGCTGTAGAATATATTCCAAGTTTAACTTCACTTTTCACACTTTTACATGAACTGTCATTGTCAGTTGGATAGTATGGGCTTCATATGGCAATAGGGTAACGTCAAACTCACGGCTTCTAAGAAAGGACCCATTCAGCTGGCAGAGTTGGGAATTTCTGGCTCCAGCTTAGTTGCCAAACGTGCCTCTGTTATTCTTGTAAGGTACTCTAAAGTACTGATTAGCAGAGGTAGAAAGAACATGCAAAAAAAGAACATTTCTCTCATTTCATGGCCAGTTACTATGGTTTAAATGCTTAAGTAAATGTCAGCTGTTGATTCTTTATTGGTGAGGGAGTACAGTGGATATTGCTATTTCTCAGGATGTGGTCATTGTCTGTATCTTATATTCTAGCCTTTTCAGTACACTGCATTTTCTTATACAGCTACTATGTAAAATCCCTTAATACTTTTAGATAATGTAAATATAATATTTCTGTCATCCAGCTTTCTTTCCTTAGAAATCTCCGTGGTTAAGGACTCTTTTTGAAATCTTTTTTCACAGGGTTTTAGAATTACTTGAAAGGACTGTAAACTGTCCTACCTTAGCTCTAGATATATGTAGTCAGCCATAACCAGCACAGCAGACATGCTTAACATACAGCCACAGGATCAGTTATAAACAAATATTTTGCTTTGGTAGTTAAAGACAACGTTACCAGTCCTATCTGACTGAATCCTCTGATCGCACAGTCCCGTAGGAACTTACAATCAAAGGAAAGGTCAATTTTATTTGCCAGTATCAAAACGCTGTAGTTCTTGCCATTACTAACCGTCTGGCTGAATCCTGCAGCTGTACAAGCCACTGTGAACTGCGCAGAATCCTTTTATTAAAAGAAATCCTTCGGGGATCTCCTTCTCCCTCCTTGACTACCCTCCTTAAGCCCTCTATGGCGTACTGTTCACAAGCAACTCCGAGGCCGCGTTCAGTAACTACCGCTTGTGGGAGAGTCTTGGCTACATTCTCGGGTACCTGGTCACTTCCTCTTCCTGCCTTCTCCCGAAGATGTATATGAACATTGCCATCCTCCTTGCTGGCATGGTCGGTTACTGGGCCATTGAAATTTGGGAGATGAAGAAGGGAAATAATTGCGGAGGACGAGGATAAATTTGGAGCCGTTCCCCCTGCCTGATGTCTCTCCTGTTGAAGTCCACTTTGTTAAATTGCAAGTATTTGCTAGAAAGTAATAGTGTTTGGTGTTTGTTTGCTTCAGTGGTTTTCATTCTTCCTTTGCAATGCCTTATTAACGAATAGAAAGTACTTAACCGAAATATCTATAGATTATGGAGCCTTTGGTTATACGCTCCAAGGTTTTCATTCTGCTTTGCTAATGGTTGTGGTGTTAATTTTAACCTAATTTTAGTTTATTGGGCTGCGTGTCTAACACAAAACACTGGTATCAGTTGTAGCTCAAAAAATGCCGAATTTTGACGACTTACAAACAGACGCGCGACATTAATAGACATAAAACTCTTAAAAAAAAAAAAGTTCAACATGAAACTGACATGCACTGAAACAATAAAGCATAATTAATATAGGCAACTAAACTTCCTAGATTTGTTAGCGAAACATTCTTTATTCTTGATAATGAAAGCAGTCACTAGAAATATATTCCAAGTTAATTTCATCACTAATAACGTTGCAGTAAATGTTGAACGTGTATATTTTTCCACAATTCACACTTCCCATAAGATGACTAGCGAGAATTTGTTTTTAAATTACATTGGAAAGCAGAAGATTCAGGGCCTTAAAATATTACTACTTTAAACGAAGTTTACAGTTAGTTTACGTTACGTCAGAATTGATATCACTAAAATTAATAAAAAAAAAAATTGACAATAATTTTTGAGGGCGTTCGTTATAGATTTTCCAAAGTAAACCTTCTTGATTGTATGCAAGGTGTAAACCTCTTATTTTTATATGCAAGGTATAAACCTCTCTTTTTTTCATCTGCAAGTTGTAAACTTCTCTTTTTTTATATGCAAGGTGTAAACCTCTCTTTTTTATATGCAAGGTCCAAGGACTTTACAAGTTGCAGTCTCGTTGAATTCAACTTAATGCTTAAAGATCCATGAACAAAATTTTAAAAACCAGCAACTTAGGAATTTAGCAGATTCGATACTGGATGTTTGGACTCATGGATGAGACCTCCATCCGATAAACTCGGAATGCCAAAAATTCTTTTTATGATGATGTTTGATTCACTTGGAAGAGGAATCTCTAAGGTAATATGTGACGAGAGTTCTTGTGAACCCTAAATGACGTATTTTTAGAATTATACAATTATGCTTCTTCTTATACACGTTAACTCATCTTTTTAATGTCGTATTAATTTTTCTTAATGTTCTGTTACTTTATATTAATTTTCTTTTTATTAAAGACTTATTTACATTGTTATAACAATAATCCTTATAACAACAATCCTGTTTTCCTTTAAAGTTCTGTTTCTTTACAACAATTGAATCTCTACCCTTGAGTCTTACTATAATAATTCGTCCTTCCGTTTTTCCTGTTTGATTGCATTGTATTTGTTTCTGTAATTATATATTTAAATATATTTTCTTATTTTCTCTTTCAGATGTCTTATTCCTTTTCCTTCCATGTTACCGGATTAAGTAGACTGGTTTCATTCTGTCTCCTCCAATTTCATTTAACTCAATTTTTCTTCTTCGCTTCCTTCAAGTATTTTTCCTCATCTTTGTCCCCATCAAATCGCATTTATTATATAAATATAGACTTCATTGAAACAGTTTCCTATTGGACAGTTCCATGAACAATAGTCTTGTATATTATGTATAACCTTATATGACATTAATTCATATGACAATTTCTAACCAGTCCGTTTTCTTTCACAGGTTGGGATTTGTGTGTGAGTTTCAAATTCAGTGTTTTAGAGTGTGTTTGAATCTTAGTTTTTGAGTTTGGCTTTCTAATTATTTTTTTATTTTAAAAATTGTGCCATTTATTACAGTGACTTTTTTTGTGCCAATTTGAGTAATTCAAACTTAAGCTTTTTTTAAGCTTAGCCATCGATGAGATATTTTCATTAATTTTTTTTATTTGATGCTTTTGCTCTTAGGGTTCGAGTTTTACCTTTAATAATGTTTCAGAAGATAATTTTATGTTCCTATTCATTGATGAAAAGTGATTTTTCATTTCAAGTCTTCCTTATTCATAATTCGAATGACATTTTGCAAGTTTCTATTTTTAGTTTTCTGTAAAAAGAAAACTATTGTCTGTCCGTCCGCACTTTTTTCTGTCCTCACTTTTTCTGTCCGCCAACAGATCTTGAAAACTACTTTAGGTTTTTATTTTATTTAAGGTTAAAGTTAGCCATAATCGTGCTTCTGGCAACGATATAGGATAGGCCACCACCGGGCCGTGGTTAAAGTTTCATGGGCCGCGGCTCATACAGCATTGTACCGAGATCACCGAAAGATAGATCTATTTTCTGTGGCCTTGATTGTACGCTGTACAGAAAACTCGACTGCGCCCAAGAAACTTTGGCGCATTTGTTACTTGTTTTTTTAATGTACTATGCCTTTGTTTTCAACGCCCAAAGTAAACTGAGGACCTAATTATTATTATTAAAACAGTTTAACCAGACCACTAATGAGGAACTAATAACCGAACCTCATTGCATAGGAGAGATTGAGCTTTTTCATAAAACGCTTTGAGAGTAATGTCATTGATTTCATTTTATACCGTCATTATCATTTTAAATGTTTTGATAATAAGAGCCAAAAATTTGAATGTCGGTGACCCAGATGACCTGCGCGGATTCATCAGACCTTTTTCGATTCTTCTGAAACTTCTGCAATAAAGTAAAAATTTCCGTCTTGTTTGGCTATGAGAATGGAAAGCCTAAGAATGGCAGATGAAAATGTTGTTTTAATGAAATGAAAATATTCTGTCTTTTGCGTTGTTAGCATGTGAAAATTTCGAGTTCTTTAAAAAATTTCTTTCCTTCGTATCATGTAAGACTAAATAATATATATATTTTTAACTCAAAGAATAAATGAATTTTCCATCCTTTAAGTGTTTAGTTTAAGCAATTTCTGAACTCATTTTTCAATCATTCTAAAACTATTTTTGCTTAAAGAAACACCTGAAAGTAAGTCTGACTAAATTATTTTTGCCCAAACATATTTTAATTACCTATCTCTCTAATCATTAGCATAAATAACTTTGACGAATGATGTTTAAAAAGTCTAAATTTTCTTTTTCTGCACAAATAAATAACTCTTGGCCCCCATTCCCCCAACATGACCCGATTTTAACAAGGCTTCGTCCCTCCCCCCACCTAGCTCTGTACGGGGTCATCTTCCCGGGCGAATCGGAGGCTGCCTTCAGCAACTACCGCCTCTGGGAGTCCTTCGGCTTCATCTTCGCCTACATCGGCAGCACGACCACCTGCGTGAGCACCAAGACCTCCAACCTGATCGTCTCCCTCGTCTTCGGCATCGTCGGGTACTACGCCGTCGAGATCATGGAACGCTACGGCCTCCTGAAGAAGGACAGGGAGGGGCAGGTCGTGCCCGTGGATCGGCTCGTTTCCGACGTCGTCCAGGCGAGAAGAAGCTCGTGAGGGGAAAGGAAGGGTAACTCAGTTTTAGAAATGTCCTCATTCGGGTTCCTGGCGGGGGAGAGGAGAATGGATAATAATCTCTGCGAGATGCCTTCGTTTGTTCTCCTATTATTATTTACTTCGTGCGTGAGTTATTGATTGAACGGTGCCTGTAACGAGCGTGGCAACGACTCTGGTCAGACGCCGACATGCCTAGGCTATACAGAGACATTTTGGGGGCCTTCTTCACTGGCCTCTGCGTTGTAAAAGATTGCAATGGCCAGTAATGCAATCTGTTAGATTCGTGGAGTATTCGTAATGAAATTGAATTCTCCATCATCTTTGACTGATAAATAAATCATAATTCGCGTTTTCAAATTTCTGTGCAATAATATTCTAGTGAACATTTTATCTCACATTATAAACATGTACCACCATATTTGGATAGAAAGGGACCATTATATAAATATATATCAATGATCGGAAACCTTACTGCAATCACTGAACACCTGAGCCTGTCTGGATACATCACACATAGGTATAATTGTTCCTAGGTCTAATTAGCTCATTGTGATTATAATTCATTGGCCATGAGCTAAAACAGATGCATTATTGTGGATTAACCTTTATAGATTTATTGTTCACACATGTATATTTTTTGTCAGGCCTTATTGAATTTTATACATATGTATCATTGTATTGATTAACTTGTTATCGATACGTATCAGTACGTCTGAGCCGTGATGATTTTTTTATACATATGTGTTATGCGTGTGAGTTTGGTGAATTTATTATGCACATGTATCACTGTGCGTGAGTCTGCATAAATATATCCGCGAGTGCTAACGTTATCATCATACGCATATATAATGACATCTAAAGATATGCGGCGAACTGTGAACCTCTGATGATAAATGAGACAACATGGGTCTTTGCATTAAGACTTGGAAGATTAAAGAACCTGAACCTTTTCCCACGAAGAAATTGGTGAGAAAATTCTCGATGAGAAACAAGGATCCCTAATTTTGATGACGATTTTGTTAGTAGCTTTTCGCTCTGAGTTTATGTGCCTTCGCTTTCAAACTTCCCAGATTTCTGCAGATTGTAGAAATCCGAATGTAATAACACTTCATATTTCAGCGTTTCCCAAAAAGATTTCAGCAGCCGGTCTTGGAGATGTATCTACAAATATCAAGGTCATTCACCAATAGCCCTACAAACGTAGGAGTCCACATTCCAAATTGACCTACGGAGTTCAACACTCCGAATTAACCTTACAGCCACCATTCCAAATTTAACTCTGGACCCCAACATTCCAAGTGAACGGAGAGATTTCAGCATTCCAAATTTGCCTTAAAACTCGTTGTTGATCAATATTATTTATTAATCTTGTTATTTTTGGTTAAGGCTACGTGCATGCACGCTTCTTTGTGACTGAATGAGTGATTTTGTGCAAAAGCATTGAGGAACTTGTGAGGGAAAGCTGGTTTTATTACGCTGTTCTTCCGTAATGTTAAAGTTAATACCGTTTCGATGATTTATTTTTTGGTCAAAATAAGAAATGGTTCTTATAAAAATAGACCAAACCGTTCCGATGATTTATTTTTGGTCAAAATAAGAAATGGTTTCAAAATCTTATAATATACTATGAAAGAAAAAAATGACACAATTCAGGGAAAATAATTAAAGTTTAAGTCGTTTGTGTTTAATGAAGAATTTTCACCTTCGGAAACAGTTACTTTCCCTTCTTGATTGTATGATTATTTATGATTCCTTTTAACAACAGTCTATTAAGTACTCAGGCTTTAAGCAGAATATTTTTTTTGTTTTATTTCATTTGGGAATTTTTTTCAAAATAGGTTTATATTCCATAAAATTGTGTCGAGTACCGGGACCTTTCCCAGAAAAAAGCGGGATGCAGTATCCTAAAAACTAATCATAGAATTTTCTTGAAAATGATCTCATTATGTTTCCCACACCCAAGTTACTCTTACGAACCAAATCACCTAACCTAACCCAACCTAATCTAACCAAACCTAGGGGCATGGGAAAAAAAATCCGGGGCCGGTGCAATACTGGCATACATCTCAGGAATTTGCGTCCCGACCATTGTGAAAATAAGATTTGTGTTGGATCTACTCAGACAGGGCGAGATAGAACTGAACCACTACAGTATATGGGATGGGCGAAAGTTGCGTATTCCCTCTTTCCCTCCTTTTCAGTCAGTCTCATATCCCACTGTCACCTTCATGGGTCACTGGTTCATTTATGTCCGAATCAGCTGCATTCCGCAAAGTTTTCCTAGACTCTGTTTTATGATGGATTCTATCCTTCTTTCTCTTTGGAGACTGTTAACCAGTTCTGTCTCTGTACAGAATACGCTAAGAACATCAGAACTGATTTACGGAAGAACTGATGATAAAACAAGTATTTCCCTACGCTTTGTTCTCGTTACTTTCTTTTCGTGTCTGTGTGATTTTCATTTGTTTTGAGTGTCTCTTTATTTTAGAACCATTTGCCGCCAGACCAGATGAATAGGCATTACTCATAAAATCGGCCGAAAGAAACGAGCTGGTTCACTGATGTTAAACTCAAGTGTAAACAAAATTCCTGCATTAAATGTACAATTATCGTGGACCTATTCGACATGAAATTAGAGGAAACAGTCTTTTTAATTCTGTGCAACTACATCAGTTTCTTACTAATGTTTATTTTCCCGTTTCATATCTCCCTTCTTTTAAATGTGATGTAAAAGAGTTTTTTTTTAAAGACGATCTATTGTATAAAATATATATGATTTAATAAGTCGAGTCACCGCAAAGTTGTTTCATATGAAATGGAACATTTATATTGTATTATGCCTGTAAATGTTTGTAAATGCTTTTAGTAAAGATGTTGAATAAAAACAATGCTCTTATTGTTTTTCCTAATGTTGATGAAGGTCACTCAGCGTATCCGCATTCTGCAGGCTGAGGCTCGGAATTTTAAGTCTCCGGATACCACTCTGAAGGTCCAG
The DNA here is from genome assembly GCF_040412425.1 of Macrobrachium rosenbergii. Taxonomy (NCBI): domain Eukaryota; kingdom Metazoa; phylum Arthropoda; class Malacostraca; order Decapoda; family Palaemonidae; genus Macrobrachium; species Macrobrachium rosenbergii. The sequence continues at coordinate 16,081,728 of NC_089769.1, read as the reverse complement.
GAACATTTGTTTTTGAACTCATATTCTGACAGCAGTTAATTCATTGATATGTTTATTTTTTTTAACCCTTATTTGCCTGTTATCTTCGTCTGTTTTACTACATTTCTCTTTTCTATGGTATTTTTTTTTAACCGTGCACTTTCTTTCCCTGGGCTCTTGTTTAGTAAGTAAATAAAAATGTTGGCTTTTCCATACAAAAATTCGTTATATAATAATAACCACAATAACAACGACAGTAATAATAATAATTATTATTATTATAATAATAATAAACTTTTCTAGTTAAATACCATTTTACCTACATAAGAAAGAGTAAGGATACTATTTTTTTTTATAGCAGACATAAATCGCCTCTTCCTCGGGCGTTGTGAATACGATTAGGGAGAACTCGAGAGTCTACCCATTTGATAAGTCCTTCAAAACGTGAGTCTCCAGAGGATGGAATTCACCTCTTTTGCGCTTCCTGGGTCAATTAGGTATTTGACACGGAGAGCTGTGAATATATAAAATACGTAAAAAATGCACCGAAGAAACGTTTTCTGTACAGCGTATAATGCTTATGAAATTCTCAGCCCCGGCCCATGAAACTTTCAGCCACGGCCTGATGGTGGCCTGTGTTGTTGGCACCTATATCGGTGCCAGACGCACGGTCATGGCTAACTTTAACCTTAAATAAAATCAAAACAACTGAGGCTAAAGGGCTGAAGTTTGGTATGTTTGATGATTGGAGGGTGGATGATCAACATATCAATTTGCAGCCCTCTAGCCTCAGTAGTTTTTAAGATCTGAGGGCGGACAGAAAAAGTGCGGACGGACAGACATCTCAATAGTTTTCTTTTTCAAAAAAAAAAATATTTGTTGATGTTAGAGAAGAGGAACTGCAAACAAGGACTGATGGAGGTAAATTGTGGAACCAGGGATATGGGAGTGACGAACCTTCCATAATGGAAGGGGAAGTATATACTCGATGCTTCCTGCTTTGAGGATAAAAATAACCCGAGAGATTTTCTTTGTTGCAGAACGTTATTGAGGAAAAACTGAACCGAGGATGAATTTTAGCGCTCCCGAAAATTTTAAGATTGCCGTAAATTTATATGCTGGTCATCCATTGTTAAAAACTGAGCTTAAATATCACACAAACCATTAAATAAACCCATGGGAATCAAACATTTACTTTTTTGACAACTCGTATGCTTGCAGGAAACAATTAAGCACTTGCGATGCTTAATTGTTTCCTGCCGGTGACATTCGTCAGAACTTTGACAGCGAGTGCATGCTTGCTCAACCTGATTCCAGTGTTGCACCCCATTAGGCTAATATTCTCATACGTAATCTTGGTCTTAAATTGTGGGTGCTATGTAAGTGGTTAGATTTACTAAAGTTGATCACAGACATCTTGGATAATCTTGCAAGCACTGGATAATAGCAACGAGAACTTACAGAAAGATTTTAATTAAAAGATCAACTTTCCAGGGACCCTATAGAGAGCTTTGGGAAGATAGAAAATGATCGGTAATTATTGCACTCAGCCTTTATGCTAACCTGTGGATTATAGTTGAGAGTTGAGCCTAACTTGTTCAAGGTTTAATCATTCCACAAAATGTATAGTTTTCAGTCCTACATTCTATTCTCCTCTCTGACTCTTCTTCTCCCATCTGTATTTGAGAGCGCGCACACACACATATATGTATACATATTTATTTATGTGCATGTGCGTTTATGTGTCTCACATAAATGTTAACTTATACATGATGAAGTGCTATACTGTGTCTTACAAAACTGAATTTCCAAAGATTTTCAGCTGAAATAACAAACCACTTAATGACGTGCATTTCGTAAAAAGTACATAAGTCATGCATTCACTGTCACTGTAGGTCATAGGAAAGTAATTCGACATTTCAGTCATCTCCAATGAAATCAATGAAATGAGGCTTTATTGCCGTAATTAATAAGATACTGAAAGTAGAGAAGACTGCCCAACTATGATATATGCACCATAACATTTTTAGACCAATGTACTTTTGAGGGCTGACTTTGCCTAGGGATTTTTCTGGATAAAAACTTTTGATAAGACACAGAACGTTCTTTGTCAAAGTCTTGGTGGCTGCAAAATTCTGTTTTAACAATACAACAAAGAATCATCGTTACCTGTCATTCTTTTCAGAGTAGAAACTACTCTGAACAAATGAATATATTTGACATAGGATATATATATATATATATATATATGTATATATATATATATATATATATATATATAATACATATGTATATATATACATATATATATATATATATATATATATATATATATATATATATATTTTTTTTTAAGTCAACAAATGGCATTATTTGCAGATGGAGAACCGAAGGGAATTTATATTGATAAATTTAGTACCACCGGGACGCGAACTTGACATGGACCCATTTTAGACGTTACCACTGGCTGTGTGATAAAAATTTCATATATATATATATAATATATATTATATATAGGCAAGCTTATCTATATATATATATATAAAGAAAAATATATATATATATATATATATATATACTTTATTTTTTTTCAAGGGCATTTTGCAGAGACTACCTTTTATTAAGTCCATACTTCTTTTTCTCTTCAGGCAAGCTTCTCTGCAATAAAGAAAAATGATTCACGTTTAGCTTTATAGTCGACGGACCGTTTCTTCGCCTACCTGCGGCGACTTCAATGCTAAATAACAAAACTGACATAAACAGTTTATGTCAATTTCTAATTGAGTCCTGAAGTCGCCGCCAATAGGCGAGGAAACTGTCCATCGACCATTAGGGTCTGGATACATGAGCGCTAAAAACGCCGTGTTGTTGACGCTGTCTAACGTTGAGTTTTTGGCCAGACTACACGAGCTCTATTTTTGAGGCTCTACTGAGTATTAAACAATAATTTTTGGTTCATCATGGATGCTGTCCAAGTAGGATGTGCGATAGGCCTGTGCCTCACAATCATTAGACATGCAAAGAAGGAAAATGTGAGACGTTGGTGGGTTCACCTGTATTATCGGACAAACTCTGCTGGTCAATTCCACGTTGTTTGGAACCCACCAAAAGCAGGCGACAAGTTCTACTTTTATTACAGGATGTCAGTTGAAAGTTTGATGAACTTTTATCCTTGTCGAACATATCTTGTGCTGTCTCTCGTAGTACTGGCGTAGAGTGGCATCTGGACCCCAGTACTGTTGTAGAGGAGTCCAGAGGTCTAGTCTATCTGGTGCCGTTCTAGCAGCTGGGCGCCATCAGCGTCTCGTGAAGTCAGGCAAGGCGTTACTAGCGCTGCGCTAATAACGTCGACACCGACGTTAGAAATTTCTGGCGCCCACGTTAGTAACGCTCGTGCAGTCCAAATTAGTGGCTTTCCATTGAAAAGCATGGGAAGATACCTCACTCAGTAAAAGGCAGATGGCAACGAGGCCTTTTTAGCGCTCATGTATCCAGAGCCTAAATAGTAAATGGAAAGAAACATGAATAAGTTTTCGTTATTCCTGAGAAGCTTGTTTGAAGAGAAAACGAAGTATAGACTGATTCAAAGTTGAAATAAAAAAGTAGTCTCTGGAAATAATGCCATTGACTTCATCAGAATTGCATAAGAGAAAAATATTATAAACAGTATATATATATATATATATATATATATATATATATATATATATATATGTATATTTATATATATATATATATATATATATATATATATATATATATATATATATATATATATATATATATATATATATATATATACAGTATATATACATTATTATATATATATATTTATATTAACCATTATTACTAAAAAATCGAGGTGATTGCCTGTGAATGCATGTAATGTTCTGGTTAAGGACAACTTGTCCGATTTTTAGACATAATCGTGCAATAAAATTTACATTATGAAATAATAGCTTTGTTACGAGAGTCTTCTATGTACAGGACGGGTCTTATGAAGTTTTATATCAGGTAAAATCTGTTGCACTTGTTAAAACTACTGTAGATGTCATTATAATTATAATTATTATTGTTCTATCTCAGTCATCCTATTCGACTGGGTGGTACTTATATTGTGGGGTTCCGGGTTGCATCCTGCCTTCTTAGGAGTCCTTGACTTTTCTCACTATGTGAGCTGTTTCTAATAGCACACTCTTCTGCATGAGTCCTGGCGCTAATTCGGCATCTAGTTTTTCCAGGTTCCCTTTCAGGGATCTTGGGATCGTGCCTAATGTTACTATGATTATGGGTACAATTTCCAGTGGCATATACCATATCCATCTTATTTCCATTTTCAGGTTTTTCTTTCTTTGCCTGATCGTTTTCTATCACTCCCTCAGGTTGGTGCTCGTACCACTTAGTACTGCAAGCTAACTGGTGTTTCTTGCACAGGCTCCAGTGGAGGGCTTTTGCTACTGAATCATGCCTCTTTTTGTACTGGTTCTGTGCAAGCGCAGGACATTCGTTTGCTATGTGGTCTATGGTCTCGCATTTCATAATGAACTGCCTGCGTATGGGTGAGATGTTATTTCCATTTATTGTTCTTTGGACATATCTGGTTCTTAGGACCTGATCTTGTGCCGCAGTTAACATTCCTTCTGTTTCCTTCTTGAGTTCTCCCCCTCTGTACCCATTGCATGTAGCCGTGCATTGGTTTACTGTGTCATTCCTCTGTATGTTTCTGGGTCTTCATCTACTTTTATCAGTCCTTCTTCCTACGCACTCCTTAGCCACTCGTCTTCACTGGTTTTCAGATATTACCCCAGTGCTCTGCTCTCGATGTTGACGCAGTCCTCTATACTTAGTAGACGCCTCCCTTCTTCCTTTCGTGTTATGCATAGTCTGTCTGTATTTGGCCTTGGGTGTAGTGCTTTGTGTATTGTCGTGTGCTTCCTAGTTTTCTGGTCTATGCTGCGGAGTTCAGCCTTCGTCCACTCCGCTACTCCTGCGCTGCATGTGATTACTGGTACTGCCCATGTGTTTATGGCTTTGGTCATGTTTCCAGCGTTGAATTTTGACTTGAGTATCGCCTTAACTTCTCTGCATATATTCTTTCCTGATCGTGTCCTTCATCTCTTGGTGTTTTATATCCTCTCCTTCTATTATTCCTAGGTATTTGTATCCTGTCCCGTCTATGTGTTTGATGTTATTATTATTATTATTATTATTATTTTGTTATTTGTTAAGTAATTATTACTAAATAGGTCTTATTTGTACTGTGCAAATCTTAGACTAATGATTCAGTCTAGTGAATTCTTATTTTTGAGTGAAAAATAGACGAGGAACTTAACCAAACGCTTTCATATTCGGACCTCATTATTTCACATGAAGTGGTTCTCGATACCGTAGAACTAATCTCTCGAATATTATTCTGCTCAGGGTCGATAAGGGGAGATTGGGGGTCCTTTATCTAGCCATTATCTTCTTTAAAAAACAGGGATTAAGACTTAAAAGCGAAAAAATTCTTCTTAATGGACGTCGAAGGGATTAAAGCTCAAGTGCGAGAGTTTTTGGATTACCTCGTACGATAAAGCCACTTGGGCGCGCGTCAAGTGGATTGCGATACACGTACGAGGATTATCAGATATTTCTCACAATGGGATAAATGGATAATATGCGTCAGAGGGATTATATGTATCAAGAGCAAATATGAATGTGTGTGTGTAAATACAGTTATTTTTGCATGTAACAGGGCCGTGAGACGCGATTACCACACCCATAAACTATATCTAAATGGCTGATGATAAATGATTTCCGACTGAAACAGAATACAAACGAACTCATTGCATCAAATGAGGTTAATTCGGTGGCTACTTATGATCTGTCAGTCTCTTGCTTACAACAGTTACAACAAGTAATTATAAGTATGTCAGTCCTGTGACATCGCAAGCTGACTAGATAAATAAACTGTCCTTAGGCTTATTGTCCTTTCTGAGAAGCAAGAGCCTGTGTTGGCATAAGGCCGGCCAAATGCAACAAGAATAACAACAGCGCCATAGGCTGCTGTGGTAAGGTTGTTAAGGCCTGCGAAGCCGACACCCAAGCGTCTTACCGAAACCAGGCTCAAAGATAATAATAATAATAATAATAATAATAATAATAATAATAATAATATTATAATAATATCTCGGAAGAAGATCCTCTTGCAAGCAAACTTCATTAAAAAGAATGGTCGATTGGATGACGTTTATTTTATAGTACAATTTCTCAATCTCACGAAACAACAACAACAACAACAACAATAATAATAATAATAATAATAATAATAATAATAATAATAATAATAATAATAAAATCCGAATGGATCTTGTTTGTCATCCCCTGGGGGACATGACACAGCCACCCACCCCCTGCAAACTGGTTTGTCCGGCCCGGGTGGGGGCAGGGTAGGTAGGGGAATGGGAAGGTAGGGGAGACCCCATCCTCAACTGCAAACCTGTTTGTCTGACCCTGGTGGGGGGTGGGGTAGGTAGGTGATCGGGAGGGCAGGGGAGACAGCAGAGCAGCGCCGGGTTCCAGCACGTGTAGTGTGCCAACAAACTCGTAATAATAATAATAATAGAGAAAAATGGCAGATTTACTAGCCTTTCAAACAATGTCAAGCCGCTACTTGAAAACAAAAGCTTATATGATTCCGTGGAAACAAGAATGTGGAAGAAAATTCCAGAGCTTGAAATAAAAAAGGCATAAATGGTTGACCCTGAGAAACCAATGAAAGGAAGAGGTAGCTTGACGGGTGTTTCAACAATCTATTGATTTTTTCCCTTTCTTAACGAATTTTTAAGGACATATGAAGGGTTGGTGATATATTTATTTCTGAATGAATTGTCTAATTTTATAAGACTTAGAAAATTGTAGCCTTTTATTAGTACATCTACATATTTTATATCATCTAATTAAAGTAACATATATATGAGCGAAGAAGATTTAAAAGTATTAAATTACTTATTCTTTCAAACCGTATTGTTGTATGAAAACATTGAGCTAAAAAATTATGAGGAAATGAATTCTATATATTATAAATAAATATATTACACTTTAATACTGGTATTGTTCTACTGGCGTTAATAATAATCAACGACGACAAAATGCCTTAAAGATAGAATCTGATAGTCATTCCAGCATAACCTTCTACTCTATATCTGTTGATAATTAACACTCGACAACAATAGTTCTGTAACATATATCAGTTCATACTTCGGGCCATTGTCATTCAGTATGAGACTGAGAATACAGTTAATTAAGCCTGAGTTACCTTGAGTAAGATTAGATAATGAATCGGGAGAGAACTTGACAGATATACAAAAACAAGTAACAATAATCTCTGTGTGATAAAATGCAATGTGCATCCATCTATATCATTCTTCTGTGTGTAACAACGATTGCCTCCACGTTTAGACTTTCTACTGCCCATCCGGGGGCCAGCATTTCCCATCGCCTACCCATGCGAAAGTCGGACCTAATTTCGGGAGGCCGAAGAAGGGAAGGGATGAACTCAAAATTAAACCTTTGCGGTCTTGCATTTGCGCCTAAGGAGGAATCTTTTATGAAGATGAACTTAAGATGTCAATGACAAAACCAAAGTATAAAATATAAGATGAAGTTAACATAAAATCATGTGAATCAGTCATTAAATAATATCTTAAGGGCAAATTTTTTCAGTTTTTTTACTCTCCCATTTTCTCTCTTTCCAAGGACAAGCTGCTTCCGAGAGGGAAAAGAATCCCAGTCTCTCCCAAATAGACAGTCAGCATAAATAAACATACAGTGGACCCGATTGTGTTTTGTCTGAAGCAAAAAGAAGATATAAACAAATTGAAGGAAACAGTTATCTGGAAATCAGCATAAATGCAAAATGTGAAAGAAAATAATGAAAGAAAATAAAGAAAAAAAAATCAATGGGTTGGACATAACTACAAAAAGAAACAAATAAAAAATGAGCTGAAGTTTCTTGGCGCAATCGAGTTTTCTGTACAGCATATAATGCTCTAAGACACTCTCAGCCGCGGCCCATGAAACTTTCAGCCACGACCCGGGGGTGACCTGTGTTGTTGGCACCTATAGTGGTGCCAGACGCACGATCATGGCTAATTTTAACCTTGAATAAAATAAAAACTACTGAGGCTAGAGGGATGCAATTTAGTATGTTTGATGGTTGGAGGGTGTATGATCAACATACCAATTTGCAGCCATCTAGCCTCAATAGTTTTTAAGATCTGAGGGCGGACAGAAAAAGTGCGGACGGACAGACAAAATAGCCGTCTCAATAGTTTTCCTTTACAGAAAACTAAAAAGTGGAACAAAGGTGTAAAATTCCAAAGTGAGGGAAAGTACGCTCTCTGTATGCGATGCTTTCATTTCATCAACTTGTGTATTGATAAGCATCGATGTCTGGTTCGGATTCCACAATAAGCTGTAGGTCCCGTTGCTAAGTAACCAGTTGGTTTTTAGCCACGTAAAATAAGTCTAATCCTTCGGGCCAGCCCTAGGAGAGCTGTTAATCAGCTCAGTGGTCTGGTAAAACTAAGGTATACTTTTTTCTCACCCCTTGGCTGTTCACTCTATATGTAAGAGTCTAGTTAGGCGCACTGCTGGAAACCCAAGTACCCATCAAGTTTCCTTGTGTGAAGGCCAATGGAACATTAAGTACCCTCATCAGAGCGTAATCAGGAGTTTGAAAGAAAGATTGAGACCGGAAGACAAAGAGTTTTAACTACGAATAAAATGTAAGATTCAGTTTGTAAGGAAAGGGAGAACATAGTTACTGGACCCTGCGAAAACGGAAACATATTTGAAGATTTTACGTTAATGGAAAATAAAAAAAAGTTTACATGATTTTGTGACATTTTAACATGGGGATGAAAATATATATTAGATGTTTGTTCGAGAAACTTCAGACACTTTTTCTTCGCCTTTACTACCAAGCTCTGAAACTCTCCCCAGTCCCGTTTTCATTGACTTATAATAACGTTCCATCTTTCGAGAAGTGGGGTAGGCCCATTTTTTCACCTCCCCGTCCAGTCGTCGGTCTGTCCCACTGAAGGACGATTAGTTAACTTTATAAAACTAAAAGACTGAGGAAAGGTGTATTTACGAAGGCTTAGCTTACCATCAAACTCCTGCACCGGAAGCGCGTTTTTCGTCTAATCCGAAGAAGAAGAACGTGCGCCGATGCAGGCGACAGCGCACTGAGCGCAAAAGAGGAAACCAATGATTGTCACTGTGACGAAACCCTGAGGTATATACTTATGCCATATTCATATCCTGTAAAGCTCTATTTTTCTTTGGTTGTTTTTATTGTAACGACAAACTGCAGTGTTGGAATCGACTCGCTCTCCTACATAAATCTTTGGAATCAGGACCTTACTTGGCATGAAAATTTTTCTTTAGAAATAAATCGTAAGTCTGTATGGAAAACGTAGATGTAATGATATTCACTTGACGTTTACTGAAAAAATCACACAACTTCCTGCAAAATCGGCAGCTAAATATTTCTCAGAATTTGGCGGTTAATATGGGGTTGTTTCCAGTTAGAGTTTCGCGAGCTAGTTGAGTAAATATTTATTAAAAGTTTCTACATTGGGGTACTTTATGCTAAGAAGGTATTACGGATGACGTCAGAGTCTTTACAGCTATCAGTTGTTTCTTAATCTTAATCAGGAATGTGATACCTGGCGTAAAGTGAAGTCAAGCTGATACAGTGACGAGAGCTGGCGGTACTGAACGCTCCCATTTAAACAGGTGACACGGGTCTGGAGGGCTCAGTCCTTCTTTATCGGTTGGTTTTCTAACATTCCAACTTGAAGTCTTCCACCGACAACATCAAAAACGTATTTCTCTAATGTGAGTCTAGTCCTTATTACCGAATGATTATCTAGCTTGACATCTTCGGGGCCTCATCCGAAAAAGAAAGAAAAAACACAAGTTGATCCCCGTGGTCTGGACACGGGCGAGGACAGTCAAGCGGTTACTATAACAAGTGTTAGTCTGGGGTGACGGCATATCCTGGCTTTGGCATTAACGGTATTGCTAATCTACAAAGGTGAGGGTGTGTGTGTGTGTGTGTGTGTGTGTGTATGCTAGGAAACTATTCCCGATTAGTAGTCTTCAAATATGGAATACGCCGGGTATTCGGTTATTGCGTGACAAACCTGTTATGAATATTTGCAACATTAAAAAAATATATAATTAACTGCCATTGACGGTTTTAACCGTAAAAAGAGCTGTATGGAAATATAAAATCCTTTTAACTTAATGACAGAATGGCTTAATTTTGAGTTTTCTGTAAAAGAAAACTATTGAGATGGCTATTTGTCTGTCCGTCCGCACTTTTACTGTCCGCTCTCAGATCTTAAAACCTACTGAGGCTAGAGGGCTGCAAACTGGTATGTTGATCATCCACCTTCCAATCATCAAACATACCAAATTGCAGCCCTCTAGCCTCATTAGTTTTTATTTTATTTAAGGTTAAAGTTAGCCATGATCGTGCGTCTGGCACCGCTATAGCTGCCAACAACATAGGCCACCACCGGGCCGTGGCTGAAATTTTCATGGGCCACGGCTGAGAGTTTCATGAGCCGTGGCTGAGAGTTTCATAGAGCATCACACGCTGTACAGAAAACTCGATTAAGCCGCAGAAACTTCAGCGCATACTTTACTTGTCTATTGTTGCTTCCGCATTTCATCTTTTTCAAAATTTTCACTCAAACGTAAAAAAATGTGATATTTTCTGATAATGGGATATATCTTGTCCAAACTCCCATTGCTACTGAATCTGTGCACATATAAAGAATTATGATTCGTAGGTGAGAAGTTAAAGACACTTCTCTAACAGATAAAAGATTTTTTTTATGTAAACTGAAGAAACCCTATTTCGAACGCAACTTGTTTAAAGGGATTAGAACATGATCATCAGTGAATGACGCTCCCAAAGGAATGCTTCCTTGCGTTCTGCGAGAGGATATTCCCTACTGGGTTTGCATTGCAGTGTAGCTTAATACACAGTAAATGAATACGCTAATTGTGCTTTTGCGCTGTCTCCGTCATGCCTGATATTTCATGAAGGTTTACGGATAAAGTAATCTCGCCAGCGATAACATAATCGTCTTGTTTATGCAGCCAACTTTCTTGTTTTGATAATGGTTTTTGGAAAACTATGAAAATTGGTTTTAGAAGAGAAACGTTCCATACAATGAAAAGGGGCATTAGGGCTAAAGGGAGACTAGGCCTAATGTTGGTGGAAGATGAACAAGAAGCATTTCTTCTAACAAATATCAGGATTTTGATTTTTAGCCAAGGATTACCCCACCTCATTTGCAAGGTCGGTCTTCTTCTTCTTCTTCTTCTTCTTCTTCTTCTTCTTCTTCTTCTTCTTCTTCTTCTTCTTCTTCTTCTTCTCGAGTTGTCTAGTGGTATATCACAAATAGTTTCTCGGCAATGGGCCCACCTAAGAGCACCTTTATCTTCTTCAATCTTTTTTTAAAGATAGCGCTTTGGGTATTTCTCTCTCAGACCGCTGGATAAAACTCCATAGCTCCTCTCTCCGTGACAAAATGTATCAGTCTAGCCGCATGATTTACAAGCGCTGTGCGTAAATAAAGGAAACGAAGCCACGTAAAAGATGCAAACAGGAGCTTTATTTACAGAACCTTGCAAATCATGCAGGCTGGTTCTAGCTAGGCTTTACCATCTACCACCGGGTGTCTCTCATCTCACCTCAAATATGCTGAGCTTTCTCTTGCCTCTTGATTCGTTACCGAATCCTTTAACCTCACTCACTTTGAGAAAAAGTGTTGTCATCATCTTAGAAGAGACGACAAGCAATATGTCTCAGCTTAACTTTCGTTATTTTGTTTTGCTCTCTCTCTCTCTCTCTCTCTCTCTCTCTCTCTCTCTCTCTCTGTCTCTCTCTCTGTACATATATAAAATACACACACACATACATATATATATATATATGTATATATATATATATATATATATATATATATATATATATATATATATATATATATATATATAGATAGAGAGAGAGAGAGAGAGAGAGAGAGAGAGAGTGTTGTTGTTCTCGTATTTCTGGAGTTTATTGCTTATGTTCCTAAGAGAGAGAGAGAGAACAGGACATATAGTATATAACGGTTGCTTTTTTCCATCTAAGATCAAATAGAAAAATAGAATATAATATTATAAAAAAAAAGAGAGATTAGAATACAAAATGTTTTCGATTACCGGCACTTCTGACGGTAGATATCGCATGCTATTTCTGTATTTGTTAAGGTCACTCGAGATCAAAGCTACCTCGACGAGATTATCTCGAGATAATACCGGATGATTAAGAAACCACAAGTGCTGCTTTGGGATACAAATCGGGGATAAATGAAATGCAGTTTTGCTTCTCAGAACCGTGAGATTATCCCCCAAAAAGAAACTGGTGTGGGTGCGTGCATCCATGCATGTTTGCATTCGAAAAAGTTAATGACGATTAGTGAAAATTCTGGAAGCAACTCTCAGGAAAGTGAGACGCGGGTAGAAATTGCTGCGGAATTTTACACACCAACCTTTGGTTTAAACATGCGTATTGTCTTAGAAATAATTTACGCTTGGTCTAAGTCCTGTTAATTCAACTTTAAAATTTCATTTCTTATTTTCTTATTCCAGCAATTGGCTTAATGGGGGAAAAAAGTGTGAAAATCAGAATAAGAAATGAATATTTCATAATTAATTCGTCAATGGACGAAGTTTCAGTTTCATTACTTTGAAAAATGACGAATGACTGTCTTATTAGGTAAACTTTTTATTTGAAAATTTTATTAAAAAAAATAGCATAATCACTGTCTGTCTTCATATTATTTTCTACAATGACTAAAAACCGAAAAATGAAAATAATTCTCACTGTTTGCAACCGGATAGTTTAGACTAACCGAGTTTTCAGTTCCAGTGAAGTATGTTAAACCTGATGCAGGATGCAGTTTTAGGATGGCCACAGAAGCCCAATTCAGGGATGGTCTTTACATAAAAAGTGGGCTTTAATGGAAAGCCTTAAAGAAAGAGAAAGATTTAAGTGGTACAGGAAAATTCAAATCTAGGGGATATGTGGTTAGAAGACGATACAAGATTTTATATATATATATATATATATATATATATATATATATATATATATATATATATATATATGAATGTAAATATACATATATATATATATATATATATATATATATATATATATATATATATATATATATATATATATATGTATATATATATGTATATATATATTTATAATATACATACATATATATACTGTATATATATATGTATATATAAATATACATATATATACGAATATATATATGTATATATATAGAATGTACCTATGACTACTTTTACGAGATGTCTACGTATTGTAATAACCACAATGAACTCTTATCTTCTCCTTTTCTTACACAGTTTTGATAAGCCTTGAATCCATGTGGAGGTAGAAAGGAAGAAGTCCAGCATATAATTATGTATATATATATACATATACATACAAATATATATTTATATGTATATATATATATATATATATATATATATATATATATAGACAGTATATATATACATATATATAAATTTCTGACTCACTTCAGGATCGAACCCAGGTCTTTCAATTGTAAGACGATACCGCTTCCAACCAAGCCACACAAATCATAAAAGAAGTTGGAACCTGGGTACCACTGTACCTAAGGCTTTACCTTGGCAGGCTAACTGCCTCGCTTACCGGCGTGTTTTCCCCAACTCAGCAATGACCGAACTGACCGCATTTCATTCGAATTATGACTTGTGTGGCTTGGTTGGCAGCGGTCTCGTCTTTCAATTACCTAGGCTCGATCCTGATGTGAGTTAGAAATTTATTTCTGTTCCACACATAATTGTGTGTTGATTATTTCTATGCATATACAGTATATATATATATATATATATATATATATATATATATATATATATATATATATATATATATATATATATATATATATATATATACACGTGTGTGTGTGTGTGTGTGTGTGCGGGTATGTTCACTGCATTGGTGTACAGATAGCTGGAGATATTAATGAGTTATTTTTTCTGATATGAAATGCATTAAAAAATTTAAGCTTTATCTGAAAATGACGCAGGTTTTGACAATGTTATTATATAGTACATCGGATGCATTACTGAGACAAAACGAGCGCAAGCAGTTTTAACAATTTTTTCATGAAATATGATCCCTATATAAGCCCAACAGAGAACAATAACGTACGACGGAAGTTAAGTAAGTATTTCATAAGGACGGAGATGACCACAAAAAGCGTCGCAGTCACACTTTCCATTTGCGAGAAATTACGAAGGAAAATTTAATCAAATAAAATCTTCCGGAAGGCGTTTCTTGCCTTAAAAAAAAAAACCAGAAAACCAAGTAAACAACAAACACACCAATCTGATGAACTGAAGAAGAATTACGCAACAAAGAGAATTTTCAGGAAGTTCGCGCTGAAAGACCATTCATCAAAATTCTACGGTAAAACTTTGTCAGCCAACTTGCCCGGAAATCCTGTGTTCAGAAATGTAGCCCAATTGTCATTCATTTCTGTGACACC
>NC_089769.1:16039583-16062083 GCF_040412425.1 Macrobrachium rosenbergii | reverse complement strand
ATATATATATATATATATATATATATATATATATATATATATATACACATCAAGCAGTATGTAATGTATTTAATACTATCTCTCTCTGTCTCTGTCTCTGTAAATATAATATATATCTCTCTCTCTGTATATATATAAATATAACATATATATATATATATATACTGAAAGAGAAACCCACAAGATTCTTGTGTATAACTTGTTTACTGGTAAACAAGTTATACACAAGAATCTTGTGGGTTTCTCTTTCCTTCTTCAGAAGAAAACTGAAAGAAGTTTTTATTTGGTTTATATATATATATACTGTATATATATATATATATATATATATATATATATATATATATATATATACATATATATATATTTATATATATACATTCATACATATGGTGGTAGGAATATATATACTTATTGCTGTATATACTTCAGCATACAACTCACAGCTAATGCTAACACCTCAGATCCTCTCAGGAACGGATCATCATTTAGCCCTGTGCACGAGCGTCCAGTACAACCAGTCATTGACACCAAAACAATAATTTGATTAAAAAAAAAAAAAGAAAGAAAGACTGAGATTGACCGGGGGTCTGAAATAATCCCCCTTTGACGTGTCCCTCGTTACGTTATGATACGAGATAAGGTGTGGCTGAAGGCACTTGACTGAAGTAATAATTCATATTCCTTGTCGAACCTGCGATATGATTTTTTTTTTTTTTTAGCGTCTCCTGGTTTTGTCCGTTTTGTCACTTTGATTATTTGATCGCTTTTATACAATATTTCATACCTCCTCTGATCTTTTGCAAGCTGTAAATTATTTCATCTGAAGACTGTTTCATCGCTGAAGTTTCTCATTTGTTCATGTTTTCACAATCACGACTCACCATTCTTTCGGTAATTAGTTCCTCGTTAGGCGAGTCGATAGAGTTGTGGGCTAGCACTCGCTAGGGCCGAGTTCGAGTCTCCGGCCGGCTAATGAAGAATTAGAGGAATTCATTTCTGGTGACAGAAATTCATTTCTCGCTATAATGTGTTTCGGATTCCACAATAAGCTGTCGGTCCCGTTGCTAAGTAACCATTTGGTTCTTAGCCACGTAAAATAAGTCTAATCCTTCGGGCCAGCCCTAGGAGATCTGTTAATCAGCTCAGTGGTCTAGTAAAACTAAGGTATACCTAAGTACCACATTAACAGATTTCATGATTATGATAGTGATTTCACTGAAATTTTATTTACAGAGAACTTTCTATTTTGTTTGCGTTATTTGATTTGTTTATGTATTCATATGAATTTGCTTATCTTGTATCTAAAATAAAACAGATTTTTTCTCAGTAACTAAAAGTCTAATAGTATTATTATTTTCCAAATGGAAAATTTTAACAGGTTTAAAATTTGACAGTATTTTGGCTATATACTACAAGTACATCCTAATATGAAACTGTTTTGATTGGTGATAAATTTTGGCAATTTATGATTAAAAACAAATTTATACCATTTACTAGGTGTGGGATCTACGCCAGAGTCCTTGAGGGAACACAAAGCATCACTAGGTAAGATTATTATTATTATTATTATTATTATTATTATTATTATTATTATTATTATTATTACACAAAAAAATTGCTTTGGCAAATATAGGAGACAATAAGACCCCTTTTCCGTAGCTTTTAAAGTACATTTTTATATTAATATTCTTCATCAATTACACAAGATGAGTTCTGGAGTTCTAAAGTAAGGTCCTATTACCTCCTAGTTTTAGCAGGTCTTTAGAGATGAGGTTGCTAGCCCCACGCCCCTTTTTCAACACGTTACGGTCACAAGAACCAAAATTATATTTACTTCTTATTTTTTTCGTTTTTTATTCTTCAATTTTTTTGTTATTTTCATCATTTTTATACCACCCTCTCAAGAGTCAAACCTTAGACCTCTAGTATACATGTGTGTGTGTGAGTGTGAATATATATATATATATATATATATATATATATATATATATATATATATATATAAATATATATACTGTATATATATACACTGTATATATATATATATAAATATAAATAACACATGCGTATATATACGCACATATACGTATATATATTCATATAAGCATATATATAATGTATATTATTTGATTTACATGTATATATATTATATTATATATATATATATATATATATATATATATATATATATATATATATATATATATATATATATATATATATATATATATACATACATATATATATATATAACTAGAAGGTGAGAAACAATACAAACAGCTCGACCAAACGGACAAAAAGAAACTCACTCCAAAACAAATCACCTCTCACGAGCACCTCAGTACCGTTGGAGCACTGACTCCGAATTATCTCCGACATATAAATCATTATTGTCGTCTCCCCGACAGGTGGGATTCCCAACCCTGCTTTCAACAAAGACTCCACATCACAGGGTGAGTCACATTCTTCGTTTGTGTATACTTGCTTATTCGCTGTCTTTGCTATCGGAGTTGGCGTTGTTCTCTATTATGTTTATCGGGATATGTGATTTAGGCGTCAGGCCAAGCGCTGGGACCCGGAGGGTCATTCAGTGCTCTTTTTATTATGTTTGTTGGAATATGTGGTTTAGGCGTAAGGTCTAGCGCTATGATGAGAATGAATGACAGTTGAAATGATATAGTTAGTTTTATGAGAGACATTCTAAAGGTTAATGTTAAAAAAAGGTAAAATCGAAGAGATTTAATTTGTAATGGAATTAAAATTGCCATAAATAAGATATAAAAGACGTATCTCTGTAAAATTATTTATCATATTTCTTGCTGTTTTTGCTGTTATTTTTCTTATCATATCTCTTGCTGTTATTGCTGTTCTTTTTCTTTGTTACGGTCACATTGTTGCTGTTGTTATTTTCATTATTATTGCCACTTTTTCGTATTCAGCATCGCCGTTGTTACTATCATTATTATTATTAGTTATTTATAAATATTAACGAAAAAATAAGCATCTGTTAGCGAATAATTTGGGTTTTTCCAAACTTTGAAAACGAAAATTATAATTATATTAATTTGCAAAAATACTTCTTTTATGGTAAATTCCTGCGGAATTTAATGTCCACGTACGAAGAAAGCAAAACAAGAAAGCAAAACCAAAGCAATAAAAAGAGGACACTGAGATATAAATAAACAAAGAATAGACAGGCTATGTTCAAGCTATGTCACTGACCTAGGTTTGAGAACGCAGGTTATGAGGTCACCGTCCGGCGTATAATGACGATAGTGACAATCCAGAAAACTTAGCAAGGAGGAATCAGCATCACGGATGCCTGAATCAGTGAAGCAACTTATCATTGAGAGAGTCTAGAGACTTAATGTTTCAACTAAGTATTTTTTAAGAAGGCACCGAGACGGGCAAGATTCCCAGAATGAGACTCGGACATTGCAAGAGAAGACATTTTTAAAAATCATTCTCTTTAAGTGACGATAAACACCTTCCCCTAGAGTGTAAGGTTGAGTGATTCAGATAACAGATCAAACGAACCGAATTCTCGTGCACCTTCAAGGTAAATATTACGACAGGGTTAATATTTAGCTATTTATAAAACTAAAACTTAATCGACAAGGTTTCTCTCTAATTAGAAAAATTATTTACGAGACGTTTCATCCACTATCTTGAACAAAATGAAACAAAAAGTATAAAAGATTAGATTTCTCCTTTTTCGTGTCCTACGGCGACTCTGTGCTTCGAAGGTCAAGTGTACCTGGCGTTATCACCTGTTTAGTGAACGTCCTGTAGACCACTAATTTGTATAAGTTTGGTCCATTCATCCATTTCTTGAACTGCTTCCTGACTTTCCGATTACCCTGTCTTGTTCTGCTTGGCTGACTTTGTATTTCTCTATTAAGAACATTTGAATTTTAGAATTTTTCGCAGAAAAAAGAAAAACCGTAATATTCCCTATTATAGAGTTTATAGTGTTGGCAAGATCTGTTTATTTCCTACTATAATTAAGGAGATTTCTTAAAGTGTTTAACAGTCTAAGAACTAATTCTTGACTAACCGCGCATCATCAATGACATGCTCAGAACGACCCACAATGAATACGTAACATACTATGAACAGCCACCAAAATATGAAAGACATACTGTGAATAATCCACAACACTCATAAAATAACCCACACCAAATTATAACAAGTAATCCAGTTGTTAAACTATCGAGAGACAATTAGTTGAGCAATACGAATTTACAGTGATAAGGCCAGCCCGAGTAAGCAAAAGAGAAACCTGCCGACAGCTTGCGCGCCAAAGTTACGTATCAGTTCTTTATCGGTCACAGTGGCTGAGCGCGTTTAGTGAGACATTCCTAAGGTTTGCTCTGGCAAATCCAGTCGTTACGAGTTCTACAGCATTATTTGATTTCTTTTTATCTTCAGTGATCTTACAATTCTGTTTACGAGAAAGACTGCTAATCTCCTGAGCCAACGCTAAGACTGGCGTTTGGACTGGATAAGATAAAATTCAAATTTTGTTGAAAAAAAAATGTGACTGCTGAGTTTTATTGGGAACATGCATTACCGCGTCCTATTTCCTTTTATCATCTTCTAATAATTTTTTAAGGCTTTTTTTTGTGTTCGATGAAGAACTAAATAACTGACAGTGTTACGATGTATCTTGATTCATGAGAACAAAAAATATTTTCCATTTCTTTTATATATATATATGTGTGTGTGTGTGTATGTATTTATATGTATATATGTATGTATGTATGTATGTATGTATGTATGTATGTATGTATGTATGTGTTTATATGTATTTATATGGACATATGAACACACACATATACATATATACATAAATATATATGTATATAGACATATATATACACATATAAATAAATAAATATATATACATAAATATATATAGATCTAATCTTTATATATATTATATATATACACATAAATATATACACACAAACATATATGTATACATATATATATATATATATATATATATATATATATATATATATATATATATATATATATATATATATATATATATATATATACTACACTACACTAACCTGTTTCATCAGTCATGTCCAAATCTGTACCTTACTTTCCTGTGCCCGCAGATTCTCGCTCCCTCAAATCCTCGATCAAAGATGCCCGGAAGGAGAGCAGGACCGTGCCCAAAGGCATCACTCAAGATGAGAAGGTGGAAAAATTATCCATCTTGAAAAATATCGTCATCATTTCGGTAGCTTTCATCTTTCTGTTCACGGCTTACAACTCCATGGCGAACCTTCAGTCCTCAATTAACAAGTGAGTTGGTTTGTACATAGAAAAAAAAGCTCATAATTAAACTCTCTCTCTCTCTCTCTCTCTCTCTCTCTATCTATATCTCTCTATATATATATATATATATATATATATATATATATATATATATATATATATATATATATATATCTTGAAGTTTTAAAGTAGCATAGAAACCATATTTACATGACAGATTCAGATATTCCTATTGACAATACTTTAGTGTTGATCACCAGACATCAGGATTGAAGTATTGTCAGTTGAAATATAAATCTTTTTAGTGTAAATACTGCTTCCATGTTTTCATGGGTCTTTCAAACTTCGTAGAACGCTGATAGATTACAGGAGAAAAACGTTCATTGTACATTTATATATACACATATATATATACATGTATATATATATATATATATATATATATATATATATATATATATATATATATACATGTATATATATAAAATCATCATAGGCCTTATACCCTTGAGAAGACATATTCAAATGTTCGTTTAACGTTTCATTTCACACACACACACATATATATAATTATATACATATATATATATATATATATATATATATATACACATATATATATATATATATATATATATATATATATATATATATATATATATATATATATATATGTGTGTGTGTGTGTGTGTTTGTGTGTGTTTTGTCTATCTTTGTATTTGTCTATCTTTGTACATGTAGGTTTGCACATTTTCATGCAGTAATGATACATCACGGTCTGAAAATACACCAGACCTTCACATCCGTTGAACAAGTCTGGTATTAATCAAATAGTTTTATAAAGACACGTAAAATAAAATTCCCTACGTCTGCACACACTTAGCAGAGTATATAGGAACTTCACTGCCTGCATAAACATACAGACACTGAGTTTTCTCCACTTCTACATCTGCCTGGTTCTAGAGGTTTCGCCAAAAAGAGACGTATTTAACTACGCGAGAGATGGACCACACGAATTTACCTTCACATTCCTGCGGCCTAAGGCAACCGCTTGCTGGATTTCGGAGTTAACGAAAGGGCTGAAGAGGAAACGTATTAACCTTTTATGGATGTAATTCGTGTGAGTGGTACTGAATATAATTATGAATTTCAAACCTCCTACAACAGATTCGATTGATTTTCGGTTGAATTGTGGGTTTAATCTAGCAATTATCAATTGTAGTTTTAATGCTGAGTTTATTTAATTTATTTGCAGAATAATTTGTACAAATAAAATGTTGAATTCATTCATCTGTTTTATTGAAATTTAAATAATGAATATAATTCATAATTTACAGAACGTAATTCATTTACTTTTGTCTGAAATGTTATAAATTGCAATCTGTTGAAGGTGCCAGATATTTGTAGGTGGACTATGATAATTTGGATCAAAAATCTCGGGTTTGAAATTCCCTGGGGGTCAAACACACATACGTGTTTAGTACAAGCACACACAACACACACACATATATATATATGAAATTTCAGTCATATACGAAATGATATATCACAGTTTATATATATATAACTATCTATCTCTCCGTATCTCTATCTATCTATCTATCTATCTATCTATATATATATATATATATATATATATATATATATATATATATATATATATATATATATATATATATATATATATAGAGAGATAGATAGAGAAGAGAGAGAGAGAGAGAGAGAGAGAGAGAGAGAGAGAGAGAGAGAGAGAGAGAGCTGCATATGCTCCGCTAGTCTTCTTGACCTGCTTACAACGTCCCTCATCAGCATTAGTTGTGGATTTCACAAAATGATAATTTTAACAATTATAATAATTGTTTATATTAGCTCACAAACGCTTCATTTTTTGAATACTGAATCTCAGGTCAAATATACAAAAGAACGCCTTACATTTCCAGCAGGAATTCGAACCCACACATGTTAAATGAGAAATTTCCGCAACCCACAACAAAACACTGATGAGTTGCGTCGAAGTGGCAATTTATGGCGTTGTGGGTTACGGCAAAAATCACTCTTGCTTAACCTTGGCGGGTCGAATTATATAAAGGAATTAATAAACTAAATGTGAGGAGACTGAGATATCGATGGGCTTTCGTGACTCGATGTGAACAATACGTGCATCGCGTGATTTTGGGCAAAAGATTCTGACATAAAAATGATTTCATATATATATATATATATATATATATATATATATATATATATATATATACGTAAATATATATATGTATAAAATGTACATTTTATATATACATAAATGTAAATATACATATATAATATACATAAAAATGTATATATAAAACCCACAGTGATAGAACTACTACAATCATACTTATAATACTGATATCTACCTACACAGAAGGTTCATCAGCAGCGCGTCGAACCCTACCTACACACGTTGCACATCCACCTGTATCTTTCTCTCATTATCTAACATTTTATTCAATGCTTTTTTACAGTGCGTCAATCTCCCAGCTCTTCCGAATTATATACGTTTTTTTGTCAGTATACCATTATCCATGAGATATATATATATATATATATATAAAATTTATATATATATATATATATATATATATATATATATATATATATATATATTATATATTTATATAAAATATATTATTTATATCTCTTTCTCCCTCCTATATATATATATATGTAGAATACCTTCAGCTAACTAGATCTTGGACCTAACGTCAGTGAACTCTAGGAAAATTTGCCCGAATTGCATCAAAAGTAAAAGTTGTTTGGTCATAGGTGAAAGCGCCTAACGCCGCCATCTTGGCCAAATTTCTTGTTACTGAGAGTCCTCTCCTCCCTAAATATGACAGATGTGGGAGCATGGAGGATGTATTCGCTGTTATTCTCTTAACAGTTTTCCTGTCCACTATGTTTAGCTCGAACTGTGCTTTACTTCAGTGTTAAAGCCCAGTACACATGACAGGGGTTGTTCCACTTTGTGACTCAACACTTTTGGGCGTCCTTTATACATTATGTATCTTACACTCGCCTCCCACAGGATGGGAGGGGGTGTCCAACAAACTAGCCTCTCACGAGGGCAAACTTCAAATTCAAAATTCTTGGCAATTGATAGAGGGTAGATAGATAGAGAATAGATAGGCTGAACGGTTGCTGATCGCGTGTCACCCTTCCCTCAGGAGAAACTTTTGGAGGGTGGATGGCGGTTGGGGTGGGGGCGAATTCCAATTGGGAAGGGGTTGCCCCAGGAAGGGGGAGTTGCGTCAGGGTTGCTTGACACAATTCGCTTCCCTACAGGAGAGGGAGAGAGAATTTTCCCTTTGTAAATGTACTCTGGCTAACTCTAGGGAGTTCTTTATGCCTAGCTTAGGATAATTTTTTCCTCGTATTGATATTTTATTGATATCATTTAGTTTCATTTCTCTAAATGAGTTATTTTCATGGCATCTGGATAAGATTTTTTCATGTTATTTTTGGCATGTTTCGAATGATTTTATTTCCTAAATGATAAATTGAGGCATCGAATGCGTTCTGAAATCCACAGCACTCACTTTCCCCAAAATTGATTTTTATTTTTCCTTATCTATTATTGTACATTAAGATGCAGATAATGTGACTGACAATTAATATAATAGTTAAAGTGACATTATTATGCCAAACTTTAAAAGAAGGATGTACAGCACTGAAGCATTTGAAAAGATATTAAACAAATGATATTGACCATTTCCTATATTAGATTAATCCTGGGAGAAAATGAAAAAGGATTAAAGTTAATAAGTGGTAACGCAGCAGAGAGTGGGGAAGGGAAGTACTTCATCTTACCTTGCCAAATTTACCTTTACCACAGCAAGCGTTACTTTACCTAACCTAACCTTTCCGATAAGGAAATTAGGCTCGGGTTGCCCATGTATTGAGGTAATCTATTACAGGTTGTAATTAAGGTACGGTGGGAACTGTATTATCAATAAGTTAGAAAAGAACTCAACAAAATATTAAAAAATTATAAATCAATATTCAATAAAATTCAAGTGACAAGAATTCATTGAGACTCTTCGTATCGAGTAAGTCATAAATATGGCAAACACTGAGGAATAATCGTAAATTTCGACATTAAAAGATTAGGTACTGACTGACAGGCAGACAATCATAGCTATTATATGCAGAAATAAAAGGCAGTTTAAGCTTTTGCCACTTCATAAAAATAAGTCATTGCTAAGAAAGAAAAATCTGGTAAAAAAACGTATTTTAAAAAAAGTGAAGCATTGCAAAAAAATTCACGAATACATTTCATCTTAGAAAAAATCTATTTAGTTAGAAAAAAAATCCATCTATTTAAAAAAAAAAAAAGTGAAGCACTGCAAAAATACCGATTCACGAATACCCTTCTCATTTCCTCTTAGAAAAAAAAAAGTATTTTAGTTAGATAAAAACTGACACATCCATCTATTTAAAAAAAAAAAAAAAAGTGAAGCATTGCAAAAATACCGATTCACGAATACCCTTTCCCATTTCCTCTTAGACAAATTCCTAACGCGACCGCCTTCCCTCCCGCTCTTTCCAGAGAAATGGGCACGGCCGCCCTCTCTACCCTGTACGGAGCCCTGGTCGTCTCCTGCTGCTTCGTGCCCTCCTGGCTGATCAAGCGGCTGAAGGAGAAGCATACCCTTTCGCTCTGCATGTTGGGGTACACGTCGTACATCGCTGCCCAGTTCTATCCTCAGTACTACACCCTCATACCCACGGCCATTCTCCTGGGCATAGGCGCTGCGCCCATGTGGTCTTCCAAGTGCACTTACCTGACCAAGGTAGGATGTTGGAGGTTGACAGAGAGAGAGAGAGAGAGAGAGAGAGAGAGAGAGAGAGAGAGAGAGAGAGAGAGAGAAGTAAGTGGTGCACTGATGTAACGGGGGGCCAACTTGCTCCTGATGGTAATTCTGGTGCATGAATTGGTTATGAAGTTATAGAACGTTGTTTTTCATTTTGCAAGAGACCACTGTCTTTATTCTACAGTTAGGAGAAAGGGCGTCAGTGACTGTAGGGTTATTTTCCCCCAAAGTCACCCTGCTATGGTAAAAAAAAAAAAGTATGACTGCCTTATAAAAACATAAAAGTTCAAGTTTATATTATATTATGCAATAGGATGACATTTATACAGTTTGCGGACAGACAGAAGGTTAAAAGCGTGCGCACACACGTACATGCACACATATGCATACATATATATATATATATATATATATATATATATATATATATATATATATATATATATATATATACAATTACAAATATTAATACATATATATTTATATATATTTATATATTGAAATTAAACGACAATGTACAAATATTAAAACGTCACAAATTTCACGAAAATTTAATCTCCTATTTACTTAGAGTGGACTGAATATAAAACGACGTCATGTAAGGTTAATATCAAGGGCGAACATAAAAACGTCATCCATGTATGTGAGTCAGAAAATTATTTATGTTCCACACGTGATATATATATATATATATATATATATATATATATATATATATATATATATATATATATATATATATATATATATATATATATATATATATATATATGTGTGTGTGTGTGTGTGTGTGTGTGTGTGCGTGCGTGCGCGCGCGCTTAGCTGCATGTGACGCACGTGAAACCAAAAGAAGTATACACTTTCATCTTCCATCCAAACAGGTCGGAACCCGCTACGCTCATATCGTTGGGGAAAATCCAGAAGTGATCATAACCCGCTTTTTCGGAATATTCTTCTTGTTCTTCCAGTCGACGCAGGTCTGGGGGAATCTGATCACTTCCACAGGCAAGTCCGTGTTTCGTTCAAGTTAATAGAAGGACGAAGTAAAAAATTTGAAGGACTGGGAGCGGTATTTGTTATTATCGTAACTGTGTATTATTCCTGGTCTTGTCACCTTGTTTACGTCAGTGTCATCCTTGTTGTTTTTTGACGATGATAAGTTGTTAACTTCCTTTGAGTTGCTGTTGGTGAGAAATGTTTTTGTTTTCCCTTCTTTGAATTTATGTTGATAATTACCAAGTTCTCCTTCTAATCACCTGTACTTTTAGCACTGCTATTCTCCTGTCTCAAAGATCTCTCATCGTCTCCAACTCATCCTCTACTTTATCGTGTCCTTTATCTCTCCTACAGCACTCTGCAGGGCCCGCGGTCGACTCTCCGACCGACCAATGAAGAATTAGAGGAATTTATTTCTGGTGATAGAAATTCAATACTCTTCATAACGTGGTGCGGATTCCACAATAAGCTGTAGGTCCCGTTGCTAGGTAACCAGTCGGTTCTTAGCCACGTAAAATAAATCTAACCCTTCGGACCAGCACTAGGAGAGCTGTTAATCAGCTCAGTGGTCTGGTTAAACAAAGGTATACTTAACTTTATTTTTTCCTCCCTCCCGAAGTACTGTCCGTCGGCGCCGAGGACCCCGCAAAATCCGAGGAAGACCTCAAGATTTGCGGCTACGAGTTCTGCCCTTGGTACAACGTGAGCGCCGGCAACTCCACGGGGATCCCCCAGTGGCAGATGTACACCATGTCTTCCATCTACCTGGTCTTCGCCCTCCTGGCCTCCCTCATCATCTTTCTTTTCGTGGACCCTCTGACGAAGTACGTTGGGGGAGGGGTTTCAAGTATTTTGTGGGAAATGTGGCGAATGATTGGATCGTAATGCGTATGTAGACGGTTGACTGACTGACTGACTGATTTATCTCGGAAAAGTGACGGTGACGGTATCGGGGTTACCTAGGCCTAATATATATACCTTACTTTTCATTATATATATATATATATATATATATATATATATATATATATATATATATATATATATATATATATATGTATATATACATATGCATATATATACATATATACGTGTGGGTATTTATGCATACTCTTCTTGCGTAACAGTATACATAACATTCATTCATATCTGTGGATAATCTCAGAATTTACATTAGAGCAATTATATGTACAAATTCTATTGAAATACTGACGTGATGATTTATAAGCATCTAAAAAAAAAATTTAGGTTCATAGTCTATGAAGATGCCTACCTTAGAAAACAAGATACAAAAATGCAGCTACGTTTACAAACATTCTTTCCAAGAACACTGGAAAAGATTGAATGAACTTTCTCGTCCCAACATTCGGAAAGAAATGTGTTCCTAAGTCCCCAGGGCTGGGACATTTGAAGAAAAAGTCCCTCAGAGTCAGTTGTTCGTACACTCAGAGAACGGCTGGGGTTGGCCAGCATTTAAAATCCTTATAAAACAAGTGAAAAATGCCCCGAAGTTTCTTCGGCGCAATCGAGTTTTCTGTATAACCGCTACAGCGTGTAATCAAGGCCACCGAAAATAGATTTATCTTTCGGTGGTCTCGGTATGTTTCATGAGCCGCGACCCATGAAATTTTAACCAGGCCCGGTGGTGGCCTATCCTATATCGTTGCCAGAAGCACGATTATGGCTAACTTTAACCTTAAACAAAATAAAAACTACTGAGGCTACAGGGCTGCAATTTGGTGTGTTTGATGATTGGAGGGTGGATGATCAACATACCAGTTTGCAGCCCTCTAGCCTCAATAGCTTTTAAGATCTGAGGGCGGACAGAAAAAAGTGCGGACGGACAGAAAAAGCCGGCACAAGTTTTCTTTTGCAGAAAACTAAAAAATGAATGGCATATTCTTAGTCGGCAAACTGTAGATCACAGGGAAATCTGATTATGTGACTATAAACTAGGCCTAAATTAATGATTAAGTAGATGACAATTCACTGAATTACACAACTAGGTCTTTTCTATTGAGTCATCTGATTTATTCAGTTAACTATCCTCCCAATCTTACCGTCTTTTCGTGATAGGTAACCGAATCGTTATCTTACCTGAGTACCTTTAAAGTTTTTCTAGCTTAACCCGTCTAGAAATGTTACAGTTATGCAACCCACCCACCTGTTCACGTTGTTCTTCTTTTATAATCCAGTTTAAGACTACAGACCGCCCCCCCTCCACCAAAAAAAAACAGACCTACAATCAAAAATTGACAACCTAACCATCAGAGAAATTTCTCTGCTGCACCACAGTGCTTTCTTCCCTCACGCCTGCATTGTTGACATTTTGCTCCCTCCCGCCAATTGTCGTCCTATGACGTCACTTTCTATGACGCCACAACACGAACGACTACTTTTAAACACGAGGAATGTTTTGCTATAAAAACACCTTATAAAATTGAACGTGTGCTTTTTATACATTTCGTAACGCCCATGTCATTTCACTAATGCAGAAAAAAAAAAAAAAAATAATGATAAAACTTCTAAAACTGACATATAATCATTCCTTGGCTATAGAAAACAGCAGTGAAGTGGCCTCACGCTTCAAGTCTTCCAAGTCTCTTCTCTCAGTCACGTACCTACTTTTCTTCCTTTTCCCGTTGGTTCTTTGTTATTCTCTTTGATAAAGGGGGGTCTAACCTTGCGTTTTTCCTTATTTATCCCTTTTCACTTGTTGTTCCCTGACTTTCATTCGTATTTTTTACAAAAGTGGTTAGAACAGAGTTAACTAGCCCAATGAGGGAGAAGATAGTCTACACTAGTGTAAGGAGTAGAACTCGTCTCCTCTTTCATATGGACACTATGTTTTGATTGCCATTGTAGGTCATTTTCTTTTAAGATTGTTAATATTCTATTATTATTATTATTATTATTATTATTATTATTATTATTATTATTATTATTATTATTATCATCTATAATAATAAAATCCGAGGGGATCGTGTTTGCCCTCCCTTGGGTGACAGTAGGGGAGACTTGACACAGCCACTAACCCCTTGCAAACTGGTTTGTCCGCCCTGGGTGGAGGCGGGGTAGGTAGGGGAACGGGGAGGGGGAGAGAGGAGACGGCTGCGCCGGGTTCTAGAGGGTGTAGCACGCGCCAACAAGCTCGTTATTTGTAAAGTGCCTAGATTCATGTACAACTGGCCCAAAAACACTCTGAACCACTCAGAAAGGCTCCACAGAATAAAAGATTCTCCCATGAAAAGAAAAAATAAAAAACAGATCGGGAAGAGAATGATGATAATAATATATAGATTAAAATGGAAAAATCTACAAGAGGGACAAGTCCTCACACAATTGTGAACACAACTGAACTCCAAATAAGAAGCAGGTCAGAATAATTCAGGCAAAATCAAGTTTAGGAAAATGAAGTTTAGAGAGAAATGAATTTCAACAGATGCTAGATTAGCTCATTATTGATTTTATTATTTTTTCGGAGACAATTATTCAGTCTTAGGAAAATGATTATAGATGAACCTCTGTTGACAAAATACACTATTGGAAAAATTTTATAAATTAAAAGAAATTTTAAATTGAAATTCTGACAAATGACAGTAATTTGTTTTTTTAAAAGACATCCTATATCTCTTTATTTGGCTAGGATTTTCTGTTCTCTTAAAACTATTATTAACTAATCCATGGTTTTTTGATTCGTTCCTTATGGAAATGAGATTCAATTTTTTGCTCAAAACCTAGTACAGTATGTTCTCCGTCCATTTGTTCCACTTAGAGGCATTCTCATATTAAAAAAAAGACAGCCAATCAAAGGAACATACTGCATTCTGCTTAATAATTCATGAATTAAAGTTTACTACAGTAACGCATATTTCCTCGCTCCTCCCAGATTTGAGAACATCGACACCAAGACTTCCAACGAGGAACGAACGGGTCTTCAGCTCCTGTTAGCAACCTTCAATCACATGAGACATCCCTACCAGCTCCTCATCTTTCCTCTCACCATTTGGTCTGGAGTCGAACAGGCTTTCCTCAGCGCTGATTTTACTGCTGTGAGTTTCCTCTCTTTGTCATGAAAAAACTGAGACGGCCAGAAAGCGGATTTGGTGTGAATTTACTCGTCATTACAATTGGTATCACTCTTAAAATATCCTTGAATTTTCATAGAATAAGACAAAACTCCATGAACTGTCCTTCTTTGCATAACATACTTCCCATATATAAAAACAAGTAAGAGATAGATTTACCTTCCAATGCATGAGAAAAGAATTTGAAGTTAAATTGCGACCGAGGTGGAGACTGGAATACAAATTCACAGTGCTCTGGGCAGAGGTACGCCCGGCTGAGGCTGCGAACCGCTAGTTTGGAGGAAATGGCTCTTGAATTACACATGAGCCACTTCTCGCTACAAGACTCTAAGAATGGTAAGTTTCTCACTGCTTTGTTACGAATATCAATGGTCGGAGAAGAGACAAAGTATCAAGTCTTGGGCGTTAATGGATGCGGTAAAGAGGAGAAGTTTCTGATATATAATGTAAGGAGGGAAACCTGGATGTTACGATACTCAGTGAGACTAAAGTTGAAGGGCAGGTATTCAAGACCAGTAAGTAACTAGAGTGATTGTAATTGTTCTGAATGCGAGATGCAGAACAAAAGAAAGGGTTGTGCTTGCTGTGTCAAGGAGATTGTGGGATTGGTAGATGATTATAAATGTATATTTGTCCTAGGAGTCCTTTTGCAATTCAGCATGGCAGGAGAAAAGGCTGAGACGTTACGTGCATGTTGTCCTGGAATGGAAAACAGTGGAAAGACAAAAACAAAGTTTCTGGGAGAATCTGAATTTGAGCCAAGAAGGGTTTTATACTACAGAAATGAGAAAAGGGGGTAAGGATGGATTATGTGAATGCAAAGGTGACAGAAAATAATATCATTGTTGACAGGTTTTAAATACTTGGAGTGAAAAATCATAGATTCATATGGAAGGTGTTCTGAGTGAGCTTGATTGTTGGGAAGTCATGGCTTCAAAACAAGAATATTCATAAACATACTTGGAGAAAGTAAAAATTTCAGGTACTTTTAGTTAGAGAGGAATGGTTAAGAATGTTGCTTTAAATGTAATGAAGACAAGTAAGTTTGGCGAGACAAAAGTAACGACAGCGTGTAGTTAGAAGATAGATAAAAATGGGCTGAGGTTAAAAAACCTGAAGTGGGTGGAACTAATGACGAATATGAAAAGTTAAAGTACTGTGCTGCAGAGGCTTTAGGAAATGTATGTGGGGATTTAAGGGCAGAAAGTGGAAATAGAAGCAGTAAGTGGAAATAGAAACAGTAAGTGGTAGGATGTACATAATAGTGGGGTAGTGAAGGCAACAAGTAGTAGATTGTGTGAAATATAGCTGTTTTAGCCATTAACTTTTGGCAGTCATTAAACCGTTAGTAACCACACAGATTGACTGCTTTACATTAAGCATTCAATCTGTGTAGATCTGGCCTAAAGTGTAGCCAAGTGTCTCAGGGTACAAGGGAGTGGACTTTGAATTCTGAATAGTAGAACATAGTCAAATTCTACACAAGCTGTAACAGGTATATAAAGGCTGATGCAGCTGTACAATCAAAACTGAAAACTTAAAAGTAGGAATGGAAAATTGGAAATTAACAAACAAATGTGACAGATGGAAGCATCATAGAATAGGACACAACAACCGTCTACACTAACACTCCAGATTCATCCCACTACATTCTCCTCTCCAGCAGCAGGAAATTCAGTTGCTGAAGGAACCAGAAGTGTGAAGTTTCGTTGGAGAATACCTAACTATGTTTCGATCAAGCATGTTTGTTTGCTAATTTTCACAATTTTCAAATCTACTTTTAATTCACATAAACCTTGTGGTTTCGCTGTAGAATTAGGTAATCTGAAGATTGGTGTACTTAATGGTATAATCAACTGTCGACATAAGGAAGAATGGAAGTAGCATATTTTTCTTCAAAACTTTAAACTTGTGGTAGGATAACCTATACAGAAAATTGTAAAAGTATTGTATTGAAATAAAGGACGCAGCTTTATAAGCATAAGTATTTAATAAGAACTGCATACGAGAATGACTATCTATCTATCTATCTATCTATCTATCTATATATATATATATATATATATCTATATATATATATATATATATATATATATATATATATATATATATATATATATATATATATATATATATATATATATCCAATATATATATCAATACTTTTTTTGAGATAAAGCTACCAGACCATGCCTTTCTCCATTCTCGAGTTCAGTAATCAGTTAATTACTTAGTGCCTAATTCATTGTTTCGGTCGCCATATATACAGTAGGTTTTATAAGACTATACCCATAATGCTCCGCCTCCGTCCTGTATCTGGGCTGGGGCCCTATAGATAGTGAGCTTAGAATGATACGGATAATATCATGACGTCTGCATGTAAATGTGACTGGTAAAAAATGAGAGAATGTTTCATCTTCAAGCGAATTTGAATTCTAATTCAGTTGCAGAACATTCATAATGCATATCACGTGGAAATTGATTTAGTATATATATATATATATATATATATATATATATATATATATATATATATACACATATATACATACTACATATATATATATATATATATATATATATATATATATATATATATATATATCCATATATGTACATAGCTATACACACTCACACACACACACACACACATATATATATATATATATATATATATATATATATATATATATATATATATATATATATATACATACATATATATATATATATATATATATATATATATATATATACATATATATATATTATATTATAGAGACTAGATACTATGGACTTATCAGTATATACATTCTCTCTCAAGACAGTTTCGTCTTCTCGAATTCCCTCGGAATCTCACAGCACAGTGAAATCTAAAAAGTCGTTGTAATTATGTTTAACAACTGTCATACTCTTTTTTTAGCTAGATGGCCCGGCATCTAAATTCCAGTTCCTTTTATCCTCTTTTCTCAGGCATACGTATCTTGCGGCCTTGGCGTCCACATGGTCGGCTACGTCCTGATCTGCTACGGCATCTGCGACGTTATAGGCTCTATATCCTTCACGCCCTTGGTGAAGAGCGTTGGGCGTATCCCCGTCTTCCTCCTGGGCTTCTCCATCAACTTGAGCGTTGTCATCACACTCATGTACTGGATGCCGAACCCCGACCAGGTTCCCGTTTTCTTCGTCCTCGCCGGGCTGTGGGGCTTCGCTGATGCTATATGGCAGACTCAGATAAACGGTCAGTTATTATTTGGCTACTTTTGAAGATGACACACCAATGAATGAATTAATACTATAATTACTATTATTACTACTATCACCACCACCACCACACTACTATCATATCTTTTAATTCAATCTTCCAACTTGAAACAATGCAAAAAAAAAAAAAACTCCCTAGTACTACTATTTCTGCTACCACGACTACCATCATCACGTCCTCTAATCGAACTCATCTTCCCAAGCAGCGTTCTACGGCGTGATATTCCCCGGGGAGAGCGAAGCCGCCTTCAGCAACTACCGCCTGTGGGAGTCTTTGGGTTTCATCATCGCCTACGCCTGCAGCACAGTCACCTGCATCCCGGACAAGATTGTCACCCTCCTGGTGTTCCTGTCCGTGGGCATAACCGGCTACCTGACGATCGAGGTCATCGAGAAGACGGGCAGGCTCAAAAGAGACGGCGAGGGGAAGGTGGTTCCTGTTGATAAGGTCATAACTGGGAGGTATTAGTGGATCAGTCCAACGTTGCGTTCGGATGTGCACGAACCACTTCCCAAAAGCTGGTGTTCAACACCAGGAGCCCAGAGTGCTGGAACTGGTAATTATTACAAGTCCTTCACACAACTCTTCTAAAGGGGAGTCTCTGTTTTTTCAGTGATTACTCAAAATTTCAAGGCTTTCCCTGACGCCTGTAATTTTTTTTTTGAAGCCCAAGGTATGCACAGTACAGGTTCAAGCCAAATAGACGAGTTTCCAGTTAAGAGTGATTCCCAAGCACAAGTTCAAGATACTAGAATTCAAAACAATCTGTCATTACAAGTTCTTCGAGATAAGGGGACTCAAAATATTGTACGTTGGTATTTTCGAATTTTGGTCCCAGATACTGGCATTTACAAAAAAAAAAAAAAAAATACAAGCCTTCTCGGTCAAAGAGGCACGGCTCTAGTCGTTCCAGGTAGCGTGTAGAAGTCTGGTGGTTAGTATCGAAACGACAATCATAATTTTCCGGCAGATTCTTCATTTTACAGGTTCCTTCCATCGGCTGACCTTTACACTTAGAAGTCCGTCCGGCAAGGAATATGAAAAGCAGGTGCTTGCAAATACATTTATAATGCAAATTCTCGGTTTCCACCATTGTAAAATCTCGTGCCATAGACAAGCACAATGTCTATGTGAATTACAAGTGTTATGGTTACAAGGCACTGCATATCCCACGCCATAACTTCATCCAACATTGCCATTTACAAGCTGCGTTCCAATACTCCTTTTCATCAATCGCTTTCAATAAATACTTTAACATTTAAGAAATCCAACCGTGGAAGGCCTTCTGATCAATACAACTGGTAGATGTATATTCACCTTTACAAGTGTTTTACTGTATATATATATATTATATTATATATATATATATATATATATATATATATATATATATATATATATATATATATATATATATATATATATATATATATATATATATATATATATATATATATATACAGTAAATTATATATACAATATAGATGTATACAGAACACTTGTAAAGGTGAATAAACAGCTAGCAATTGTATTGATCAGAGGGCCTTCTATGGTTGGATTTCTTAATTGTTAAAGTATTAATTGAAAGTGACTGATGAAGAGGAATATTGAAATGCAGCTTGTAAACTGCAATGTTGGCTGAAATTATGGCGAGGGATATATACTTGTACACAAGCGTGTTTCATATGCATTTCTGTAAGTATGAATGTTTTTGCTTAAAATGACAAGAAATTTGTTCCCTCTCTCGTTTACGTTATGTCTGTTAAGACAGCCAAATGGTTCAGACTCAAGAACAATATTTAGCGGTTCTGCCAGCGAAACGTTCGTAAAATTGGAGGTAATTAACTTCTAGAGATTTGCTTTAAAACTTATTGACATATTATGCGTTTTAAATGCTTATCTCTCATCCTCTGTTTCTGAATCGTCACTGTATATATATATTCATCGTTCATCATTGGGTTAAGTGATTTGTAGTTCATTGTATTATTTCATAAAAACAATTTTTATCATATGTTTTTTATTGATGTGTTTGGTATAGAAGCTGCAATGACTTGAGAAACACACTATGAACAGTTTAAAAGCTGTGCTTGTAAATATACCTTTTATTCACTTACTGCATTTAATTTTTCTTTTTTTTCTCTCTTAATACATTTTACTGCTACTGTCACGACGATGACAATCATTACTACTACTAATAATACTACTGCTGTCGATATCACTAGTAGTGATTAAATTAGCAATGCTTATCAAGTTTATATGGTTTTTATTTCTTTCCTTAATATCTTAGATTTCAGCCATTCATTTTCAGAGTAATGTCATGATCTTGTCATGTTTCCCATTCAATTTTTATACCTCATTGCTATTCCTGGAATTCGTGTTGGTTCTTATTGCCCTGTCCTGAGCCGCAGTGTTTTGTTTTGTATTTTTGATAAAAATGTCTTTAGGTGACATGCATTTTTTTTGCAACGCGTCAAAAAAGTGATATATGTATTGCAAGAAAAATTAAACGACTATATTTTGTTATAAACACATCAATGGCCATAGATACTATGGATTTTTTTTTTTGTATTTTCTGTTGATACAACAGCTTGTAGATATATTGCACGATGATTTTGTATGAGTTTTCAATACAGGATTCGTTAAGAAAATGGTACCTTCATTCTCCTTATAAATACTACCACGACAGCTATTATGATGGTATCATTAAAACTACTATGAATCTTCAATAAACACGATTCTAGACTCAAGTGATGCTCTCATGAGACGTTGTCGAGTGTCACCTCTGATTCATGTGAATCATTCAAACGCGATTTAGATTTAACCTCGCATGCGATTCGTCTAAAAAAAAACTCACTCAAGTTTCGACTGAGCATCACGCGAAATATTTTTCCACTCGTGTTGTTGAACGCGGTGGACAGATGAGAACCGAAACTGTATAATACAGCTATGGGAAGAGATTTTGTAAGTTTGTGGAGGTAACTATTAAGTGGGTGACCAGGTTGTGTAAGAAATGTCTGGAAGAGAGGAAAGTTCCATACGACTGGGTGGCGGTAACATTGCTCCTTCGCAAAAGGTTTAAGGCTACACAGGACGGGTGAGTTTATGAACTACAGGGGCGGGGGGGGGAGGGACAACATCACATCTAGTAGTATATTATTACTAATGTGTATGATAGGATTTTGGACAGGGAAAGTAAAACAAATAACAGGAGGAATGGTAAAGGGAGGTCATTGTGGGTTTGGATAAAGGAAAAGTGTGTGGGTGATGTGTTTAGTAAAACTAAAGGTTACGGTGACAGTAACTTGAGAGTCAAAGGCATCAGCTGTATGAGACATTCGTGGACCTGGAAATATTTAATGATTATGAATCCCTAGTGATGCAATATTGGGTGCACTGAAGATATATGGTGCAGAGGATAATTTCTTGGGAGTGATTATGATTTATTATGACGAATGCAAAGTACATGTTATATTACAGATGGGAGAGTGACTGGTTTACTGTAGAAGTATGTTATATAATCGTGACTACTTAACATCCTTATGTAAAGAGCAATGGTAGACTTCAAAACCAGGAAAGCGAGAGCAATATAAGATGAGGAAAAAGGTTGCGAATGGATTGTGGAGTTCCAGAAATTTCAGATAACACTGTGATGATCAGGGATGCAGAGTGAAGAGAGACGCCGCAGCAGAGATTAGTGAAAGACCCCGAAAGAGTTCGTAATGAGAGAAACCTGAAAGTGAAGGTGAGTAAAAATATGGTATGTAAGAAAAATGGAAACGGGAAAATAGAAGGAAAGAATGTTCACTTGGATGCTGGAAGAATGGCAATAGGAGTGAAAGCCTGTAGCTGTAGAGATGAAATGTTTGTGTAGTGTATGGGAAGAAGGATTAAAAGGGGGAGAAATGTGTAGATTTGAAAAAAAAGTGGTGAAAAGATCAGTGTAGGAGAGAAGCCGACTATGCAATAAGATACCCTAGTCATGGGGAGTCTTTGAGAACAACGG
>NC_089769.1:15937083-16037083 GCF_040412425.1 Macrobrachium rosenbergii | reverse complement strand
TTCAATCCACGACCTTGCTTGCGTAATTCCAGGCCAGACTTTTCCTCGCTTTGAAGTTTTTTCCATAAACAATAAGTGTGAAACTCAGCCGACAATCAGCTTTAGGAAAATCTTCTGGGGGAATTCCCCGGTACATCGGCGAGTTCGTATAGAAAACGAAAGTAAACGCTGAGCAAGGGATTGGAACGTCTGGTAAATCTGGCAACTAGCATCTTACCTCAGAAAATCAACTAATAGGAGACAACAGCCCTGTAGGAATCCAGTTGAGCACTGATTTTCGTCCGAGCTGCACGGCCAGTCGCACACAGCAGTTGTAGCTCCCAAGGATATATTTATAAACAAGATTATCTGTTGCCACAGGACCTGAAGAAGACAACGTTATAGTTAGTATGATTATGATTGTTTTTCCTGTGAAAATATTTAGCTCATCAATTGGAAATTTTTGTTTCTGCAGAAAAAAAACACAACAGTGAAATGACGTAGGGAACAGGCATCACGCTCTAGGAAGGTCGATTAATTCCAGCCGCAACCTGTTTGCAAACTTGAAAGAGGTTTGCAAGACGCCAGAAGGCCACGATGCACATTGCATGCAGTAGATTTAATTGGTCCCCCATTAATGGGATGGTGGCCACTCCTTTTCCTGTTGTGAGAATTTACAGTACTATGTGGTTTTCGTTATGCCAGTTGCCCTGATTTAATCCTTCTCTGGTGGCATTTGTAATTTTTCTTTTTTGTATCACTAAAGAAGTTCATGAAATTTTCTATAACGTTCACAGATGGCAATATCTGTAAACTCTTGCGTTGCTTTTTCCTAAAGACATCGTCCTGCAGCGCAAATGGGAATTAAAGCCTATAAATACAGATGTTTCGATTGTGCTCT
Organism: Macrobrachium rosenbergii; assembly: GCF_040412425.1. Lineage (NCBI taxonomy): Eukaryota > Metazoa > Arthropoda > Malacostraca > Decapoda > Palaemonidae > Macrobrachium > Macrobrachium rosenbergii. The sequence continues at coordinate 16,036,203 of NC_089769.1, read as the reverse complement.
TAAACGTAACATTTCTAAGTTTTGTTGCAGAAAGTTGTTTATTATTTCCATGACGGGACAAGCGACCTAATGCCTAAATATAGCTAGGTCCGATGAAGGAGAACAAGTGAGACCCAGTACCGTTACTGTTGCTTGGCTGTTTTCATGCAGGAACTGGGTGGAGATAGTCTTCCCTCCGTTGCCATTCCGTGGAATTGCTAGGAATTGATTGATACAGCAGTTTACAAGCAATGGGCTTTTATTTTTGCTTCCATTTTTCTGTTCCTACAATCTTTCCATTTTTCAAGAGGTGGGGCTGGTCTTTCCTCCTGAGTTTAGTTCCAGATCTCTGTCCTTCCTTCTTATTCTCCCCTTTAATTTCTGGTCAGGGCTTGCAAAGGTCCTCTCTCTTAAAGAAAAAAGTACACTCTAACTGATTTGAGGATCTGTGCTTCTTTTTGTAGCAGTCTGCTCATCTCAGGTGCCACATCTCTCTGCTTAATCCGGGGAAAGTGACATGTAGCCAATGTTCTTAAAAATGTGTCGTGCCCTAGCCTATGACCCATGTTTTCTAATTCCTTCAGTTCGAGTTCCTTTGCTTAAGGGGGATTGAATTAAGATCCCTTGTCCCTGTACTTTTTATACATTTGCTTATTAGTCTGTATTAGTTCGCAATTGTTTTTATTTTCGTTCATTACCAGCTGCTTGCTTGATAAAAGCAATGACTTGCCAGTGCTAACGGCCTTTACGTACCCAGTGCTGGAAATATCCATAACATTGAGAGCTAATAAGCGCACACTAAAAAATAAATATCTGGAAACATCTATTCTGAATGTAAATTTCTGTTGTCAGCAGAAGAAAGTATACCTTAGTTTTACCAGACCACTGAGCTGATTAACAGCTCTCCTAGGGCTGGCCCGAAGGATGAGACTTATTTTACGTGGCTAAGAACCAACTGGTTACTTAGCAACGAGACCTACAGCTTATTGTGGAATCCGAACCACATTATAGCGAGAAATGAATTTCTATCACCAGAAATAAATTCCTCTAATTCTTCATTAGACAGCCGGAGACTCGAACTCGGGCCTAGCGAGTGCTAGTCACCATAAATAGTGCTTTGCTGCTGGGAGAAAGGGGGCTGGGGATTTGGTACAATACATGTACACATTCGTTACCGGGGTCTAAGCGATGTCAGGCAGGGCAGCCGATCGAGGCTACGACCTACCCCACCGCCAAATCAAAGTCCTTGACAAAGAAGGCATCATGCTTACCCCATATAAAAATGGGAAAAAAGCACGTTAAAACGAAGAAGATTAAAACGAAGAAGACAATTTTTCTTACTGTGGCCTTAATATTAACTTATTACAAAAATGATTTTGCACTGTTTTGACATAGTGAATTGTACAGATTATGTATTTTACATTTTATTTCTTAATAGTATAATTCTATTCTGATAAAGTTGCAATTTTTCTTATTTTGACCTTAATATTAACTGTTATAATAATGATTTTGCAATATATTTACATAGGAAATTCTATAATTTATGTTTTTCACAAGACATTTCTGAGGTTCATCACGATGAGGATAATTGTTGAGGTTCATCACGATGAGGATAATTGTTGAGGTTCATCACGATGAGGATAATTGTTGAGGTTCATCACGATGAATAGCCTATGCGAAGACACTCTTCTCCACCATCTGTGGTCTGTGTTGCTTGGGCGTTACTCTCTTGTGCTCCCGTTTCCTCCGTTAATTCTCCATTGTATTGGCCTAGTTTACTCCATATTTTGGTTGCCAGTCTATGCATTCTCTGATTAATTGGTCCTACTTTGTATTTTTTGTGTATCTGTTCTATATTCAGATCATCATCTTCTTGATTGTTTGTTTCTCACTGCGGACCTTAGTATCTTATTTTGGAATTTTTGTAATGCCCTAGGAAGTCGATGCTAAACACGTTGGTATTGGTGGATATTCCATTATGCGTCTTATTAGACTTTTATAGAAATGGATTCTAATATTTGTGTTCATATTCCTAAACCTTTTTAGCTTTGTATTTTGTGTTCTTGCTATCCTTAGCCTTTCTCTTACATGTCTTGAAATTTCTCTTTGTCCAAATTGAATTCTTAGCATTCTTGTGCTTTTAGTAAAATTCACTGGTTGCTGATCTAACATTATTTGTGCAGGTTCGTATGCAGACACTGATACTAGTTGGAATTTAGATTTATTTGTTTTTATCCTCCACTTCTTTTCAAATTGGTTTATTCTTCCAATCTGGTCCATAGTTTTTCGTGCTACTTGTCTTTTCAAGGTTGGGTCTCTTCTTCTTGTACGTTTTTCTGGGTGTATAACTATTTGAGTTATGTCATCTGCAAAGCAGACATCAGTACAGTACTCTGGTGGTGAAGTCACATCTGATGTATATAAAATGAATAATGTTGGGCTTAGTACGACCCTTGTGGGACTCCACTTAGTAACGGGAATGGATTTCCTACGTGATTTTGTGACTTAATTGCTGCTGTTCGATCTTTAATGAAGTTGCATAGTATTTTCTCAAAAATGCCTGGATGGTTGAGATGTAATGTTTTGTACTGAAGTCCTTGTATTCATACTTTGTCAAATACCTTGGTCATATCTCTACATACTAGGTTGCGTAGGTACTTTCTTTTTTGTGATAGTGCGATGCTTTCATATATTGTTGCTATTGCAATTTGGGTTCCTCTTCCCTTTCTAAATCCATAGTGATTTTTATTGTGTAACTGATTACTTTCTAGGAACAACACTAATCTGTTGTTAATTATTTTTTCCAATATTTTACCAGGTGCTTCTAGTAATGACATTGGTCTATAATTCTAAACTTTCAAACCTTTTGCTGTCAATTTCCCTTTCAGCGCTAAATGACCTCATAGGTCCCAGCTCTTGGCCTTTGGCCTAAATTCTATGTTCTTCTTCTTCTGACTAGCCTACCTTCTGACTTTGGCGCTGAGTCATTTTAAATCAACTAGAAAGAGAAAGAGAGAGAGAGAGAGAGTCCTTGTCAGGTTACTCTCTTTAGTATATATATATAAAAAAATGATCTTCTTCAATCTTGAATACGGAAGAAAATAAGTTTGTTACTTCGTGTACCTTGAAAAGGTGGTCTGGTAGGAAATGTATAATCAGACGTGTTGTAGAAGTTTTTATCGTGGAGGTTATCTTGGTAAAACAAGTAGAAACAAGTCTTTTTTCAAATCTTTTTTTTTTTTTTTTTGTGGTGAAGAGGCCATAACGGTGAAGGTAGTCCAGATTAAGCGTGGACGGATTTCCCCTGACCGATGGAAAAAATGTCTATAATTTAAGCCGAATTAAAAATTTGGTAACTACAAGATCACTGATACCTTGGCAAGCTTAGTTGGATAAAATAAGCCACACAAACATATTTTTGAGCGATTGTTTGTTCTGTGACCGAAGGAAAATTCAGATATGAGTCACAGAGTGTTGGTATGTCTCAGTTACGTAATATTATGACTCTTTTTTTTTTTTTTTCTTTAAAGCTTCCTATTACGTGACGTACTTGTTTCCTCAGATGCTGAGAAATGCGCATTTCAAACTTTTGCGACTAGAATTGCCTCGCGTGTTTTTTATATTTTGGTATTCCCAATTTCCCATGCCACTCCCGGCTTACTGCAGGATGTACGTGGGACTTAACATTAACAAGAGCATGTATTCGCGGTAAGAAACAAACGTCACAGCTGAATAAGCGAAAGGCAAAACTGGTGGTAATACCATATGCAACTTCCAAGAAAAACTCCATACACACACGTACACACCTTCCTCTTTTACATAGCTGGGGCGAAAAATTCTTCTGAAGCTTTTTTTAAAAAGAAAAATCTTTGGAAAGAACACGGAATTCAATGACAAAAGGCTTTTAATGTCGTACGTTGCTCGTTGCTTAACCTATGGACTAGCTTAAAAAAAAAAAATGTTAGTTGAGTTCATGATCACAATCTTAGTTTTTTTTTTATTATGCAATGGAGGAGAAGTGATGTTGCTAGAGTATGACTAGTTTCGACATGGGCCAAAATTTTTTTAATTGTTTCTCTTGGATAATTACTAATATTATTAATTCGTTACTGGCATTCACATAGTGGATACATTCGCGTGGAGGCGGCGAGAGTCAGTCACATCTCAGAGTGTCCAATTGTGAAAATGATAAAGTAACATTAAATGCAAAACAGACCTTATTTTTGGTAACTGAAACAGGAAAAAGGAGGAGGAAACTCACAGTAATAAAAACAAAAATAAAAATCAAACTGAAAATGATATGGGAAGGGCAACAATAATGGCGACTGAATATAATGATGATTAGGTCTAAGAATACAATGCCCATGAGTACAATGTCTTGCTATGCTTGTGGCACATTAGAAAATGGATGTTGGTTGGGATGTGAAGTTCATGACCACTGGTACCACACGCACTGAAATAGAACAGCAGCAATGTTATGTAAGCGAGAAACTATAGGCCTAAACGTGAAGGAAAACATCATCTTTAGATGTAATGAATGAGGGGGAATGGGTCTGCCCCTCTGCAGAGTGATGGATAAATAACAATGATTGAAAAGATCATTGAGGTGAAGGAAAAAGCGGAAGCCGTGAGCAAACAAATGGGAAATATGATTCCAAACTCAGAGTAAACAAACTGTGAAGGAAAACAAAAGATGAAGAATACTACTACTAAAATTAACAGATCCTGGAGCGCAAACTGCTAGTTGAACAGAGAGCATTCTGTACAAATCAGGCAAATGATAGACACTTACTCCTGCTTTCCAACAGAACAGATAAAAGCTGCAAAAAATAAGACCATGGAACAAATATGAAGAAAAAATATTATAGAGGACGAAGAGGTAAATACCACTCCAACGATCATGGCAGTAAAAGTCCCAGAGGAAGAAACGTAAATAATAGAATATATAAAAGATAAGGACCCATGACTGAAATATCTGGTAAAAGATGATATGACTTCAGAAAGTGCCAACGCTGAACCCTAAAACCAGGGGAACGAGACATTTCTTCATAAAATATCCACCAAAGATATAACAGAATATAGGAATACGTGATGATAAACTACACTTACTTATAAGGGGTTGCAATGTCTGGCAGATATTGTATAACAAAATGCTTTAAATGCCAGAAATTTGGAAAAATGTACAGAAGAACTTGTATAACCAAACGTGAGAAAGATTCAAATGAGACACAGTGTACACACTGACAAGATCCACCCAAAGAGCACAGCTCATGTTAAAAATACAAAAAAGAATGACCAAGAACTATAGATTAAAATACTGCCATCTAAACACTCTATCAGTGAGAGACACAATGACTAAAATACAAGAGCATATGGCAAAGTAATCAGACAGGTATAATACCACTAACTGAGAACTCATGAGATTATATCTTAGTTTAGAAAAGCTGACATGGCCCGAAAATATTTATTTTTAAGAAATTGGTTTAGCAACGGGATAAAGGAATTGTAATGACATAGAATATAGATTAAAAAATAAAGGAAGCGAGCTGTACGCATGAATGTTATAAATATACCAAGATTAAGAAAAACTGATGGGATGGCGCCTAGACACCAAACAATCGTTGGAAAAGGGTCTTTTGAGTACACGGCACCCAGACTATTCAATAATTCGCCCCGAAATACCAGAAAGGTGTGAAAACCAAATGACATTTAAGGAAAAACTAGAATTTTTTTTTTTTATTGAAGATCGGTCATGACACGGAAACTCAATCTACTTCTGTTAGTTATAAACTGTAACTGACAAGTAACCTTCACCAGCCCCACGGACCGAAAGGGCCAACGGGAAGCTGCCAAAACTGGACAAGGATGATGATCATGATTATGAAATAAGTAAACAGATAATCTGCGGCTAAATATTGCCACAACAAAAAGATTTTGAAGGAGAGAAAAGTTAGCAATGCGTCCTTCCTTCAACTAAAGCATATGAATACTACGATCAGAAATGGGGGATTTTTTGCTTTCAGAATGTAAATGGATAAATGATTATAACCCCAAAATTATTCATATGTGAGCTATCCAGGAATTTTCAATTTCTAAATGATATGCAAATTAATGTGCCAGGACACACGCACGTATATATATATATATATATATATATATATATATATATATATATATATATATATATATATATATATACATATATATATACGTGTGTGTTATGTGTATATTATATACGCATATATATAATTATATATGTATATATATATAACATGAGGATGTGTATGTGTGCGAGTGTAAGTATGTGTTTACAAACAATATACACCTATCAACATACCACACTACGTAAACAATGGTTAGGACGTGAGGTAACAATAAGGACTCATAAAAGCGGGTCCAAGAAAATTCACTGAGAGGTCTAAACGTGCTCGAAGTCGGTGTCATTGAGGAAAAATGAAAATAACAGGAGGTCTGTAATTGCAATAATACGCTGAACCGTCTTTATCCAGCTGAAGGCGGTGCCACATGAGCATGTTTTCTGGGTTCTCTAAACCTTTAGTCGTTATTTTGCTCCCATTTGCGAATTATTTTAGCAGAAGAATTAATCACGCTCGTTTGTCAGAAAACGATCCCGTTTTCTGTCATTTAAAAAGACCGTTTTCTGTCATTTATTTAGCATCGTGGAGCCCGAAGTTTGCAGCAGATAATCAAGTTTCCTCGGGAAGCCAATGTCCTTGAATGACTGATAAAGCGCTTACTCTGGAATGGACACTGACCTTTAAATACACAAACACACCTACACACACACACACATACTAGACGCCTTGCTTCGAATCCAAGATCATATCTACCAAATTACCTAAGACAGCTCATGGCGAGACATGCTTAAATAATAGCGTATCATTGTGAACTGAACAAATGTCTAACCAACTCGTATCGGTTGCTTCATTCATTTATCTGCGCTACGGTGTTCACCATCTGGTTTAGAATTTCTCCTTTTTGACACAGTGGCATACTTTTCTTTGAAAGATTATTAAGTTAGCCTTCTTTTTATTCCGTTCTTTACAAATCTGGGCACTTCACAGACAATTGATGAAATATCCACTTAGTTGAATGTATCATGAAAAATGTTAAGATATTGGAAACCGGCTAAAAGGGTATCTGCTTCTATCCAGGGGTATCCCACGGTCTGGACCGTGGGGTATCCATATTCAGGTGAAGGTGGTCGGCTCACACTTGCGAAGAGAAACTACATGTATTACTTTAGTTATAAGTATGTCACTGCCATAACCTTAAGGGCACAACGGTATGCTGAAGTTGATCCATTTCATAAGATGGGAGAATAAAGCCTCTACTATCTTTGTACCTGAGCTGTTGAAAAGTTTTACTTATGTTTAACATGATATTCATTCGTTTGTGTATTTCTGTTACATTAAGCTTATTAGCGGGTAGGGTTACATAGCAAGCTACTGGCCTTTTTGACTTGTTTCATATGAATATGTGCACATTATAAAAAGAAATAATTTTTAAAGTAATATTAATGCTTACAGTTATTGTAATGCCTTGTACTAACATGAAGTCAGTCATTTAATGAATTTCAAATACTTATAGGCGTGTTATTCAGCCAATGTCCAGGTAAAGCAAAATATCTTTTTTTATATATAATTCATCAGCACTTTGCTACAAAGCTTTCATTTTAACTGTAAAGGATTACCATTTTACCCAGTTTTATTATCAATGACATTTTACTTAATTTTACTGTCAATGGCAACGATTCATTGTTTTCAACAATCGTTTATATCCTTTTTTTTTAATCTCATCGCACCGTTTTCTTCGTTGCAGGACTGACTCCACCAAAATGAAGGACCTGGCCGGAGTCACGAACGTTTCCTATGACAGTCATGGAGACGACATTGGTACGTATCCTTACTCGTTCAGCTTTTTTAGTTTTCTTTGATGGCTGCTATTTGTCTGTCCGTCCGCACTTTTTCTGTCCGCCCTCAGATCTTAAAAACTACTGAGGCTAGAGGGCTGCAAATTGGTATGTTGATCATCCCCCCTCCGATCATCAAACATACCAAATTGCAGCCCTCTAGCCTCTGTAGTTTTTGTTTTTTAAAGGTTAAAGTTAGCCATGATTGTGCGTCTAGCACGCACCGCTATAATAGGTGCTAACAACACAGGCCACCACCGGGCCGTGGCTGAAGTTTCATGTGCCGTTGTTGAGTTTTCTGTGCAGCGTATAATGCTGTACAGAAAACTCGATTGCACCGAAGAAACTTCGGCGCAATTTTTACTTGTTTTTTTTTTATGATGATGAGGGTCATGCAACTAGAAACTACAAGTCAGAATGATTACCAGGATAACTGAATCTTTTTTTATGAAAATGGTTAAGAAGACTTAGTGATCAGCAAGACGATCTATGAGTCGTTTTTAATTATCATTTCTAAAAAAGTGAAGGATACCTTTGGATGCAGCCTGTTTCAGGGTTGGCAAGAAAAGGACTAGTGGTGAAGAAACTGAAATAAATGAACTACACTTCAAAAGGGAGAGAGAGACACACACACACACATATTCACTTGTTTGCACTCAAAGCATTCTATGGTAAATTCAAAGTCCGATATGAATTGAAACTGTTATGCCCTAACTGACTAATTATATATCAATAATGCTAACCTATAATTCTCCTCTTGCTTCCATTTCTCTGATTCTTTTATCTTCTCTGTTGCCTCCCTCCTTTCAATTTCTTCACATCCTTTGGGTCAGAGCTAGGTAGGTAAACACATAATGCTATCTAATGACATCGTTCTCTGCATCGAAAATAAAAGGAATTTTCAGTCTCAAAAGTTAGACCTATATATGTTTAAAACAGCAACAAACTTGTCAGTCTCACTCTTTCCCTGCTTTCTGTTTGCTTTCATCCATTCTCTTCTCTCACTTTGACGGTATTAATACCTCAAATTCATTTTTACCACCATACACCTACTTCCCCTTAGCGGGGTGTTTCCAGGGTGATATCCTTCTGGTTTTCAGTTAGTTTTTGGGATGAGACAGCTACCCTTATGCTCGTTTTTGACAGTGGTTGAGGCCTTCATAGTCGTCTAACCACCATGTACATATTTCACGATTTACTTCAGCAGTCACAATGGGTTTTAAATGAACGTGTTCAAATCATCCGCATCGATCAGGAATTGAACTGATCGCCTCACTTTGAGGTGAGCATTTAAACCAATGAGCTACGACGATTAGCGATGCATTTGATGTGAATAACTCCATTTGGAATCCAGAAAATAGTCACGATATTCTCTTACATTCACTTGGGATGGAGAAATACTAATAACAACTTCAGTTCACATTATTGTCGAAATTTTAATTTGGAACCGAGAAATCGTTATGAAACATCTAATGCAATTTACTCGTCAATCATTCCAGTTGGAATGAAAGATTACTAATGATTCCAGTAATACAATCCATTCATTGATTACTCCTGTTGAATATTCCAGTTGGAATCGAGAAAATCCAGCCGAAGGAACCGAAGCAGCCCAAGGACAAAAGCCACACCGAGGGATCCCCACCAGAGGAGGTCCTCGCGACGAAAGTCCTAACGGACGATGAGAAGAATGAGGGAAGAAGAATCATGAGGAACATCCTCATCATCTCCTTCGCTTTTTTCTTCCTCTTCACCAGCTACAACGGAATGACCAACCTCCAGTCTTCTCTTAACAAGTGGGTTTTGCTGGAACGTTCAGTTGTTAGCTGTTTAAACATTGTTAATCCTAGTTTATCAAAGAATACACTTATCAGTCGGTCATCAGCTTATTTCAGATTATGCCTTGTAGTCGTAAAAATTGGAAGCGCTTGTTCTTGCCTGATTTCAGTGTGAATCCTCGGTATATACAGAATTCTTGACTGATATCAGTGTAAATGTCTTATATAGATTTATTGCCTGATATCAGTCTAGAACCCAATACGCCTACTTTACTTGGTTATTATCAATTTAAAACACTAATGTATCTAGCTCCCCAGCCCAATATCAGTACACATATATTTGTGGCATAAAAACAACATAAATCTATTGGATCTGGATGCCTTGCCTAACAATAAGAAAAATTTTAATACATAAAGACTTAGCACTTAATACTAATGAAATCCCCAGTTAGACCAACATTCCTTGCCCAGCATCAACAAAAACATATATCTACATTGTCGCTATTTTCCTTCCAACAGGGCAAGTGGCACAGCCGCTCTGACAGCGCTGTACATTGCATTCATCATCTCCAGCTGTTTCACGCCGTCTTGGGTTCTGAAAGTTTTGCAGGAAAAGAAGGCTTTGATCATATCCATGCTGATGTACTCGGTGTACATGATGGCCCAGTTTTATCCTACCATCTACACGCTTCTGCCCACAGCCATCGTCTTAGGAGTAGCTGCGGCGCCGCTTTGGTCAGCTAAATGCACTTATCTGTCGAAGGTAGGCTTATGTTCTCATACGTCCTAGGAATTCATGTCTAAGTTTCAGGTATGTTTATGCTCATCTGTTCAAGTTCCAGGAAATTGTTATTATTATTATACAAGATATGATTACATTTGTAAGGCCACTTGAATTATCAACAAGTTTATCACGGACAGAATGGCCATAAGCATAAAAAAAAGAAAGCAAATAATAGAATTTGGAAGCTACAGCTCCGCAAAGTGAGAAGCACAGACAAATTCTTTAGGCGCAGCAATAGAACTTTCATGTTAAAACAGACCTTACGAAAAAGGGCCAAATATGATATTGGCTGATAAACCCTTATTAGCCTTGTTGGGATGGACGGTTGGGTATATGAAAATTACAGACATAGTCTAAGCACTCGGACTAAAAAGCAAACCACTGTTGGGATAAAGGAAATCCTTCCTCTTCACATAACCTTGTATAAAAGCTAATAGGAAGCCTCACAGGGAATATCCAGAGCCGTTTAAATATTTTATGATATGTATTTTCAAGTACTATGAATATGGAATCTTTGAGTCAGTTGTAATTAAGTTCAAATCCGCACAAGGTAAGAGATCTCCACCTCTCCACATAGGTGAGCGACCTGTACGGCGAAATCCACGGGGAAAAGAGCTACGTTGTCTACAGTCGATTCTTCGGGATCTTTTTCTTGGTCTTCCAGTCGACCCAAATCGTGGGAAACCTCATCTCGTCTTTAGGTAAGCTGATATTCTAGTTTAGTTGAATTGATGAGCTTTGGATTCGCTCCCCCACTCTGCTTTTCAAATTTCTTCAGTCTTCGTATTTTAAGAAGTTGAACCTCGTTTCGTTACTAGGCAAGCGAACTTGAATTCAGCTTTGGAATTCTCTTCCTACTGTTGATTTTCCCCGCTTTCTGTAATCTTCTCCCCTTTAAAGGGTTCGTACATCATATCCTTTTGCGTCTGGCCATTCACTTCTTTCATTCCCTTTCTTTTTATTGCATCCGCTAGTAGCCTATGGAATTCTCTTCATGGTTCCCGTTTTCTTTACTCCAGACTGGAATATGTCATAAGGCTTTTTATGACATTCCAAAAGACTTGCTGAGCCCTTGGAGAATCCTCCTACAAGGGAATGATATATATATATATATATATATATATATATATATATATATATATATATATATATATATATATATATATATATACATGGTAATTATAACTTCCTTCTTTTGGGATTCAAACCGTCGACCTCTCAGGCAACAGGTCGATGCTGGTGGGAACTTCCTTCCCCGGGGATTCGAACAGTCAGCCACAGAAGCAGCAGGTCGATGCTTAGTCCAATCAGCTACAGATGGCATAAAAGATAAGCCAGGTAAACAACAGCATAGACATGGTTAACATAGTGGGTGCCATTGCACCACCAACTAAGATTTCACCCCCTCCCCGCCCCACCTCAGTGAGTAGACACATTTCGTCCTCCTCCCCCTTATAAACAGGCGTATATAACCTTAAAATACGCAGTACTTCCTGCTTATAAGGTGTACATTACCTCTGGCCCACTGGGGAGGAGGATTAAATGCGTCCAGACACTTATGGTGGGGCGAGGAAGGTGTTAAAGATATAATTAGAGGTGCAACTGCCTACAACGATACCCTGCATACGCAGTTACGTATCTGACTCCTCTACTTTTAATGCCTCTGTTGGTAATGGATAAGCATCATCGATCTATTGCTTTAGTGGTTGAATTTTGGAATTCCTGAGGGAGGAGGTTACTATAAGCATTATTTTCAAGTTTATATATATACATATATATATACAGTATATATATTCGTATAGGTACTTGCGAATGAATATTTCTAATGTTGTTGTGCTGAAGGAAGGGATCAGTCACATAGCAGCGGAATCTGGGAAGGCAACAGTTTTGTGATCAGTGATGGAAGGAAATGTGAAGTGTCTGTCGAAGCCAAGGTTGTGGTTATTGAAGGCGGTGTTAAGCTAACTTTCCAAAGCAGAACTAAAGTGTGGGTGTTGAATTTGGATGAGGAAAAAGTTGGAAGCTGGAAAGATGATTTATTTCTTTAGTAAGCATGGAATAACAAGAACTGAAATGTGGACATGTGCAAGAGTGGTACAAAGGTTAGCACAGGTGAAAGGATGCGTCAGAATGTCTTGGGATGGTTCAGTCATGTGGAGAAAATGGAGGATGTGGTATGTATATACTTATAGTATATAGTTTGGAAGTATGAGGAGGAAGGAGGAGAGGATCTAGGGAGGATTGATTAGATGGTGGTATTAGAAAGTAAGGGCCCAAAGATCCGAGAAGATGTCGTGTGCAAGATGGAGGTGGAAAGCGCAGAGTGTGTGTGCGTGCAGATGGTTTGATTTGACGTTGATGAACCTTCTGTGTAGGTGTAAGAATTACCCGAGATTGTGGAAATTTTCCTCACGGCGAGTTCATCCATAATTCAGCATTTAATGTATGGATGTGGCATTAACCATTGCCTTGTCTATCACGGGGACTATCCCCTGTGATGGGAAATGGCTTAATGTTGAAAATAACAACGCACACACACTTACACACACACACACACACACACACACACATATATATATATATATATATATATATATATATATATATATATATATATATATATATATATTTATTTTCAAACTGATAGTCATTGGCAGGTCTTATGATAGTAACATGGTTAATTATCAGCTTGAATACTCATGTTTTATCCAATTATCTTTTTTTTTTCACTTCGTATTGATACAGTACAACAACTTATTTCACTATCTGTTCTTTAACCCTTCAGTCCTTTCGGTCGGCGTCGAGTTTAAGAACGAATCCATAGACGAAGAAGCCATCTCGAAATGTGGATTCTATTTCTGCATTGCCGAAACTTCCCCTGAAGCGAACACCAATGTCACGAGCGATGCCTTGGAAACGGGACCCCCCTGTGGCAGATCTACACCATGGCAGGCATCTACCTCGCCTGCGCTTTGGCCTCCGCCCTGGTGATCGCTATTTTCTTGGATCCGCTGAGCAGGTGAGGATATAATACACATACACACACATATATATACACAAATGTGTATGTGCATATACATATATGACGATGATGAAGGCAGAAGTTAAGTATACCTTAGTTTTACCAGACCACTGAGCTGGTTAACAGCTCTCCTAGGGCTGGCCCGAAGGATTAGACTTATTGTACGTGGCTAAGAACCAATTGGTTACTTAGCAACGGGACCTACGGCTTATTGTGGAGTCCGAACCACATTATAGCGAGAAATGAATTTCTAGCACCAGAAATAAATTGCCCAATATACGGAGACCAAGGGCAGATGGAAAAGCACTCGAACAATCAACAGCTTTTATTCTGGCCGACGGCATTTCGCAATAATCCATTGCATTTTCAAGGCTGCAATGACCCATATAATTTTGTTTAATGAAAAAGGAACGTCACTACGTAAAATTATAAAGACAAAAATACATTTCTTAAAATATTTTAAAACCAGCCCACCCAGTAATATGGCTAAAATATTTTGAAACCAGCCCACCCAGTACATGGCTCAAATATTTTGAAACCAGCCCACCCAGTACATGGCTAAAAAGTGACTGACATAAAAGGTGAAACTGGTGGGAAGTAAGCAGAACAGCAGAGAAATTACAAAATAAACGAAGGTGTGGAAGACGTCTGGGCATTTAACGAGGGAACGAGTGCTTTAATGAAAATTGACTCGAAAGTCGTAAGCTCGTCCTCGTGATGGGCTGAGGCTGTTATTGCGAAGTCTCCCACAATAAAAGCTGTTGATTGTTCGTGCGCCTTTCCATCTGCCCATGGTCTCCATATACATACATATACATATACATATACATATACACATATATATATATATATATATATATATATATATATATATATATACATATATATATATATATACATATATGCTCGTATACATGAGTTATATGAATATATATATATTATATAGAGAGAGAGAGAGAGAGAGAGAGAGAGAGAGAGAGAGAGAGAGAGAGAAAGAGAGGAGAAAGAAGCGGATATCGATTTGATAGCATTTGTGTAATTTCTCAGGGTGGGCCTTTACTTTGAAACGGTATATTTATCTATTCAAAGGGCACCCATGATACTTTTAAACGTCGTTAAGAAGTAAAACGCCACTGGAACCACTGCGTTCATTGCCAGCTACTATTGACATGAAGATAGCGACGTATAGATCTTAAAAATTACAAGGTAAAATATTGTGTTCTGAAATAATTTTCAAAGAAATATAAGTTTTTGCTTCTAATTCACCTTCTATCTTTATCTGATATATATGAAATGGCAACTTTATGCAATTACATTGTTGAAAGTGTTATCATTCGTAATAAAGATAGTTCTGTACATCAGTAAATTAGATAAAATGCTAAGGAATTTAGTGAAAACCAATCCATTTTCGACAAATGACAACTTTAGATAGATTCGAATAGTGTTTTTTTAAGACGAGAATGCCTTCATTATGAACAAATTTTGGGTTAATTATAGCTAGTTAGCGTCAGCCTTGAGAATGCTGAACATCTACTAATATATATATATATATATATATATATATATATATATATATATATATATATATATATATATATATATATATATATATATATATATATTATACATACATACATATGCGTATTAGGTCTAACTTCTGTGACTACGATGTACCACACGAACGATGAAATGATACAAGTCCTCCCCCAATCTAAATTATTTCTTGCTTCTCACAGTCTATATCAATTCGCGTCTCTTCCATCCGCAGATTCACAAGCGACAGCAGCGAAGAATCCGAGAGCTCCTTGAAACTTCTCGTTGCCACTTTCAACCACATGAGACACCCTTATCAACTGCTCATCATCCCCCTCACCATCTGGTCCGGCATAGAGCAGGCCTTCTTGAGCACTGATTTCACTGCAGTAAGTAATTAAGAGGTTCTTTGCATAAACTCAGAATATCCACGGCGGGCGTTTTACTGGGGAAATAGTTTGTAAAACACAAGTATATATGAAGCATGCAATGAAGATATTGGAGAAACAAATCCATAGATGTATATGTACATATATTTAAAGATGAATCTGTACAGAAAGCTTTCGGGAAACAGTCCTATTCCCCTTGTCAATCTGAAAAGGGGAATCGAACAGTTTCCCCCGAAAGCTTTCTGTACAGATTCATCTTTAAATATATTTACATATACTGTACATAACTGTTGATTTGTTTCTCCATTTCAAGACTCATGCTACTACGAATATTTTTGAATGAAGATATTTATTTTTGATCCATAGGCCTACGTATCCTGCGCCATCGGCGTCCATATGGTCGGCTACATCATGATATGCTATGGAGTGTGCGACGCGATTTGTTCTTACGGCTTCAGTTACGTCGTGAAGAAGTGGGGAAGAGTTCCTGTATTCACCCTGGCTTTCCTCATCAACCTCGCCATCATGATCACGCTCATGTACTGGAAGCCTCATCCCGATGAAATCGTCTGGTTCTTCGTCATTGCTGGTCTCTGGGGTGTTGCAGATGCAGTCTGGCAGACGCAGATCAACAGTAAGTCTTCTTTTCTTTTATTTAAGCAAGACCTTTGAGAGGCTTTATACTCCATTTAGTAGATAGGGTGAAGGTATATGACTCTTGCAAAGCCAATCTGATCAGCTGCTGAAGTGAGGGTGTTGTATTATCAACTCAACAAGAATAAACAAGCATAAAACTAGCAGACTGGTGGGGTGAGACTGGTCCGTAATCATAAATCTGAATCTGAAGTTCCGTAAGTCGCAGTCAAACCAACAACCCAGAGGGGACTTGGCTAGTGCAATTGCCTTATCCCTGCCCTCCACAGCTCAGTATACTGTTGTGCATTTTCAGGAGCCTAGTAACGACACTAATGTACACACAGTAACAAAGCCAAAGATAATTCAGTACCGTACCCTTACTTTCAACCGGACATCACCAACTTCAGCTTATTGGAACAATATATTGTTGTTTCTATACTTTCAGGGAATAACTTGAGTTATTTTTAGTTTACAGCTTTCTTAAATAAAAAAAAATGGAACCTTCAATACAACCTCACCCCAAAGAGGGAGATGAACTCAGCAAGGCACTTGGACAGAGGTTCCTAAAGAACTATCTATGCTAAGGGGTCTTGCAACCTTCGGGGAAAATTTGCTTTAACGACTGTTGTCGACTACAATATCAAATTTGATGCCAGAAAGTCTAACTAAAAGAGAATTAAGTAAAGAGGTAGCCAGACTTATTCAAATACTGATGATTTTCTAAAGACTAATGCCATAAAATATATTTCAATGTTCAAGAGGATAATGACTAGTAATCAACGAGAAATCTTGCTAAGGAATTTTGGGGTCAGGGTCTTGTTAAAAGCAAGCAGGTAACGAACAAGAAGCGTTCAGGTGAGCTGGGACTTGAGGGAGTCTCCGGCAGGTTTTCTATGGTGATCACTCAGTGATACAAAAAAACTTATTAGGGTATGGCTGTAAGGAGGGGGGAGTCTCATGCGTGTGCCTGGTGCCTCTGTCACGTGATTCCTGGAACTGTAAGCAGAAGGAAAGAAAGATTAATCCACGTGGGCTGAATTCAAGCTTCCCAGCTAAAGGCTGAAGCTGCAGAGATGATGACCTGAAAGATGGCTAGTCCAAAGGTTGTCATTCATTTAACTTGCTCCTAGTAAAGGGTGTGGAGAATTCCACAGTAGTGTAAGAAGATACACAGCTGTGAAAGCTTGAGAACAGAGGTACAGTAAACATAAACGGTTTTGCTGAAAGCATGACTACATAGGAATACGCTGTAATTAATGAAAAAAAATTCCCAATTTCCAAAACATGAGAATTAGATATATTAATTTTATCAAAAATATAAAAAAGAGGAGAAGACACTGGACGTGCTTAAGAATGCCACAAACAGACTTATAGAACAACTCTGCTGGCTTTACTGTAACTGACTTTCTTTTTTCAAGATTTCTGTTTTTCCGCGTACCTTTCCCTCTTGCTGTATAGATCTGTTTTAATGGAGACTTATCAAGGCTCCTGTACTAATGTCCAAACTCATTTCCCTCAAGGTCTATATGGCGTCATCTTCCCTGGGGAGTCAGCCGCAGGTTTTAGCAACTACCGCCTGTGGGAATCACTAGGCTTCTTTATCGCCTACGTCTGCAGCACCGTTCTCTGCATCAACGAAAAGATCACCATCCTCTTCGTCCTCCTCATCCCGGGAATGACGTTTTATTACGTCATCGAGATCCTAGAGAAGAGGGGTACTCTCAGACGGAATGAAAATGAAAAAGTGCCGACAATTGATCAACTTTTCAAGGGACGCACTCATTAAAGGCCGATAAGGCTAGTAAGCTATGCCTTTTCTGTAACAGGTTCACAGGACAGTAGAAAGCAAAGGAAGGAAAGAAGATGGTTTAGGGTTAAATCCATGGAAAGGTGATAGATCTTCGCCTCTCAAAACATGGAAGGTTTAGGAAAATCTTTGGAAAATACCCTGATTAGAGGGAGCATTTCAGAGCCTGTAGTAAGGGGAAGGTAACTTTCAGTTAGCATAGATTTTCGGAGATTACTGATGAAAAGAAAATAGGATGTACTGTATTACCAGTGCCGTACTTTCAATTATTTTCCCATTTTATTTTAAAAATGGTAATTTACATGATAATATTGACAATGCTTTTATTACCTTTACGTGACACATCAAATGTACCAAACGGTTAGTTTTAAGGATCTATTACTGGCGTGTTCAGTAATATTAATAACAGGTATGGACGCCATACGATTGTAAAATAGTACCTTTTGATGTATATTTGTAAATATGAATATAACTTTCAGAGGTTTTTTATAGCCTTCACACGTGACATTTGTGATGTATATTTATCTTTATATTATTGCTTAGTCAGTAGAATTAGAGATTTATTTACTTGTTAATTTTTTCGTGACTCAATAGTTTTTCTGTTATGTTCTTGTACAAAGTTTATTTCCGAAATCCTTTCATTTATAAAGTGTTGTATTGTTGCTTAATTTGTTGACTGTTTTTCTGTAGTTTGGAGCGAGAGGTGATTTTGTCTCTAATGTGATACATATCTTTTATATAGACTGGTTTGTCGATAAAAATGAATGAAAAGAAGCTGTTGTTTTCTTTGGGCTTGACCCGTCGATAATGCCGGAAAGTGAACACTGGAATCTGATATATATATATATATATATATATATATATATATATATATATATATATATATATATATATATATATGTATATATATATTTACTGGTTCTGTACACCTCGACACTTTGTTGTCTTTCACTTATTCAGTGCATCTGTACAGCTTCTACATATCTCTCTTTCATTCTCATTCAGTTTCCATATAGAGGAGCTAGGGCAGCATTTCCTTTATACTATTCTCACCATGACTTCCACTGAGAATATAAGTTCTCTCAATCTATCACACAGATTCTGCCATCAAGCAACATAGCAGTCCCAAATACCTATGCAAATTATATATATATATATATATATATATATATATATATATATATACATATATATATATATATATATATATATATATATATATATATATATATATATATATATATATATATATATATATATATAAACTATATATATATATATATATATATATATATATGGGGCACTCTTTCTCTCTCTCTCCTCTTGCAAACACTTTAAAACTCTGTCGCTATTCTCTTCACTATCCCCAGTCAACACCGTCATCTGTGAACATCAGTCAATTCTACTCTCCATTCACGACCCATTTTCTTATCCTACAGTTTTGCAACTACATCTACTGTAGTTTTTCCTCTGACATCTCCCATCACTCTACAGTTATTAAGACAGAGCACACCTTTGTCTCAGCCAAAGAGCACACCTTTGTCTCAGCCAAAGTTGTACCAAACTAGTCACTCTCTCACCTGCAAGTTCCAACAAATGCTTCACTTCCATCATTAAAACTAATTAAAATTCTCAGCAACTTATCTTCTGCGCTGTGCATCCTCAACATACTCCACATTACCTCTTTTCTGATTCTGTCATAAGCTTTTCGCACGTCCATGAGTGATACACACAGTGGTATCCGTTTACTTTCAAACTTCTTACTGTTATAATTGTTGCATATAAAAAACTCGTGATCTACATAACTTCTTCCTTATTAAAATCCACAGCGTCCTTCATCGATCACCCTTGCTATTATCTGTCTAACCTTCTTAATCAGAATCGTACCATATGCCTTCACTGATATACTAAGTAACAGTATACACGTACAATTCTTATACTTGCCTTTATCACCTTTAACCTGGCACAACGTTAACAGTTGTTCCTCTCAGCGAATGGTTCCCTCATCTAGATATGCCTTAAAACTTGGTCTGCTACTAAATTACACTGTCCCCATCAAACTACTGCACCTTACTCGTAATCCCATCAACTCCTGGAGTTTTACCATCCTTGAACCTTTTATTGCCATCCTAACATCTTCAACAGTCATTTCCAAAATCATTCTCGAACACACACTATTCTCTTCCACTCTTGCATCATCCTACGCTACCTCTCCTCTCTGTTCCATAGCAGATCTTCTGTATACTCTCTCTACTGGCCCAGGACTGCATTCTCTACAGATAGCATTCCCCAGTTTTCATCTTGTGTTGTGAGAGCCATGTGCTCTCTAACCTTTCTTTACTTAGTTGCTTGTAAAATAACTTATTCTTACAGTCCCTACTCACATTCTCCCCATTTTCCTTTTTTTCATTACATGCCTTCTTTTCCTCTTCCACCTTCTTCTTGATGTCCTCCTATGTTCCTGTACATACATCCCTTCTGTCTTGCATCTGACCAGATATAATCTCTGCTAATTGCCTCATCCCACCACTCATTGTTTTTATGCTACATATTCTACACACTCTTCATCAACTCGACTAACTTCTATCTTTAACCATAGGTCAATTTCTTATATGTCTTCTTTACTTCCTTCTCATTAAGCTTATTTGACTTAAATGTCCTTGCAGCTATATTTTCAACTCTTTCTCTACAGCTTGAACTTCCATCTATTTTAACTTTTGGTTCTATCTAATCAGATATACCTCCTGCCGATTTTCCTCTCTCCATCATTCAATATATTACTCTTCCATCTACTCTGTACTCATGCATCACCAGTGTCTTCATAAAAGATGCCCACTATTTATCCTTGTAATAAAACAGTAAGTTTACTTTTTTGTGGCCCCTGATATCTTCCTGCACGCGGCAATATACCCCATTTTAAATCATTCTATGTAACTTTTCATTCTGAGAATCTGTTACGTTTATCGTGTGTTTCAAACACAACTGATGGTAAAGCAATGCTCTTCCAAAAGGGTTTTTCTTACTCGGACTTTATCACAATTTTTGTGTATGACTGAAAATGTTAGGATAGATATATTTCGGGTTTTGTCTATCTTTCCCTTATTCTCATTTGCAATATATTCCTTTTCTTATTCCGGTATTAATTTACCAAGTTCAATATTCGCTTTTGATAATTTACATTTCAAATTTCCAAATCTAATTTATTTTCTTTAGTTAAGGATTTTTATTATTGTTATCATTATCCGTTTATAATGTACCGGGGTCTTTTCGGCTCTGATTAAAATTTTATTTTCTACACAACTTTACTATCTTTATATCGCATCCCGTCTCTCCATTATATCTTTTTGTTTCAATCTCCTATTTTAGTACCCACGTATGTTCTCTTTTTGTTTGTGAACTCTGGTTGAACCCTATTACTATGAAGGTTCTGCTTCCTCTTATTTCTTGAATATACTTTAGAACCTAAGGTTTCTCCGTTATTTGCTCATTTTAACAAGTACTGGCCTTATTCTGCAGTTTTGCCTAAGTCCCTCTAGTACTGCTGTTCCTTACGCCCCAAAGATGATCTTTAAAATAAGTTACATACCTATCACTATCCATTCTTTGCCTATGAATACCCCAGCCTGGTTTGTCTCGTGCTTGCTTTAACTTTTTCCTTTTCTTATATTTCTTTTTCTTCTTCTTTAACGCCATCAGATTTAGTACTAATATTCACAGGAATAGCATGCAGCTCCAGTTTGGTTCTTTGTCACTTTCTGAAAACTGAGCTTCCTCTTTCGAGCTTGACCCGTCTTCCTTGATTTCCGTTGCTTTCTTCTTGTTTTGGCCTTTTGATCGTGTACAACCTTTGGTAAAACTAAAGCCTAGTGCCGCGCCATTTTTATTTTTTTGGAATTTTAAGTTTCTTCTGTTTGCTGTAGTCTTATGCCTTACGTAACAGTTATATTAGATTTTTTTGTGATTTTTTCATGCCGCAGCTCTCTATAGATGTGTGGCTCGAATTCAGTTTAGTCTCCCAACAAAATTTTCTTTTACCAAGTATCATAACAGAAAACGATAAATTGCTTATTCTATGGTAAACTATTTAGTTATTAAATATATTTACAAATAGATAAAATGATGTAGATTTTTGTGTATAGAGTAAAATATATACCGTTGGAAGAGAGAAATAAATTATAAATGGTAAAACTGAAGGCTAATACCACACCCCTCTGGTTTGGTAACTACCAGTTTACGTGCAAAATGGGTCCTTTGTTTAGTACCAGCCCCTTGGGAAGGAAAGTAAAAAACATAGCAAAAGACGGCAAATACCATACAGAGAAACAAAAGACATAAACAAAATCATAAACAAAAGGTAATTCTGCAGATATCTATAACGCAAAACTGGCGACTGGCGGGAGCCAAGCCGCTGTACTTATCTTCAGTTTTGCGTTATAAATATCTGCAGAAATATCATAGTGTCAGTGCCCTTACTTAGAATGGGCTACCCCATCCCTCCTTTGCCCCAGTAAGCCATGACCCCTCCATCTGCACAAAAAGTGAATTAATTTCGGCTATAATTTTACATGATACAACTAGAATATAAGTCTTTAGTGAAAGAACACGAGAGAGAGAGAGAGAGAGAGAGAGAGAGAGAGAGAGAGAGAGAGAGAGAGGTACACGTAAATCACATCAAGTTAAGTATGTGCGCCTCCGTGTGTAATAAATTCCTAATATATATATATATATATATATATATATATATATATATATATATATATATATATATATATATATATATATATATATAACCTATACAAATTCCCTTTAGAGAGCTGGTGGTTCTAGATGGTATTATCCTTTACGTTCTAGCATAAGTTCGTTTTTACTCAGTGCCCTTCTCCACCTGGCTGAGACTTACAACGTACCTCTAGCTGCCAGGGCCAACTTACTGTTAGGTCAACATAGGCTCAGTGGGATTCAGCAGAATACATATGAAGCACTTCACCTTGTTCGCGAACTGAACCCTGGCAATAGACGCCTTATGCCAGTTTATTATAGAAAAAAATCCTTTGAGCTTACATTTGCCTGAGCAATGAATTAGGTAGACTAACTGGAAACTAGTCAGCTGTAGTGGGTCACATCCAGTGTGGTAAAGTGAAGGGGTAAGCATCCTTATTCTAGATGACTTGTTGAGGACCAAAAGGTTGGCCCCCTCTGAGACGTCCCTCAAAGGGGAAAGGTAAGTTGCTCGGTGGTAGAGCACAAGGCCTACTTATGGAAGGCCCATGGCCTGTCGCCCACAATTCGAATCATCTATGAGGCTGGGAACATTATCCATAAAGACTTAATTAGAACTGGAATTCTGCACCCTCCTGGTCACACCCCCTCTATAAAGGAAGGAGTATTGTAAAAAAAAAAAAAATGAATGACAGTGCGTGAGTACTTTATATGTTTAGTTTATTCTTTTTCATACTACTAATGCAGTTCTAGCTAGTCTCTCTATTCAGGCTGTGCCCCACCACAGCTGCCTAACAACCAGGAACCTAATTCACTAACTGACTCGAGTCAACAGGGGCATAATGGATTCATGCTCATCGACTTTTCCCAGTAGATCAAACTCGGATCTTTCACTGGTGAGCCAAGGTAGTTTACCACTAAGCTGAGAGGTCCAGATATACAATTTAAATGTTCATTGGTTAATTGTGTACCCTGTTTCACCCTAGTATGTAAAAATTTCTTGTATTATAAACCAGAAATCTAATAATCTTGAAGAAGCGTGAATGGACAATTCCAGTTATATTGTACCTTTTCCTTTATTCTAAAGCATTCCCTAGCAAATTGCTCGTTTGCTTGAGAATGCCATAGAGTAAAACGGGATATGTTTTCACTCCTTTTTCATTTTCCTCAGTTCCATATATTCTCTCTCTCTCTCTCTCTCTCTCTCTCTCTCTCTCTCTCTCTATATATATATATATATATATATATATATATATATACGAGGCGTTGCTTGGTTGGGCAGCCCTCCCAAGTCGTCCGGAGAGGTATTGCACCTCCGGACCCCTTGTCAGGCATGCCTGACCTCTCAACTGCTGCCAGTGCCACTTGCGAGCACTGTGCAGTGCCAGACTCCGTCCGCCACGGACGTTGAGCTACCAGTGGAAAAGGCCCCATGCGGGTCTAAATCATGAGGCGAATCCTCCTCCGGGAGATTTAGGATTCCCCATGCAGCTGATCATTGCGACTGGAGAGCCTCCAGCACCCGAACCTTCTTCTTTGCAAAAATTTGACTCCAGGGATGAACCCCTGGAGAATCGAAATGGTACCCCTTCCTTGGAAGACCAGGAACTGGCATCCTCGGACGCAGAAGTCGAGATTGTTTCGCTCCGGTTGTAAGCAGCCGGTAGGGAGTCCTCCCGCAGCTTTTGCAGTTGCCTGACTTCGCGCCCGCTAGCCCTTCTGGCCTGTCCCCGGAGTCGGTGCTCTCATCTACTGGTAGGCCTTGGAGGAACCCGAAGAAGAAGAAGAAGGGGCGGAAGAGAGCCCAATAGTTGCGAAGCTATAAGCTCATCCTGGCACTAGTGCCCTCTCGGCACAGTGCCCTAACATCTAAGAGTGATCCTGGCAAGGTCGCCAATGTTACGTGTGGTGAGGTGTGGCCCTCGGCCTACCTCTCGAACTCCACTCGCCCGGAAGAATGGACTGCCTAGCAAGACCCTGTGCAACTATTGCAGAAGGGGGCCACGCTGAAGCTGAATGCCGATACAAACTCGGCACGCGAATAAGCAGCCTAACCCTACCAGCCAGAACTCGCTCCCGATTCATCCGCTCAGCCCTCTCCTCCAACAGTTACTGCAGGCCACCGAGCCCATCCAAAAGGCCCGTGCAAATCCTGTGGGGCTGCTAGCCACTACAATGCTGGATCTCCGGCCTGTCCACATCATGTCCCCACCACCAAATTTGTCAACCTAATCAGCACTTCATTTTCTGCTGCTGGTCCGCACGGATCCTTTACCCCGAGAGACTGGAAACCCAGTACATCTCGGTGGCCCTCTTCAGAGCACTAGCCTGCCCGTGACCCTTCCGGTCACAGTAGACACTGCGGCAGATATTAGCCTGATCGCCAGGGCCCAAGTGCCAGCCGGTGCTGTGGTTGACGAAGAAACGCGGTGGGAAATGAAGTGGATAGAGGTAATCACTTATGTACGTTATTCATTTATCACACATTACCACAGGTGAAAAATAACAGACGGGGTGTAGGGCCTGACCGGTTTCGACTTTATTTCCGAGCCCTTGACGAAGGACTGATACAGAGTATTAGAAGTCACAAATATAATATACCACAGGAACAGTACTGACGAACATAAACAACCGTTTGAGACTACATATCCACCCACAGAGATAGAGATGTATAAACTTGATCCTTTAATATCAAAAGAAATGTGTAAATTGTTTAAATTTTAAGGTAGGTAGTAGAGATGTATGGAAATAAGATTATCATATTTGTAAGCACAGTACGGGGGCAGCAGTGCTAATGAGTCTTCCAACCCCGCCTCCCTGAGACCTGTCAGGTGTGGATCTGATGTCGCCTATGGCCGGTATGTTTATCAGTATTGTCCCCGAGAGTATATTGTGATTTTTAGCCAAATGAGTTTTGAAGGCCACTCCTACCTTGACACCGGCCTGTATTCTCAAACGGTTGTGTATGTTCGTTAGTACTGTTTCTGTAGTATACATATTTGTGACTTCTAATACTCTGTATCAGTCCATCGTCAATGGCTTGGAAATTAAGTCGAAACGGTCAGGACCTACACCTTGTCTCTTATTTAGCCTGTATATATATATATATATATATATATATATATATGTGTATATGTATATATATAGTATATACATACATACATAATATATATATATATATATATATATATATATATATATATATATATATATATATATATATATATATATTTTACGTTTTTCCGTGGTTTTAGTTTGAAATATGCTCTGTGAGACAGGTAGCAACAGTTTAAGTTAATTTAGCCTTGTGATTCTGACTTCGTGGGTACGGGAAAACGTAAAAAAAAAGGAAAACAAAGGAGAATTTCATATGAGCATAGGGCTCTGGTTACTGAGGGAAATATTATGTAAAACACGTGGGCACATTTAAAGTAGTGTATTTACATAAATGATATTAAATGGGAAAAGAGGAACTCAAGTAGATTGAATGAAACTGGGGAATTCCAGCCACAGTCCGAGAAGCTTCCACGAAATAGCATCCCTCTGAAATGAGAGATATGCACATTATACGCCAGTAATGAAAATAGACAAAAGAATAATGAATTCGAAGCTGCACTGAGGGTGCCAAAGGAGTAATAAAAGAATTAATACTGCCGATGCAAGAGGCGCACGGACATTAGACAAGGGAGATTTCTGGCTTTCTCTTTAAGAAAATATTACGAGACAAAAGCGTGACTGAAATGGGGCTCTTCCAGGGCACTTTACCTTAGCAGATTTTCCGAGGGCGTGTAGAAGGCGGTCCGTGGATGACTTGCGATTTCCGAGGGCGAGTTTCTTCCACGTGGTGAGATGCAAGGGCTTCCGTAAAGGGGCAAGGCGATGGGGACTCCTCGAAACTCAAGCAATGGCGTGTGGGCTCGAGGAATACGGTTGAAGGGCACGAGGAGAAGTATACTTTGGGAAGGGCCACGTGGTTGGGATGCAAGGGCATCGGTGGGGCCAGGTGTTGAGGACGTCTTCACAAGTTCACTCCATATCTTCCAGCCCGCGTGTGTGTGAGACCTCGTGGGTTTTTGCCTTTATCCCCTCCTATGGGGCAGGGGGCGTCCATCACAGATGCTTTGACTCATTGCACCTGCTGCCCGCAGGGGAGGTTTTGGCCTGTAGGAGAAACGCCCAAGCCAGATTACTTTTTGCCTCGAAGGAAAGATCTTTATCAAAAATGGGAGCGCTTTAATCTTTTAACCCTTGTTTTTAAGTCGATAGACAGATGGTCTATCGATCGGCCGGCTGGCAGTAAATGAACAACCAACAACAACAAAGGAGGGGGAGGTAATTTGCTAGCGAATTCTTGCTAATCATAATACCTCCCCATACAAGATGATGTACATACCTCCTTCGGGTGTGTACATCGATATTCAAGAATGAGCGGCAAATGCTTTACGTTACTTTACATTCTGCCTTGCAATGAACTTTACTCCTAAGGGTTTTATGAAGCTAAGACATTACTTTTAATAACACATTGGGACAATTTTCGTTAACAGAACGCAAAGTGATTTAAACACTTGCAAAAGAATAATTACTTTAGATTTGGTTACCCACTGTAACTTTATAAAGTGACTCGAACAATTGTGAATTAATTAAGATTATAGGACCACGTATATGAGGCTATGGCCAACAAATGAAAAGAAATGGTTATTGTTCAAGAATTAAAATACACGGTTACTTAATTTTAGATAAAATGCATGCGGTTAGTACAATCTGCCTTGAAGAGGCTGTGTAAATGAAAAACAGCGTTTACTTTTGTAAATGACATCCCCTTTACGCGATACTGTAATGACTATACATATTCGCATTGATAATTTATCTTCGTTTTAACGTACTTTGCTCAGCTATCGTTCAACCCCACGGATTTTGACAGACAGTCGTATGCGGGCGAGAGTATTCGCGAGGTTTTAATTCGCTAACCTTAAACTACGCTAATTTTATGCGTCCACTGCCTACTCAATGTTATGACGGGCGAGCAGACAAAAGATGTGGGGTAGGACAAACAGCGATCTTGGAAGGAATGGAAGGGGAAAAGGGATAATAATTACAAAAGGAAAATTACCAAGACGTTTGAAGGAAAACTTGACCGCATATGAAAGGCGGGACACGTCCCTCAGAGCTTAAAAGGGGCATTTAAATCACAAGGGCAAGAGTTTATGACTCGATTCATTAAAATAAAGATAACTAAATGACTAAAAGAAAGTAAATGATATTGGCAGAAGAGCTAAGGAAAAAAAAGAGTGAGGGTTTTATTGTGTTAGGGGGAATTTATCGTCCTTGCCTATAAATTACGGCCCGGACTATCACTTCAGTCCCAGGGCGAGAAAGTGCACCAAGGGCGCGACTCCTTCAGGAGAGGGGCTGACACGCACGCCCGGTGCCAAGGTATGGGCGCAGGGCGTGCCACTTCTCACTCTGTTATTCTTAATGATTTATACATTGTGTGGGGAATGGTATCCCGTATTTAATTGCCTCTTGTGGGGATAATTTAAGGGAAGATTAGTAGAGGATGGTAAGAGATAGCAGTTCCTGAGGAACGGAAGAAGATAGAGGAGGGCCTGACATCCCCTTCTGGATTAGGGGTGCCAAGACCTTCGAAAAATGAAATAGCGGCACAGGTGCCAGGGGAGCTCTAGAGCTCTTTGTAAATTACCTGGAATGTCCCACGCCCGTGGTAATTTCGCCTCGAGTCTTTCTTAATGGGACAGTCGTCCTCGGCCGGGAAGCGGAGGGCCCGCGACCGGAGGGCGGCACGGAGTACCACCTGGGCCTGCTGATGCGACAGCTGACGAGGAGTGTTCCGTGCGGGTTCTACCATGATCCGTCGCGGCTCTTGTAGTTCATCGGCCAAGTGAGATATGGCAGAATCCTGACTTGCAATTGCGTCGGCGACGGACTGGGGCAGAGGAGGCGGTCGGGGGTGGCGTGAGCGGCTCGCAGGTATCGATGACCAGCTCAGGCACGGGTTGCGAGGCCGCACCTGCAGGTGAGCTTCCGCGGTGGTCGGGAGGAACCGTCTCTCTGACCGACGCTGGTAGCGGTGCCAGGCCGGGGAAGAGAGGGGTCCTGAGTTGGATCCAGTGAATGGAGATCGGCGTAGCGCTCTGGCGCTGGCACTAGGCAGAGTCAGGCGCTATCAGGGGTTTCTTGGGCTCGTCGGTCAGGACGGACGAAGCTTGGCCCTGCTCGGGGCATGCAAGTGGCACCGGCAGGAATTTGGCATCTCCTGAAGGGAGATTTGATTGGGGCCCTGGCACTGGCACTGAGGCAGGGCCGGGCACTGGAATTGGATCGGGAACCGATCGAGGGGGCCACTGTACATCGTACTCAGGTGGCACTGGTGGGGACTGCACGTCCTCCTGGTACCCAGGGGGCGCCAGTCTTGGCTGAGGGAGAAGCGGGGAGGATTACTCGCGCCCGCGGAATGATTCGGGGAATGGGGACCCTAGATTGTCGTGATTTCGGTGGGGACTGAAAGTCCTGTCCCAGGATGACGTCATAGCCTCCGGGAGATGGCTTGCTACTGCAAGATTGCACATTTTGGATTGGTGAGGTCGTGAGACTCTCAATTGGACCGTAGGGGAGTATCATCTTGAATTGATTTATTCCCTCGATCGTGACGAGTTTTTCGTCTATTGACGATAGCTCCGTAGGGGAACTCTGTCCCTTCGGATGAGGGAGATTTGTGAGCCCGAGTCCTCGAATGCAGTGACTCGGCGCGCGGGCTGGCTACCTCGTGGAGGGCCACGATACAGGCCCTTCGGCGGAGGGCCTAATGATGTGGGATCTGTGACGGCCAAGGCGACGGTGGGAGTATTTACTTTATTATTGCGTGGGCATTTTGCCCATGCGGGAGAATGGCCATAAACCTTGCACGCCGTGCAAAATGTCTGGCTGAAATCTTTCCGCGCTGCCCCTGTGGAGGGCGCAGGCGAGTTATTTGTCGGTTTTCCGGGAGAGAGGAGCGGTTTCTTGTTCCGGCACTGTTCGGAGGAATGCCCGTTTTCTTGCAATAATGGCAAGTTAGGGCTTGCCCGAGTTCCCATTTTTGTGGGAATTTGAACCTCCGAGGAGGGACGGGGGATTTATCTTCCGCCCCATGGATCCTTCTTGAGGGTGGTGAGTTTCCCACATGTCTGCTATTCGGCAACACTCGGTGAGTGTTGCTGGGGCTTTTTCCACTATATGAGTGGCGAGGGCAGGAGGGGCGTAGCGCAGGAAATGCTCGAATTTAAACCGCTCGAGTACCTCGGCGGTGTTAGTGGCTCCTTCGGAATCGAGCCATTTTGTCAACGCCCGCTCCGAATGGTACGCCCAATCGGACCAAGTCTGGCCTGCTTCTCTGGGCTGCTCTCTCCAACGTCTCCTCCACCGCTCGGGGGGTAATCTCACGCCTTCGTAACTGCTTGGCGTACGGCTTCCCAGTTTCCCCGATCGTCTGCGGGAAGGGCGTGGTAGGCAACGAGGGCCTTTCCGCCCAGGAATTTAGTGAGAACAAGGGAGAGTTCGCGGGGAGAGATCGCAGCACTCCAGGACTCGTTCGGCCCTTTCAAGCCATACTTCGGTTCGGACTCGGTCCATTTTGGCATGAACGAGTGAGCTTGGCTGAGGGCACTCATTCCCGCGGCAGGGGCGGGGGTGGCGGGCTGTCGTTCTAGCATCTGGAGCTCATGGGCGCGTTCTCTCTCTCTCTGCTCTTCAATTCTCGCTCTCACGTTCGTTGTTCTCGATCTTCCCATTCTCGTTCCTCCCTTTTCTCTTGGGCAATTCTTGCCTCTCTCTCTCCTCGTTCTCTCTCTCTCTCTCTCTTCTTTCTCTTGCTCTCTCCGTTCCTTGGCATCGTCGTCCACTCGCTCTTGAACCCATGCTCTCAGATCTTGCCCGATAGTCCCATGTCCTTCCCAGCGGACATGTAGAATTTGAAATCCTCGTTTTGTTGGGCTCTGGTATTAGCCA
Source organism: Macrobrachium rosenbergii (assembly GCF_040412425.1). Classification (NCBI taxonomy): domain Eukaryota; kingdom Metazoa; phylum Arthropoda; class Malacostraca; order Decapoda; family Palaemonidae; genus Macrobrachium; species Macrobrachium rosenbergii. Next base: position 16,005,622 of record NC_089769.1, on the reverse strand, counting down.
TCTTGGAATAATGGGTATAGGATATGTCTGAAAAGACTCTTTGTTAAAATTGGATGTGTCTTGAAAGACGTGGTTGTTCTTGGCGAACGAATTCTAATATGCGTCTCGGAAGACGTAGTTGGATTTTGTCACGCTCGGACTTGGCCGGCTGTAGCGTGAAGTTAAGGAGTTGTTCTAACGAACTAGAATGATCAGTCCCGTAAGGGCTTAGATGTGTGTGAACTACACTATATAGTGTCTCAAAAGTACTTAATTTTGGGTTCCCGCAGGAATGAGAAATTCTCGCCACGTGAGACGTAGAATTTTTGTATGAGTCCCTGAGGACTGGAATTTGGAGAAATTCTCGCCACGTGCGACGTAGAATTTTAGGAGTCTCTGAGGACTGGAGTTTGGAGGAATTCTCGCCACGTGCGACGTAGAATTTTAGGAGTCTCTGAGGACTGGAATTTGGAGAAATTCTCGCCACGTGCGACGTAGAATTTTAGGAGTCTCTAAGGACTGGAATTTGGAGAAATTCTCGCCACGTACGACGTAGAATTTTAGGAGTCTCTGAGGACTGGAATTTGGAGAAATTCTCGCCACATGCGACGTAGAATTTTAGGAGTCTCTGAGGACTGGAATTTGGAGAAATTCTCGCCACGCACGACGTAGAATTTTAGGAGTCTCTGAGGACTGGAATTTGGAGAAACTCTCGCCACGTGCGACGTAGAATTTTAGGAGTCACTTAGGACTTGGAATTTGTGGAATTTGGGGAATTCTCGCCACGGACTTAGAATTTTAGGAGTCACTTAGGACTTGAATTACGATTCGTCCCTTAGGACTTAGAAATTACTAACGGGAAACCCAAAGAGAAATGAATGGGGAAAAAAAAATGCTACACACGCGGGCATGGGCGGGGGTGCAGGTCGTTTGGCCAACACCGGAGGTATTTTTAGATTCTGGGTGAATGAACCCGTATATTTATATACCGTCTGGGATTCCGGGAATTTCCCAGTCGTCTGAGAGGATAACAGTACAACGGCCTAGTAATTTCCCTATAAGCGGAGTTTAAATTTCGCTTTCCTAACACCTAACTCGAATTCTAACTACACTGAGAGAATTTTCAGCAATGCAAGCTGACTTCGTCGTGTCCCACGGGAATTTTATTCGCGCCTAAATAACAGTTCGCTAATTCGAAATGCTAAGTAAAATTTATCACAGAGGAATTTCTTTCGCACTATTCCTCGAAGCAAGAATATGGCAAGGATTTTTAACACAGAGGAATTTCGCACTATTCCTCGAAGCAAAGGATGGTTAGCACTGGTTATTTCCTAACTACCTATCCTGAAAGGCATGCATTAACGAATCTAATACGGCGGTTCTTTTCTCTCAGTGATTACATGCGTCCCTATTTCTAATTCCTAGGAACAGTCACGATTGTAAAAAGGTTTTGCTAAGATTAACACATTACTTACGTGGAATTTTCTGGATCTGTGTGCTGGTTTTACACAAAAGGTTCGTAATTGTCTCGTACCCAGCTTAGCTTTGCTAATAGCTGATCTGGCACGTTGCAAATGCAATAAAGCAACACTAGGGAACTGCAACTGCAAAACGAGATCTATGGCCAGGTCGCCATTTTTACGTTTTTCCGTGGTTTTAGTTTGAAATATGCTCTGTGAGACAGGTAGCAACAGTTTAAGTTAATTTAGCCTTGTGATTCTGACTTCGTGGGTACGGGAAAACGTAAAAAAAAAAAAGGAAAACAAAGGAGAATTTCATATGAGCATAGGGCTCTGGTTACTGAGGGAAATATTATGTAAAACACGTGGGCACATTTAAAGTAGTGTATTTACATAAATGACCTTAGTACGGGGAAAGAGGAACTCAAGTAGATTGAATGAAACTGGGAATTCCAGCCACAGTCCGAGAAGCTTCCACGAAATAGCATCCCTCTGAAATGAGAGATATGCACATTATACGCCAGTAATGAAAATAGACAAAAGAATAATGAATTCGAAGCTGCACTGAGGGTGCCAAAGGAGTAATAAAGAATTAATACTGCCGATGCAAGAGGCGCACGGACATTAGACAAGGGAGATTTCTGGCTTTCTCTTTAAGAAAATATTACGAGACAAAAGCGTGACTGAAATGGGGCTCTTCCAGGGCACTTTACCTTAGCAGATTTTCCGAGGGCGTGTAGAAGGCGGTCCGTGGATGACTTGCGATTTCGAGGGCGAGTTTCTTCCACGTGGTGAGATGCAAGGGCTTCCGTAAAGGGGCAAGGCGATGGGGACTCCTCGAAACTCCAAGCAATGGCGTGTGGGCTCGAGGAATACGGTTGAAGGGCACGAGGAGAAGTATACTTTGGGAAGGGCCACGTGGTTAGGATGCAAGGGCATCGGTGGGGCCAGGTGTTGAGGACGTCTTCACAAGTTCACTCCATATCTTCCAGCCCGCGTGTGTGTGTGAGACCTCGTGGGCTTTTGCCTTTATCCTCCTATGGGGCAGGGGCGTCCATCACAGATGCTTTGACTCATTGCACCTGCTGCCCGCAGGGGAGGTTTTGGCCTGTAGGAGAGAAACGCCAAGCCAGATTACTTTTGCCTCGAAGGAAAGATCTTTATCAAAAATGGGGAGCGCCTTTAATCTTTTAACCCTTGTTTTTAAGTCGATAGACAGATGGTCTATCGATCGGCCGGCTGGCAGTAAATGAACAACCAACAACAACAAAGGAGGGGGAGGTAATTTGCTAGCGAATTCTTGCTAATCATAATAATATAATATATATATATATATATATATATATATATATATATATATATATATATATATATATATATATATATATATATATGCTCAGGATTTTCGTGGCTCGAGTGAATTATAAAGATCCACCCAGCTGTGAATGGGTAGCAGGTTCTACTGAGGTTTAACAATCTCATCCCTAAAAGATTTACTGAGAAACCGGATGGTTTTACCGTATGAACACCACCTCTCCTGAAGAGGAAAAAAGGCAATATTAAAAAAAAAATTAAAACAACTATATCTAGGTCTAATGAAAAGCGACGAGCTAGAGATAAGCAGAGCAAGAAGAGTTATAAAGAATATAAAAAATTATTGGATCAATGGCGAACTCAGTTGCTTCAAGCGTGCCTAAATACGAAACGTATGAGAAACGAACAGGCTCTTTGTTCCCCGATCCCTCTGAAAATCTGCTTCGAAAGGCGTCTTTAGTCTGGAAATGTTCTGCAGATAATTATATTCGGGGAGGTTGACGGCTCTCAGCAGAACCTATAATTTTGACGGAAATTTCAAACACGCGAAAGCATAAAAGGGGAAGAAGCACTTCAAAGTTCTCAGCGACTTGCGATTACGGAACGCCGCTGGGCGACAAGACGCGAGTTAACCTTTGGAATGCAAGAAGAAGAAGTAAAGGAAGAAGTTGGCGTCTCTGATAAAGAGGAACTTTTAAATTACAGTTATCTTCTTTTTGTTTTTAAAAGAAAATATATAATATATATATATATATATATATATATATATATATATATATATATATATATATATATTATTTTTTTTTCAAAAGAAGGTTGAAGCCTGGAGGAAGTTGGCGTCTCTGATAAAGGGAATTTTTAATACTCGTTTATTTTATATTTTATTTTTATATTTTATATAATATATATATATATATATATATATATATATATATATATATATATATATATATATATATATATATATATTATAACAAACACAAAAGACATCTGAAATGCCAAAAGACACTCTCAAAAAGTTGGCGCCTCAGACTAAAGAATAATAATATACAAAAGACATCACCTGTTGTATTAACATTCATGGAATATCTCGTCCTGCAATATTCATTTCATCTTGGTGAAAAGACCAGCGTCATAACTAAAGTCATTTTCGAAAGGTAGATGAAACTAAAGGGGCTAACATCTATGACGAAAACATGGCAAAATTATACTGTAAGATATATGTAGGTTTCAGTAAATATTTCAAGACTGTTACCTTAAGTTTAAGTAGATTAAAATGACTCAATAATTTGATTTTCCTTTTGCCTTATTACATACTGCTGAATAAATTAATTTATTCATTTACTAATTTTTTGAGTTCTTTTTTATTACAAAATAAAAAACCTAAATATTTCTTGCCTTTAAAAAACTAAGAACAAAAATGCAACATTGAAAAAAGTCGTATTTTCACGAAACCCTGATAGGTAATTTTCTTCCATTTGTGGCGACAATTACTCAAGAAGTCGACATTCAATAGACATAAATAACACCAATTAGAGAACATCTCTTCCTAGACTGATGATGATGCGGTTTTCAAATCGCAATCAGGCGATGGTGTCTGACTCGCTGTGAATATGGAATCGCTACCTCTCCCCACTAAAGTCTTCGTCAGTATACTTATAAGCTGACTAAATCGTCAATTTACGTTATTTATGAAATTCGTGCCTTAGTAATCGGTCATTCTCGAGCAATCATTCTCGCCAAAACCACGTCTCTGATTTTCTGGTCGGGATGATAGGCTGATGTATCGTCTTTACAACGGCACCTCTTTAGATCAACCGTTTCTCAGCTGGGTCTTTTATCTCTCATCTTTCAGGTTCCATTGTCATTTACTCTTAGAATTGCCTTGTTCTTACTTCCTTCATAAGTATTGGATTGTCTCTTATATAATTTCCTTCAAAAAATTCTCTTGATTAAAGAGAAAAATGTACAGCATGAGGTTTCTTTAGCGAAGCAAGGCTCCTTCCCGCAATGGATACCATAAAGCGGTCAGCGAGCATCGGCCAGTCATCCGGTTGGGCGACCAAGCGGATTCAGAATGGATTTGGATCCTTTTAACAAAGGCCTCCAAGATTAATTGCCCGTTAAATTATTACCAGGTTTCTTTTTAGTACTACTGGTCTCACGCTTTATCTTGTCTTGGTCTGTGCGGAAGGGCTATTGGTGACCGTCTAAATTTTCCTGCATTTGTGTATATATCTGCGTATGCAAGAAAGTACAACCGCGCATGCGCTCATATTCCTCTCCAATTCTTCAAAATCCATCAAATTAAGGGTGGAAAAAGGGCATTGGCTGTCAGTTCCACCGACCCTATTTTACAGAAATTGTATTCTACAAAAAACTTTCTATCTCAAAGAATCATTGAAATACATATCGGTGAAAAAATAAACTTTCTGGTCCTCAGGCCTGAGTTAGATAAATCTGAATATTTTTCACATTTCATACATTTCAAAAAGAGGAAGTTTATATAGCAAACTACGATAATATAGAACTGATATCCCTCGTGGATAAACCTACTGGCTTGCAGTTCCATTGCACCACTCTCTGGTAACACTCAAAAATGAAAACAGAAATTATTTTGCAATTCCTCCGTACTTAAATCAGATTCATTATTTACTTTTTGATTATTACTTATCAAGTTCAGTGTTTCATGAATGTTGAAAAATTTGGGAAGAAAATTAGTTCAAAGGTAAAAATGGTTCTTTGTCTTCGCCACATGACATATTGAAAGCGATCACCGGTTTATCATGCACTTTCAAAATTTTGGCAATAGGCTTATCTATGGAATGCCTTGCATAAGAATAAGCTAGTGTATCAGCGGAAAGGCAATTTATCGAATTTTTGCAAGGAGGAAAAAAAAATATATATATATGGAATTTTTACAAGGAGAAATATATATATATATATATATATATATATATATATATATATATATATATATATATATATATAATATATATATATATATATATATATATATATATATATATATATATATATATATATATATATATATATATATAGCAATAGGTTCAACTGTGCAACGGATGGCAAAAAAAAGTTATAACTATTATATCACTAGAAAGGGAATTTATCGTATTTTTACATGGAACAATATATATATATATATATAATATAAAATATAATATATATATATATATATATATACACATACAAAAATACACATACATATATATATTTAGCAAATATATTTTCAAGCAATGCACAAACTTCCTCTAACTGCAGCTTGTATTTTGAATTTTTATTTTTCTTATTTTGCTCTTTTTTACTGTAAGGAGATGAACAGCAACTACCCAGCTTTCAAATGTCACCAAAACGAGTATCATACAAACTACTCAAAGGAATGGTAAGACCATTTTTCTTCTAAGAATCATAAACAATGTTTCATCTTTTTCCATCGTGTTTGCGCGATACTGATGCACAATATTTTGGCGCAAAAAAAAGTGTGCATATCTCTAAGTATTTACTTTTGGCTCATATTTTTCTATGGGAAAGTATAATATGTTTTTGTGTTTGGGAAATGTCAAATCACCATATTGATCCTTTCTTTTGTTGGTTACTTTTTTTTAAACGTACCGTATTAATTTACAATTACTCATGTTTAAAAAGAAGCCTACATTAATACTGATAAAAAACTAACTCTACACAGTATATATATATATATATATATATATATATATATATATATATATATATTTATATATATATATACATGTATATATATATATATATATATATATATAATGTATATAAATATATAATATATATATATACATACATATATATATATATATATATATATATATATATATATATATATATATATATATATATATAGTATATATATGTATATAGTGTATGTGCACGCATGCATGTATGTTCGTGTGTGTTTTTGATTCCAAGATCTTTTATAATGAACATTGACGAAAACAAAACGCTACCTCCAGTCTTGCTGCGCTTCATCAAGACAAAGTCTCTCTCTCTCTCTCTTCTTCGTCATCCCGTTGTATGAAACCACAAGATTGAGGCGGAAGCCGTCTATAAAATATCTTAAATCACCGTCTTCCTGTGTCTGAAGATGTTTAAACTTCGTGGAACAGAAAGGAAGAATAAAAAAAAGATCCATAATTATTTTCCGTATAGTCATCATTCCTATATTTCTGGACAGGTGATTAGGCGATTACGTCATCCGGGATATTTGTTTATATTATCCATTTAAATCGATGCAGTATTAACCGTTTGCAAAATGAAAACCTGGAAATACGTAGTGCTTCAGATAACCACAAAAATATTATTGTAATAAATCATCTGTTTTATTTGGCCTTTTTTCCAGAATATGAAAATGGAAAAATAATTTTTCCTTTTGTAAGTTGACCGTCAACTCAATGGAGTTATCTTTTTTACAAGCTGAACGTTCACCGGGAAATAAGTATTGAGCGTTAGTGATTTTTAAACCAGGAAATTTGCAAATGAATTATGTTAATCTAGATTCTTACTTTTACAGAAATCTTATCGAAAACTTCTAGAGCTTCCAGCATTGAAAATATTTTATTACAAGCAATTTTTAACTATATACATACATGATTGTGTGTGCATAAACAGTATATATCTGTATATACTGCATATATATATATATATATATATATATATATATATATATATATATATATATATATATATATATATATGTATATTATATATATATTATACTGTATATATATATATAATAATATATATATATATATATATATATACATATATATATATTATCTATATAATATATACAGTACATATATATATATATATATATATACATTATACAGTATTATATACATATATATATAATATATATATATACAGTATATATATATATATATATATATATATATATATATATATATATATATATATGTCAATAAACATAACAGAGTCCACAGTAATAAAATAAAATAAAATGAGAATTTAGTGACTGCTTACTGTACGTGTTCTTTCAACGCATTTTCTTGATGCATTTTATTGTCCCATGCTATTAAGCGACATTGGAGCATACAAGGTGTATGTGAGTGTGTATCTACAGCATATTTACACTCTTGATATACACTGCATAATATAGTGTACTGAGGAAGTTTTAGGTTATGTTCATGAAAAGTTGTTCCGTTATCGACATTTGATTGTCATTAGTCTAAATGTGTATTTTCCTTTTCCCTAATATTCAAAATCAAGCAACTTGGTTAAACTAAGATATACTTAACAGCGTAACCTGTGCCTAACTCACAGGTGCAGTAGGATCAGATTGACAACATACAAGCTGTCTAAGATAAAGCAGGTAAAGAATGATAAAAGGACGCAGTTTTCCGCGGATGATCCATTAGAATGACTGTAAGAAGGAAAAAATCTTACCCTTTGAAATTCCAGTACTCTGAGCATTTAAGACACCCGTCATATGATCTGTCAGGTTCAGCGTTTTTCATTGGAAATGATTTCATGTCAATTTATATTATGTTTGAAATCCGCAACTTAAAGCCACCTACCCCCAATAAAAGATAAAACCCCAAAAACTAGAAAAAATAAAAAGAATATTAATAAAAGGGGAAATGGCAACCTCTAGTATGGAGTAGGAACCCAAAAGTTAATACCACTAACCCCCAAGAAAAGATAAAATCCCCCAAAATAAAAAAAGAACCCCCCCAAAAAATTGAAATGTGGCAAATCTCATGTAGCGTAGCAACCCATAAGGTCATGCCGATGATCTCTCTCTCAAAAAAAGATGAAATGTTCCCAAAATAAAAAAATAAACAAATAAAAAAAATTGAAAAATAATAAAAAAAAAAAAAATAAGAGTAAAAGATAAAAAAAAAAAAATCTAGCGGAAATCCTAATGTGGAGTCGAGTGGAGAACGCGAAGAGACGACTGCTCATTCTGATGAAGAACCTCACGATAAATATGGAGAAAGACACACATGAAAAAATGTAGGAGACAAACCCCAAACAAAGAAAGGTGTGGAGGCGACCCAACTGAGCAAAATACTGGGGAGGCAATCCCAAACATAAAAAAGCTGTGGAGGCAATCCCCCAGGTACAAACACTGGGGAGGCTATTCCCCTAGGGCAGGGGTGTCAAACTCAGATCCTTTCGAGGGCCAATTATGCACTTGGTTATGGTCTCGATGGCCATCAAAGATTTGGTAATTACTTATTGGCAAGACTGAAGATTACAACTTATTTTGCTGGTCATCCTGGTTTACCAAGAATACATTATTTGGGTTCATCTGTTAGAACTGGGGAAAATTTAACCAAAGTTACTAAACTGTTAAAACGAGACATTATAAGTTTTACCCTTCATTCATATGACAATAATTTATTAATTTATTTCATATTATATTATAATATGAAATAAATTAATAAGTTATTGTCATATGAATGAAAGGTAAAACTTATTATGTCTCGTTTTAACAGTTTAGTAACTTTAGTTAAATTTTCCTCAGTTCTAACAGTTATAGTAGCTCGAGTTGAAAAATCTCTTGGCACCTCGCTGGCCACTTAAGATCATCCCGCGGGCCACGAGTTTCTCAATCATCCCACCCGGTTCGTCAGTAGGAATAATCCAGAGAGCGTAAGAACCAATACCATTAACTTGAGGAGCACTAAAAGAGAATGTAAAACATGCTTCTCATTGGACAGGAAACATGTAGAGACAGGCATTGTAGTGACAGTCTGGAACACTAGGCGTTTTTATCAGCTGACAAAATCTTTTGGACTGTTGTATATCTCTTGCAGAATGTTGTCAGGAGTTGTCAGCAATGAATTCACAGTAACGAAAAGTGCTGATACTTCAGCTACGAACTCAACTGCACTGATAGTGGCCTTTTCCCCTAAATATTTCCCACTTAGCTCATAAAATTTATCATTCTGGCATGGAAATTTATTTAACTGTCCAGTCAAAGAGGTGATGGTGTTAACAGCAGTTCTGTTATGACAAGAAAGTGCAATATTTTTTTTCCTAGAATTTATCACTGTATACAATCTTCATTTCTTCCAGCGAGGACACCTATGTGCCAACCACAAAGATCAATGCAGTTGAGTCTCTAGGTTTAGTATCATCACTTTTCGTTACTGTGAATTCATTGCTGACAGCTCCTGACAACATTTTGCACATTCATATCAAAACTGAACTGCTGTTAGCGCCAATACCTCTTTCATTATACAGTTGAATACATTTCCATACCAGAATGATGAATTTTATGAGCTAGGTGGGAAGTATTTAGGAAAAAGGCCACCATATTCGTGGAATGTCAAGGAGGCAGGGTTATGTTCTTTTAGTGTCCTATGAGAGGTCAAGGAATAATTTTTCATTGTCTCCATCTGAACTGTGTCTGTCTCAATACATGATTACAGCGGAAAGGCAATAGCGAAATATGCTCACAAAAATAATTACTGATAAGATTTTTCAATTTCTTTGCAGTCTAGTGAAATCAACAGTAACTGTGACAGTAGTTTCTAATATCAGTTCAGTCAGTCAATCTGCAAAAAAAAAAAAACCACCTGACTTTGAGCAAACACCAAAATGTGATCAAACACTCATCCCCATCCAGTCATTCAAAGATATCCACACCTCAACCATTCAAACATCCGCTTTCAAAACCCACACCTGTATCTACACTCACACCTGTATCCCCACCTTCTTTAGATCTTCATTCCAGTTCTTCTTCTTCTTCGGGGGAAGGTGAAAGAAATTATTCAGGAAAGAATAAACCTGAAAATTACGAGAGTAATATTTTTAACTTCACGAGGCCAAACTTGGGGAATTCACACATTTTAATTTGAAAAGCCCATTTGCTCAAAATAATTGTCCTAAAAACTTCATAAAATAACTTGAAAAAAAAAAATGAATTCGAGGAATTACAGAGAAAATATTCTTAAAGAAGAATAAACATTAAAACCTCATGGGAAAGATATACTAAAAAAACGAAGAAATATGAAACTTTCTGGGGAAGATATATATAAATAAAAAGAATAAAGTTAGAACTTCAAGAAAAACGCTTGGATAGTAAGTATTTAACATTCATGAGACAAAGCAGTCAAATTGCTTTTCAGAAAAATATATAAAAATTTTTATAGGGAAAATATCCTTAAAATGATATTCATGAAAATGCAAAAAACTAAAAAACGAGTGACAAACTTTAGCAAATTGATGAACTGAATCAATAATCCATCAAAATATATATAAATCAGTTTGGTGTATGAAATGACTTTAGTCTTCAGGAATATTTGAGTAAATAAATCATCAACAAATTTATTCAAATAAAGCAAAACAGATCTTAACAAGTAAAAAATGCGCCGAAGTTTCTTCGGCGCAGTCGAGTTTTCTGTACAGCCTGTAATCAAGGCCACCGAAAATGGATCTATCTTTTGGTGGTCTCGGTATAATGCTGTATGAGCAGCGGCCCATGAAACTTTAATCACTGCCCGGTGGTGGCCTGTTCTGTATCGTTACCAGATGCACGATTATGGCTAACTTTAACCTTAAATATAATAAAAACTACTGAGGCTAGAGGGCTGCAAATTGGTATGTTTGATGATTGGAGGGTGGATGATAAACATACCAATTTGCTGCCCTCTAGCCTCAGTAGTTTTCAAGATCTGTGGGCGGACAGAAAAAGTGCGGACGGACAGACAAAGCCGGCACAATAGTTTTCTTTTACAGAAAATTAATAAAAACTAACATGAAGAATCTTCAGCACAAATTACTTTAAAAAAAAGCAATGTTTTACCTAGATAAATCATCAACAAAGAAAACTACTTCGTATGAACTTCGACAAAAATAAAACACTTCCATAACTCATCAGTAATCCAGTTCCATTCACTGAAAACCAAAGGAATCTGTTTAAGGAGAAGAAGAAGAAGAAGAAGAAGAAGCCAAGGCAAAGGAAGTGAGGAAGATCGTGCGTCCTGAAACAGGACTTCGTTAGTGGGTGTGGAAGAGGGGGGCGCGGTTAGGAAGGGATGGGGCATTGGTATGGGTGGGGGGAATAGGTGCCGGGTGCCGGGCGCACCTTTCCTTGGTCTCATGAATTGGGCGGGTTAGGGTAGGGTGGAGAGAGAGAGAGAGAGAGAGAGAGAGAGAGAGAGAGAGAGAGAGAGAGAGAAGTAAAGTCTTGAGGTTACGAGTGTGAGCGTGATTACGTGGGCGTGAATGTCTACCTGTGATTGTTGCACGTGGGCCGCCCATTTGCGCCAGACGCCCCCGTAATTGCTGTTTCTGTGTGAAGCGGGCGGTGGGAAAAAATTATATGCACGTTAAAGGAACCAAATGGAGCTCCTTTTTTTTCGGACGTTTTTTTCATTGCTATTTTGTCGGTTCTGGCATCTGGAATCTGTTTCTGCCGTTGCACGATTGGACTCAGTTGCGCCTCTTCCCCGTCTCTTTGTTTCTTCTGCGACTTTTTTCTTTTTTTTTTTTTGTCTCGAATCGCTCCCAGTTTGTTTTCGTTTTCTCTTTCGATATTTATTACCCGTTGCCTTTGTTTTATGGACTTTGATTGATACTTGCTTTGATTTTTTTTCTTTTACCGTTACTATTGTTTTGTCTCAGTTGTCCCACGCACTGACTGAAGGAGTCTCATCATATTTTGATGTAATGGTTGACCAGCCATTTTGATTCTTTTCAATTCTTAAGAACTAGATTTTGCTTCAATATTACTCTCGCCTAATTTTTTGTCATTTTGCTACTTTTGTACTTTCTTTGACTGCATCTTTTCTGAATTTGATTAGTTATTTCCTAACTCTCATTTGTTTTTCCAATTTTCGACTTGCCCAAAAATTAATTTCTATTACAGAGGTTTTACTTTTTTTTTATGGCAAAATTGATATATATCCAGAACAAATATTGTTATATGTATATATTGTGTCATTTTAGATCTTATCAGATTAAGGTCTGTGTCCAGTTGAGTTTTTGGTTGTTTTTTTCCGCCCCATTCATGGGGAATTATAATTGTGTTAATCTTTGATGCCACATAACTCTGCATGTACATACATCTACATACACAGACACATATATATATATATATATATATATATATATATATATATATATATATATATATATATATATATATATATATATATATATATATATATATATATATATATATATAGAGAGAGAGAGAGAGAGAGAGAGAGAGAGAGAGAGAGAGAGAGAATGATTTGCATGTGCATATTAAAACGTACTTTTCAGTACGATCTGATCACATATTATGCAAGGAAAAAAATGGACCTCCGTAAGACACCATAACTCCTAATGACCTGGCAACCTGTGTCAAAATGTTGCAATGAATGACCACCCTGTCACTTGGTTCAAGTTCTTTATCGCCTTTCTGGGCAGTTCTATCATCATCATCATCATCATCATCTTGCCATAAATGGATGCCAACATATGTGATCAATCAGGGAGGTATGTGACACAAAACAGCCATCCCAACTATTTTGATTGCTGGTGTTGGTATTATTATTATTATTATTATTATTATTATTATTATTATTATTATTATTGTTGTTATTATTATTATTATACAGACTTGCAACCTTTCTCAATATTTTCATTAATAATGCCATTACATTCACTGGTCATATTATAGTCACTACTGAACTCAATACAGAATTTTAGGCCAAAGGCCGAGCACTGGGACCTATGAGGTCATTCAGCTCTGAAACGGAAATTGACAGTAAAAAGGTTTGAAATACGTAACAGGAGGAAAACATCGCAGTTGCACTATGAAAATGAGATGGAAGAAAGAGAATATGAAAGGAGGTAGAGTAAAAGGAACGAAAGGGGTTGCAGTAAAGGGCCGAAGGCACGCCGCAAAGATCTTTAAGTAATGCCTACAGTATCATGATTATCTTCATGCTTATTATTATCATTCTAAATCCTTCTTATTACGTTTATTCTTCTAATTATAATTGGATTATTTTTATATCATTAATGTTTTCGTCATTAGACTTCTTAACTTAATTCAATAATTAACATCATTTATCATTATTGTATTCGGCTCCCGCCGTGAAGACCTTTCAATTATCTGTCCTCCCTGGAGGATTTTCCTTCAACCACTCAAGGTCCCTGTGGCCAGATCTCTTTCTCTTCCTCTCTCTCTCTCTAAGATTCTTTAATTTTTTTTCCAACTTATTATTTGATCTCCGGCAGTTAGCAAATACAATCTTAGCGATGAGATGGAAACAATTATTAACATTCTCTCAGTTTTCAAGACTAATTCTTATTTCCTCTTCACAGATTTAATTTGCATGATTCCTGACTGACATTACTGGAGGTTCCTGTCATTTCTTAGGAATACGGGTCTCTCTCTCTCTCTCTCTCTCTCCCCTTCAGCCACGTAATGCTCTCAATTAATTCGACGATAAAATAAAACAACAGATATCTCTTTTTATCCAAGGTCCGCCGCACCTCTCACAGTTTTTGAGAACGGAGTAATGCGTTTGCTTCTGAGCTTATAATTCACTGATTCTCAAACTGGGTGCCACAGACAGATTGCTATGAATTGTGTCCTGGCTAGATCACCTCAATGAACATTTGTAAAAAAACAAAAAGTTTGCAGAAGTCTTCATATAATTGTTATCAGTGTGTCTACTCTAATTATTGAGACAGATATATATATATATATATATATATATATATATATATATATATATATATATATATATATATATATATATATATATATATATATATATATATATATATATATATATATATATATATATATATATTATAGTATGCATAATAAGTTTATCCATTAAATAAGTAGTTAATCTCATGCGATATGGTGGGATGGTCTAGAAGGGTTGCCACGGTAATGATTACTTCAGTTAGGGTGCCACCACTAAAGCAAGACTGAGAACCACTGCCTCGTATCATGGCCACTCTTACCACACTGCTGGACTTGTAATCTCTCTCCCTGTCTTCCTCACAATGTTCCTCCTCTTCTTCCTGCTGCAGGAGCGACAGAACCCCCAATTAATCCCGGGTGTTGTGGACCGACTGGCGATCATTAAATTCCACAGATCCACTCTGCGGATTTCGACGTCACGTCCCCTGGTGATGACGTCATAATTATGATGTATCTGGCACATGTTTCTATTTATACTTCTTTTTTGGCGATAATGTCCCGATTATGGTGCGTTTGGCTTTTTTTTTTTTTTTACCGAGCTGGATGATGCTTAAACATATAATATATATGTATATGTATATGTATATATATGAATATTTGTATATATATGTATACATATGTGTATGCATAGATATATATATTATAAATGCATATATATATATATATAGTATATATATCTATATATATATATATATCATACACATTTATAGATATATAAAATATATATATATATATATATATATATATATATATATATATATATATATATATATATATATATATATATATATATATATATATATATTAAGGCATGTACCAATTTCTCATCTAGTCCAGCCCCGAAGAAAGCAAGAAAAAAAGAGGACATGGACTGAGGACAGTTAAAGATTTGCCTCTTGATAAACAGAATGTTTTAACAGCGAAGGAAAGCGTTAACAGGAAGGAGGTCCCATAGTTTGGCAGTAGAGGCAAAGTAAAGGTCACCGAACCATATAGTCGGAAGATTACTAATGTCTACAGAATAAATGTGCGAAAATATGGCTTGGGGGGTGTCACGTTAATCTTCAAAAAGATTTGCACTTTGACGCACAGTCTTGGTTAAAGTGCATTTGAGAATTGCTTAAATTAGATGAAAATTTGATGCTGCATACATAGCATCGATAAAAATATACTCTTGCATTGTTTTCCAGGAATGTACTCAATGAATTCTTTTGGAGAATCTCTGTACTCGCTTGTTGCCTGTAAAAACTGAGGATTGCTTCTTTTACTAAACGCTCATGTTAGAAACTTCAAAATAGATGTGAAAATTGTTTCCTTTTATACTTTTAAGCAGGATAAAGGCGTTTCATTCGCCTGACTCGAGATAGGAATGTGATGATTATCCCAGGAGTGCAGAAGTGTTTACAGTAGTGATGTTCTGTTAATGGTGCCTCTACTAACCTAAGTATTTAATTAGGAAGGTGGTAATTAGCCAACTGTGGTGAGTCGAATCAAGGGTTGGGAAGGGCCTGGGGCTAGGAAATACATCACAAAGCAGACTTGTTGGAAAACTGGCGGGCCCATCACCTGCTGGAGCTTACGGTAGGAGAAACAAGTAAAAAATGCGCCGAGGTTTCTTCGGCGCAATCGAGTTTTCTGTACAGCGTAAAATTGATCTATCTTTCGGTGGTCTCGTTATAATGCTGTATGAGCCGCGGCCCATGAAACTTTGATCACGGCCGGTGGTGGCCTATCCTATATCGTTGCCAGGAGCATGATTATGGCTAGGTTTAACCTTAAATAAAATAATAACTACTGAGGATAGAGGGCTGCAATTTGGTATGTTTGATGATTGGAGGGTGGATGATCAGCATACCACTTTGCAGCCCTCTAGCCTTAGTAGTTTTGAAATCTGAGGGCGGACAGAAAAAGTGCGGACAGAATAAAGTGCGGACGGAAAGACAAAGCCGGCACAACAGTTTTCTTTTACAGAAAACTAAAATGGCAGAATGTCGCCTTTGAATATACCATGAGAAAATTCCTAACTTTACAGAATAAATTCTGAAACCGCAATGCTTGACGGTTACTGCACTGAACCTCACTCCCAACTCCCACCTCTTATCCCTCCTCACACGCACATACACACGCACCCGGCATAACATCCTGTAAGAAAAAAAAAAAAAAAAAAAAGGAAGGGCCTGCCTACCTGGAAGAAATTAAAGCGTCTCCAAACACACTCTCTCGTTTATCCTTCTGGTCTGGGGGCTTCGGCGCTGACCCCGTGACCTCTTCCTTCCGCCGTCGTTAAAGGAGTTCCTTGTCAATTTGTAGGACAGGTATCTATGACAGGTAAGAGGCCGGCTGGTAGAGGTCTGTGTTTGGGATTTCGATGAGTTTGGGGTTGGTAAAAAATAAGTGTTTCCTGGGAGCGGTTGACTCTAAAGAAAAAAAAAAAAGGTTTTTTCTCTGAATGAGTAAATTCAAGGTGAGCCAAAAAAAAAAAAAAAAAAAAAAACCAGTGTAAAGGACAAAAACATTCGATGCAGGCAAGCGCAGGTAGGAGTTTCCCAGAGCAGGTGGATGTTATTACATAAAGGTAAATAATGACCGAGAATTGAAATTGCTTGCCTGGAGTTTTTAAAGGGACGTTTCAAGCTAAATTGGTAATTGCTGATTACGAAATCAATTTCCTTCTTTTGTCCTACAAGGGGCTTTTATTATGAATTTAACACTAAACTTTTTTTTTTGTCCTTCAAGGGGCTTTTATTATGAATTTAATACTAAACTGACATTGATTACCATAGGAAATTACTAAAAAATATAAAAAAAAATATGATAAAACTTCTTTTACCTGTCTCTTGGAATGTAACATTTAACCTGAAATCCTACTAGTTAATCCTAACATGAGAGAGAACAAAGATGTATTTAAAGAGAGGGGATTGCTTCTCTTCATGATATTCTCTTCTCTTGAATTACAGAATAACAATAACGTATTGATGGAAGCGCCTATCACTTAATTTGTAAATAAAATATTCAGTTTGGAAAAAACACTGAAGATATATTTACTTCTGCGATATTTTGTTTGCTTATAAATAAAATCAAATTAAATGTTGAGTTGATATACATGATGTCCTTTCGTTTTTTATTCATAGCATAATCATCTTACAATATTTTAATCTGAAAAAGATAAGTGCAACGCACTCTTCCAGATTACATGGAATGCTAATTGTTATCAACAAATTCAGAGTAACTCCAATATGTAAAGTACATTCTAACCTGACAGGTATAGTATACTGTTAAGTACTTCGACTGTAAACTACTCAGCCAAATTCGTGTTCTAAAAGTAATGTTTCTCAAGCAATATGTTTTCATTTCTCCAAAATAATCACCAGCTTTGTTTTTTTAGAATATGAAACGCCGTCGATGCAATTACACATGGAACAGGAAGAGCCAACTATCTCTTGGAATGAAATGCATAATCTATATGCAGGAAGGATTATTTCTTATACGAATTTTAAGATCATTCTATTTTACCCCAAGCAGATTTAAGCGATATCATTTCCTAGCCTTCATCAGCCAACAGAACTTGCCCGTGGAAGCAGCTAGTAGTCTGCTCCAGTATGGCTACGATTAAATCGCGTATTTTAGAATTCCCTTGTGTTTCATCATCTGTTAACAGGTGGTTGCCAGACGGTGAAATGGGGTCTTCCATTCCGTACCGATTTGCGATGGAAGACGCTGCCTCGCCCACCGCGATTCTGTTTGATGTTTGCAAATCGATCGCAGGTTCGTTACTCGTACCCTTTTCGGTTGATTGAGACGTTTGAAGCTTCTGATGCTCTGAGAATGCATTTCTGGGTTTTCTGAGAAGTAAAGTGACCTTCGTTGAAATCCCACTGGAAATTTCCCTGAGAAACTGTTGGAGATCAGAAACTTCTGATAACGTTAGGCCTTCAAGTGCTGGGTCTAGTGTTAGGACTAGTATGACGGTGACCAGTCTTTGGTTTAAGTGCTGAAACAAGAAACGCGCAAAGTCTTTGAAAGAAGCTAAAGTAATAAAACCGGAAATGACTATGAGAGAACAAACTGGCGGCCAGGAAGCTTGCAAGTTATTGGACACAAAAACCCTATGACTATTGTCCTCTAAACTCTTCCTTATCTTTTCGTAAACAGTGTGACATCCTTGATCACAGGGAAGCAGTTGATCGCCAATTGCGGTTCCTGACGTTTCCCTTTCGTGTAGCTCTCTTTCTCTTTGATGTTCAGACTGACTGTGACCACTTCCAGACCGTGTGCTGAACGTCTGAGCGCCCTGATGACACTCAGGGGATGCTGCCCCTCTGGGACTTTTCGTTGGATCTATATCCTTCGCTAGTTTTTCACCCTCCAAGCCTATTCCGTCTGCATATGGGACTGTGGGACTTAGCGCCCTACAGAGGACAAGAATTTGGCGCGTATATCTGGGAACCAGAGTTCGTGCCACTGCCAAATCCTTTTCATCAGTCACCTGTAATTAAGAAAAAGGCAATGTATGCAAAGACTTTTGAATACGATGATTATAGGGTAGTTTAACCAGATTACAGAGTCAGGTTTCTAGACTCATGCCTGGCCCGTGGGATCAAAATTCGAGTGGGAAAAGTAAGGAGAAAATAGCCGGAAAGTACAAATGCTCTGGGATCAAATGGAAACGGACGGAAATCAGCGCAGCTGGGTGTCCAAGGTATGCAGCAAATGGATTTTTCGTACTGAGAACTGTTTTCCACACAAGGCACTCTGCAGACATTAAACCCTGTCGGATATAGATTCTGACATAATAAATACATCATAAACTAATACCAATCTGATCAGGAAAACTAGTATAAACTAGGCAATGGTTGTCTTACTTTCCAGAGCTGAGGGGGTCCGGTCACCAGTTTTGCTCTGACTTCGCAGTAGTTCAGTGCCAGTGCCAAGCACTCCGTTCCATGTTCCAGCTCGTACTCAGTACACCTGATGAGAGATAAATCGTATTAAAGGTCATTTACAGGTAAGTGTGTGTGTATATATATATATATATATATATATATATATATATATATATATATATATATATATATATATATACATATATACATATACATATATACATAATAATTATGATCACATCTGATACGCGATTTTTATAGATCAAACACAACTGGGAAAAAATGAAAAAAGCTTGTAAATGCCGACCGGTGTCGGCTTTTTATGACTACACCATCCTGAGAGGGCTGACACAAAGTGGCAAGAAATTATATATATATATATATATATATATATATATATATATATATATATATATATATATATATATATATATATATATATACATACACATACATATAGGAGACTGGAAACCAAGTATTTGCACCTGGCAGTTGTTTTGTAAGCGGAGTCCTCACTAGTGACATGTCAATAAAATTCACTATGGAAATAGAAAAGGATGGTTGCTTATCCTCTCTCGTTTGCATAACACACAGAACTAGTAAGGGGTTTGAATACAGTGTGTACAAAAGAGCCACAAATATTTCTTTCTGCTTATGTTTAGTTTTACACAGTTCACAACATTAAAGTTAAGAAACCAGTTTTTTACATTCGTGTTCTTAAGAGTATTACGCATATGTAGCCCTGAATATACTGATGTTGAAACATATGGTTAGGAGTATAGGCAAGAAATTTAAATATCCTAACTCTGTATTGGACAATACATTAAAAGCGGCAAAAAAGGCATTTCATGATAACGAAAATAAATGATACTCGTGACACAAACAACCTGCATTTACTGCTATATGATAATTATTTCAAAGATATCTCCCACCTCTTTAGGAATTTTGGGGTTAATGTAGCATTTGAGAACAATAAAACAATGAAACCCGTACTTATCAAGAACTCGCCCGACAATACTAGATGCCGTATTTACCAAATTCCATGTAAGTCTTGAGATACCTTTTACATTGGTCAAATTGGTCAAACTGGAAAAACATTAGAAAAGAGAACAGAACGGCATAAAAGATGTGTAAGTGATGTACAGTTGAACAGAGCAGTTTTTGTACATGTTAGTGGAAAATATACAGTTAACTGTATGGGAGCAAAAAAGATAGTTTATCCAAATAATGCACTGGAAAGAAACAAAGAAGCATAATTGAATCTAGTTTTACAGACGAAAGTTTCCCTAAAAACATAAATCAGTCAAGGTATGAATAAACTTCATCCATTAATCTCAAAAGAAACATGCGAGAAGTTTCATTTTAAGGACGGTAGCTGAGAGGCGGAGAGAGAGAGAGAGAGAGGGAAATTGGCTCCCGATTGATAACCGGATTTGTAAAAAGTTGACTTGTCGCTAATGAGGGTAGGACTCAGCCTACATAACACCAATCAGGTGCAAATACTTAATTTCCAATCGTCTGGGTGTTCATTACTCTCTCTCTCTCTCTCTCTCTCTCTCTCTCTCTCTCTCTCTCTCTCTCTCTCTACATATATATATATATATATATATATATATATATATATATATATATATATATGATGATGATTTTATACCACTTTGTATCGGTCCTCTGAAGATGGCTTTGTAATAAGAAGCTGACACCAGTCAGGATTTAAAACCATTTTCATTTCTTCCCAGTGATGTTTTATATATATATACATATATATATATATATATATATATATATATATATATATATATACATACATACATGCATATATATATATACTAAATAACACACATTCACACACACACACACACACACACACACACACACTAAATGCTTAATATTCCACGTTCAACCCACACTCACAAAGATCATCAAGTGTCCGAGTTCAGTCTGCGAAGCAAAGAACCCTTCCATCTAAGGCAGGCTAAGCATATGCAACAGATATTCTACTGGACTGGTAACCACACGCAGCGAAGGTAGTCCAAGGGCGAAGTACAACAGGTGTGTTGACTCATGCAGTGAACAGGTAAATCATTCCATTAAGAGGTGCAGACGCGTTTTTGTGGGCGTAGAGAGAGAGAGAGAGAGAGAGAGAGAGAGAGAGAGAGAGAGAGAGAGAGAGAGAGGAACCTTGAAAACAGGTGAGTCAACATCTCCAGGTTCCATATTAAGGAGATTATTGACATTAATGTTGCAACCATGGAAATTAAACGTCATCGTTCGTCTGGCAGCACGTGGCCACGCATATATTAAAAGTATCGTAAAGGTAATAAAAAAACAAGTAAAAAATGCGCCGAAGTTTCTTCGGCGCACTCGAGTTTTCTGTACATTGTACAATCAAGGCCACCGAAAATAGATCTATCTTTCGGTGGTCTCGATATAATGCTGTATGAACCGCGGCCGATGAATCTTTACCCATGACCCGGTGGTGGGCCTATTGTGTATCGTTGCCAGAAGCACAATTATGGCTAACTTTAACTTTCTTTAAATAAAATAAAAACTACTGAGTCTAGAGGGCTGCACTTTGGTATGTTCGATGATTGGAGGGTGGAAGATCAACATACCAATTTGCAGCCCTCTAGTCTCAGCAGTTTTTAAGATCTGAGGGCAGACATAAAAAGTGCTGACAGAAAATTGCGGACAGAATAAAGTCCAGACGGATAGACAAAGCCGGCACAATAGTTTTCTTTTAAAGAAAACTAAAAAGGTTGTAGACTGAAACTGAGTCTGCTCTGCAGGATAAAACCCACCTACACCTTCATTAGGTGTGAAATTCCTTTCATGACTGTCTCATTTTCTGTGCTATATTTTTCTCTGATATGCCAGGCTTTTCCGTAAGTTATTCCATTCTTTAAGATTTATCACATCGTCTTAGATAAACTAGAGCCATTATTTCTCTTATTTACTTTATTTCTCTTACATACTTCTAAAAAATGTCCCTCCAGTGTCTCGGCCGGTCAACTGGCTTTATTCTACTACTCCTGAATGTAATGCCAACAGTTTGAACATGTTTTAATCATTGAGCCACACAGCTCATTGACTGACTGAATGTTATCTTAATGCTGCACAAGAGGTTTGGAACGAATGATAAATAAGTATATCAGGAATCTTAAAGAAATGAATAAATTACGGATATGAATAAGCGTGAGATAAAAAAAGATATAATTGTTACAACGTGTCTATAAAAGGTTTAAAAAAATCTTGTAATGTGTAGTAAGGATTTCCTTTTGTTCTAGAACATAAAATTTTCTTGCAATAATTACTCACTATTTGGTATTGCAAACATACTCAGAAGAGACAAATTTTTTAAAAGTTATTATCTTACTGAAAAAACAAACTAGGAAAGGAAGCCTTAATATAAAAAATCCGTATGCAAACACTCACTTGACACCAAATTCCACTCTAGTTTATCATCAGACTTAAAATATTCTTTCGTTATATTTGAAATAAAGTATAAAATGATAAATGATGAGATCTTTTTAATAAGACATCTGCACTAAAAGCTTGAAAAATCAATAAACCAGTTGGTTATTTTCCCTGATGTGGAGACAATAGACCATTACTAGTCAAGAGGTAATATACAAGAGTCAAGACGCAAAGTCTCCACCCTAGGAACGTCAGTGGTGAGAAAGCATGACCCCGGATTGGACGATGGCAAGTCTAAACGTAGAGAGCATTATCAGTAGATTATCTTTGTTACGCACACAAAAAGCAAACATATGGGTTTACATATGGGTATTCGTAGTGATATGCAAGAATGTTAAACAGGACGCAAAGGACGTTACGTAATCAAGTCATTTCCACAGAACATAAAGCCTTTAAAGTGGAGAAAGAAAAATACAACGAATAAAGAAAAAAATTCTAGAGAAATAATAGACAAAGAAAACAAATATCTAAAAGGAATGAAATATATCATATGCTTAAATAAATAGCAGTTTAAGAACAGCCTGAAAAATTAAAACAAAATTGAGTGGCGGTTTTGTGGCGGCAACACAAAACTACTGAACATAACCTAATGTACGACCTTCATAACAATAAAAGATGGTTTTTAATAAATATGAAAGACCTTCAAATATTCTCCAGCATAATCGCAGCTGACGTAACGAAACGTGCCAGTGAAAAAAAAAATGTATTGTATAAATATCCAAATATTAATTCTCTCCTTGAGCGAACTCGCATTGCATCAAGAGAGCAAGAGAACAGACGGACGGACGGACGGACGGACGGTCCGAAGGATAAATGGCGGTTAGCGGAATTCTTTGCGGTTTGCAAAGAAATCACCCTCCTTAGTTACTCTTTTATCACTGTCCTCCGTAGAGGAAAGGCCGCTTTGCAGTGTTGGTCGCAAATCAGTGAAGTTATCGTGCGAAGGAGATGCATTGTGAGATTTTCTTGAGTAGTTCAGAAAAATAACATAAATAATTATTGATTAGTCGATTAATACGTTTCTATGTCGCTGACTTGAAGAATGAGGCCTTCTGATTTCTGTGGGACCTGAATCTATTTCTGTGAATGTATTTAATGTAAAATTACACTCATCTGGAACTTCGTCAGAAGGGACAGCTTGACAACCGTGACCTGGCTCAGAGAGAGAGAGAGAGAGAGAGAGAGAGAGAGAGAGAGAGAGAGAGAGAGAGAGAGAGAGAGAGAGGGAGAGAGAGAGGAGAGAGAGAGAGAGAGGCTACCTGATAATCGGTTCCACTTCACAGGCGATGGGAAAGGGGTGAGGTGGGGTGTGGGATTACCTCGTCGAGGAGAGAGAGAGAGAGAGAGAGAGAGAGAGAGAGAGAGAGAGAGAGAGAGAGAGAGAGAGAGAGAGAGAGGAAGCAATATACTTAAGGTTAAGTACCATACAATAAAGACGGTCACCTGGCCACAAAAGATGGGAAGTTTACAGGTAAGGGAAAGACATTACACTCACATAGACACTCCAGTCTCACAAAGCCACACACACACACACACACACACACATATATTATATATATATAAGTTTATAATTTTAATCTATCATCACCTTTGATACGCCTCTCTGAGAACCGTGTACTTAAAAGCCTGTGGCATCTCGGAGTTCAGGAACTGGCTTCTGACGAGGGATTCCTGAAGGAAGCCCTGGGCGTCCGGTTTGATCACGGTCGATACTAAGGGCCTGACCGCCCCAGCTGCGCCGTGATGCGCAGCCGCATTGACGACCTGTGTTGAAATGAAAGTAGAAAATAACGGTCTGACTTGTCACAACATCAAAATAATAATGTATTAAGATTTACTTTTTAAAATGAAAATTATATAAAATTAAATCTTTTATATATATATATATATATATATATATATATATATATATATATATATATATATATATATATATATATATATATATATATATTGTTAAAAGGGTCGTTCTAGAATTCATTGAAGTACTACGCCCGCTTGTCAGTTCAGTGTAGAAGAGAGAAGTCTACAAATTTAGGGAACGCAAAAGCGGGGAAAGAATTCCAAACCTTAGAGACAAGCTTAACAGTAAGCGTTGTGTTTACCTGATTATGAACCCAAGCCACCTTTTCTAACAATGATCGAAAACATATTAAAAATTCCTGTGAAGACTGGTATCAATAATTTTCAAGTGCCGAAAAGACTAAAATCATCTAAAATAAAAAATAACTGACCAGAAAACTATAGCATTAGAAATTATCTAAATCTCGGAGAGGAAAAGCAATTTAATTTATAGATAAAACTAAAACGAGAATACGGGGCTCTAGCATGTGACCAGCCCTTTTGAATCATGAGAGGATATACCATCCTTTATTAATATAACGGATGTCTGCTCTACTATGCAAACAGTATATACTACCGATACTGTCTTTACTTAAAAAAGGGATTAGCGTCTTCCTGTGGTGACCAAATTCTCTGCAAAGAATGATTCACCTTTAAAGAGAATAGCGAAAATTGAAATAGAATTGCAAAAGAAAAAAATGTGACTGAATTATCAATTTGAGATTTCCTTTCACGATCAGAGAGAGAGAGAGAGAGAGAGAGAGAGAGAGAGAGAGAGAGAGAGAGAGAGAGAGAGAGAGATACATTGCTGCTTAAGCTTTTATTATAAAAAGAAGAAAGAGATACAATTACCTCCCTGTTTACCGGTATTTAAAAATAAAACATTGCCTAATATATCTACTACAATAATTCTTTATAACAAGAAAATACAATATATTAATTAGCCTTAATTTTTAATGACAATTCTTCCTATAAAATATGTTCTTTTCTTGCTAATGACGCTTTCTTCAGGAACTCCGCAAGGGAGTGCCTTCAGAGTACATCGCGTGGCTTACTGTTAACAGTGCCAAAGTTTCCTAGCAGCTTCCTTAAGACACAACAACAGCATTGCTTCCATGCTTTTACTTTCAACAGTTTCCTTTTGGTATCTAATTGTCTAATTTTTAAAACTTTGTCTTGTTCTAATTCTCTTTTAAAAACAAATCGTCCGGGTTTGCCAAAGGAATATAAAGACGGTTCTTGAATTTTGATTAAACTTTTCTCATGACGTTATAAAATTCATCGAGGTATTTATGCTTCTGTAAATCATTATACCCCCACTTTGAAGAAATCATTTTTATTTTGCAGTTTCGGTTATCATTTAACATAATGTTCTTCCTGTTCTGTACACTTTAGTCTTTCCTTTCCGAGGCATAACACTTCCCACCCTGGGGCGGATGATTCCTTCCTCCAAACCTCATTTTCCTCACCACGAAATCAAAAACCCTTCCCATCCAAAAGGCTCAACAATTCCTCCCTCTAGAAGACCTAACCCTTCGCATCCTAGAGACACCGTTCTCCCCATCCCGAAGGCGCCATTCATAACAGGTGTGCCCATTAAGCCCTAATGACTGTTCCTTACCTGGGCGAGAATCCCCACAGGTATGAGAGGCCTAACGCCGTCGTGGACGACGACGACGTCCGGCGGATCAGAGGAGAGCTCCTCCACGCCCTCCCGGATGGAGCGGTGTCTGGATCCCGTGCCCTGCGGGGGAGGGCGTGAATGAAGGACTTAATTATGCAGATTAGTGTGTTAAAGAATGGGGATGAATGAATGGTTGAATATGTATTATTTTTTTAATTGGAAGTACGTATAAGTGTGTGCAAATGATGAGTATATATATATGTATATATATATATGTATATATATATATGTGTGTGTATATACATACATATATGTGTGTACATATACATATAAATATATATATATATATATATATATATATATATATATATATATATATATATATATATAGAGAGAGAGAGAGAGAGAGAGAGAGAGAGAGAGAGAGAGAGAGAGAGAGAGAGAGAGAGAGAGAGAGAGATTTATAAGGCATCAAAAATAAATAATAAAGAATTCTTTAGTAAAACTAGCAGAATAACCAATGCACCTGTTAGTGCATAAAAAACGTACTTTATACTGGAGTTCAATTATGATTCAACGAACAAGTGAAAAAAACTTAAACTGATTATTCTCATTCACAAGCGCACAAACACAAACACACATACAACCTCAATCTGAAAAGGAAAACACCTTTAAGGAAATAAAGAAAAAGATAGCCACTGAAAAAAGAAACAAAGTTACTGAAGGACCAGCCTATTCAGCACAGCAGAGCCGTGCGGTGAAAGAAAATTCTTATAAGCTCAGGAACCCGCAGGACCTGTTTCAGCAACTGACCGTTACCGCCGTAACCCTAGACAGTCCCTCCTCCCGCAGGATGTCTGCCATCTTGGCACGGTCGTCCGCCACAACCACAGTCCTCTCTATCCAGGGCAGCTCCGTCAGCGCCTTCAGGCAGTGGAGAATCAGGGGGCGCCCCGACACCTGCTCGTACACCGGGTTTAAAAAAAATAAAGGGGCGCTTTAATTAAAGTTTATAAGAAGGTTCAGGTGGATTTTTTTTTTTTTAGTTATGATCTTCCCTCGGAGATTGCTCTGACCTTTTTTTTTATTTACTGTTAAAAGTTGATGTTGTTTTTATGTTTTTTTCTTATATTTTTTTTCGACCCTTTAAAAAGCTGATGGTTAAAAAGTGGTTCAGATACATAACAGAGTAGATGACATTTTCATTTCTTTCGTTTGCTTAAATTAGCTATATGTATAATGTATATATATATATATATGTATATATAGGTAATGAAACGTAGATTACTATACATTTTTTTAATTTTCCGGCAATTCATGACTTTTTCAAGTACGGTATTAGGGGTCTAGAACAAACAATCAAGTAATCAACATGACCCAATCACACCTGAGTGTACGTTCTCTGTCCAGTTCATCTTTGTTTCATTGTTGTTTCTCGTGATGTCATGAAAACAGATTTTGGGCGGAGAGACGATGGCATGTTTAAACAACAAAAAAAAAAAAAAGACAAAAAAATGAACTAACTGCAGTGTGTCGTAAAAAAAAAAAGACTGCGGTAAAAAATAAAGAATTTATTGAAAATCGCAGATACTGCGACTATACATGCCGCTTGAATTATGAGGAATCGTTCAAAAATGACCATATTCAAGCATAAATAAATTAGCTGTTTATTTATATAATGCATCTGATCTTGAAAGGACTGGAGGAGTAGCTTTAACACCCATGGCATTGAAGCCGCATGCAGAGGAGTGTTTTTCATGGAAAACATTGCATATTATGTTACTGACAAAAAAAAGTTTTGAAAAACAATATATCTGTGTTGACAAATTTTTAAAAAATGAAACCTTTTAAAAACATTTCTGTCTTGTGTGAAATTGCATTTGTGGATGCTGCATGAAGTTGCTTCTTTCAGAACAAACGAGAATAATCACGCATCAAAAGCATAATGAAAATGAATGCCCAATGCAAAGAGAGATAAAGAAATATACTTCATACAAAAACAATAATGATATATATATATATGTATATATATATATATATGTATATATATATATATAATATATATATATATATATATATATATATATAGTATATATGTATATATATATATATATATATATATATATATATATATATATATATTATATATATATAATATTAATTTAAGGAATACTTTTGTTGCTAGATTAAGCAACACAAACTCTTGTTTAACATGTAGTTCTTTTGAAAGGAAACTAAAATCACTGGTGGAAAATATAAGTTCAAGGCAATGGCCACTGTGGGCTTGTTCCATGTAAATAGGTTTCATCTTCTGAATAATAATGATAATAATAATAATAATAATTAATGCGCTAAAGACGGAAAAGGAACATTGTTCACACAGTCATATTCTGTTTATTTTCCTTTAATGCCGGAATATGCACTTGATCCTGCCATATTGTATATAACATTTTCTGACAGTAACTTAAAGTCAAATGCTGTAGTATTAAGCTTGATTATCAGTAATTAATGTTGTAATCCTAATACCACAAGAACGTATGGGACTACTTTTTTCATCAATATCCGTCATCATTTACACTGATACTTTCACCCGAAGTAATAATATTTCACTTTGCTATATCACTGTTACGTTACAGCAGTGCTGTTACCCAAGTTGATATTCTAATCTGAATTATTTTTTTCGATTTAAGGATTTTCTACTTCAGAATTTCACAACAGATTGACAATAATTAATTTTATTATCCTCACGCTATCACCCATTAATTAGCTAAACGGCAAAAACATTGTGACTGAGTCCTCAAGACTCGTGATTTACTCCAGTGGAATCCCGCCTTACACATTCAGGTATCCCCAGAAGAGTACTCACCTCAAGGTATTGCTTGGGGGTAGGATTTCCCATCCTCTGACCGCATCCTGCGGCGGGAATGACCGCCGCCACACGGCATTTGGGCGCCTCGGTGTCCTTTTCCATCCTTGAGGTGAAGACGAAGGTTCTGAAAGGAAGTAGGAAAGGAAATATCATCGTGAGGCTTTTAATTTACGTCACTTTGATTTTGCCCTCATTTGCATATCGGTGCAAAGGTTAGATCCGCTATGGACTGTCAACAGGCATCCCAGTGACATTAGTTTTCCAGCTTGCTCTTGTTTTGATAAACGTCTCCTAAGACTCTTCATGAATACCAAAAATTAATAAAAGAAACAGAAGATTCCTTTTTTTTTTTACAAAGGATGTCTAAAAAAAACTTATATTGGTAACGTTATTTAGCAGCTTTTCGTCGGCAAAATTTGCAACGATAGTCCATATGGTGTTCTCCGTACAGGTGCATATTGTAAGTCGTGTAATTACTGGGGTAGTGTCAGACAAGAACGAACATTAAAGATGAAAATTTTACTTTTAATTTTGATCGCTAGGCTCGCAAAGATGACAGAAAACAGGCTCGTATGACAGAGAATCTTGGGAGACGTTAATCACAAGAGCACGCTGGAAAACTACTGTCAGACCAATCAGTCCATTCCCTGATGGAACTTGACTCCACAGAAGGACCACTATTAATGCAACGCCAATTTAGTACTGAAACCTATCTGCGTAAACTGGACAAAAGTTGGAATGAGTTCAGTGCTTCTCCACCCAATCATTAGAATGAATTCTGCCGTTTCTTATTTTAGTTTTCGTCTGCTGCTTAAAAATGTGCTTCAGTGGCTGGAAAAAATGTCGTACTATTACGTTGTAATATGAATTATATACATTGTATATTGACGACTGGACAAAAAAGTCAACATATTCATAACGGAAAACCCAAACAGGAAATTATATCGATAAGCAAGTTTTACAGAACTGCATAGTCCTTAAACAAGAGAATACGAAAATCAAACAGCACAGAATTATAATAAACAAACAGGGAAAAACAAACAAACACAAAACCAACATATAAAAAAAAAACTAAACATCAGAGCTAAGAAACAGAACTGATGAACCCGCTGCCTAGAGGAAATTGTGCAACTCGAAAGAAACGTTGTTTTCCAAAGCTTCCGATCTCATGCCAGCAACAAAACATCTGGCGATGCGAGATAAAAGGTTATCTGTCGTCTGTCAAACACGCACGCCAGCGGAAGACGAAATCATAATAACCTTATCTCTGTCCCTCCGAGAAACGACAGATACAATGGCACCAGCTGTTTCTTCTCTTCTAATTGAACCACGTGTGTCCTTTTCGCTGTCCTCATGCGGTTTGGGAACTTTTTATGATAGATAGATATATAGATATATATATATATATATATATATATATATATATATATATATATATATATATATATATATATATTTATATATATATATATATATATATTTATATATATATATATATATATATATATATATATATATTATTTGAGAGAGAGAGAGAGAGAGAGTGAGTAACCTAAGGTTTCAGACGAATGTTATACAATAATATAAGAAATATTATGACACCTTGAAATACTGCATGTTATAATATTTAACATACAGGAAATTTTGCAAAGTTGCGATGGATTACTGAATTCATAAGTATGGATCACTCGCCAAATCAAAACACGAATTTTTTTAAACATCAGTCATTTGCAGAAAAAAACTGTTAAACAGCAGCTGAACATCCATTTCTCATAACTGTGAATTAATATTTTTGCCTATATTATATAAAAACCAGTAAGTATAAAATAATGTTAAGTTTCTCATTAACTTTATCTCAAGAGCTCTATATGTATAATCTTACAAAGGAAATGCGTTTCGGTAAAACATAACTCACGTAACTTAAGGACGAAGAGAAGAAATATCCACCCAAAAGGAAACATGTAAAATAATTTTGAACTGAATGTTTAGTTTACAGCAGTGTTTCCATTTCATTACAACAGTGTACATCTTGCACACACACATATATAATATATACACATATATATATATACATACATATATATATATATATATATATATATATGTATATATATATATATATATATATATATATATATATATATATATATATATATACAAACACATAGATTATATAAATATATATAGATATATATATATATATATATATATATATATATATATATATATATACATACATATATATACATACATATATATATATATATATATATATATATATATATATATATATATATATATATATATATATGAAGTTATGATTCGAGGGAGTACTTGCATGTGTAGATTTATCTTGTAAATTCTTTCAAGCTACCAAAGATGGTAAATCATATATAAACTGCTTCGCCCCTCCAAGCTAAAAAGGATACTTAGCAATAAACAGACGAAGACTCAACAAAATCACATTGAGAAACTTTACAGCTGTTATAAGTCTAACTGTCAGTCAGTCCTTGTTTCCTTCAAGATACCCTACTTCCTCTGCTCCTCTGCCATTCTTTTTATTTTCTCTTTTTTATTGAAATCCCTCTATTCTCCCATTCACTTAACACCTGCTGCTTTACCTGAAGTCACATGACCCCGTGAGACCTAAAGCTTTTCGTCACCTGAGAATATAGTTGAAACTAAAGAAAACGGGTTACAGAAAACGAGGTTTTGTATAATATTATTGGTGCGTTAAAAAATATGTGAATATTATTCAGTTAAATCTATGACAGCTGTCTACTACTGTACTTGTTTTTATGCTGGTGTTAATACAAATATTATAGCTTACAGAAATGAAGTTATTGTATATTAAATTTCACGCTGCATTGTTGAATATTGCTATTTTTTCAAGGAAAACATTTTTTTAGAAAACTATCAAAATATTCACAAGAAAAACTATGCTACTATCACCACGGTTGCTCTACTTAACAGAAGCTGAAGACACATTCTTGTATATAATTCCCCCTCCTCTCTCTCTCTCTCTCTCTCTCTCTCTCTCTCTCTCTCTCTCTCTCTCTCTCTCTCTCTCTCTCTCTCTCTGGACGGCCTGTGTTCGAATCCAGTGCACTACCGTCGACCTCAGCAGTGACTAGCTAAGGAGTTGTTAGAAGACTGTTGCGGATCGCAACTAAAGTAGAGGGAGGGTTATAAAACTGGGAGTGAGTGTTCACTGCTCTACAGAAATGTATGCCATAAAAACGTGATGGCCTCGACGAGGTAATCCTCTCCCCAGTGGAGTAAAATAATTTCTTAGGAGTCCACTAGATTCATTATATATTTATGTGCAGATATATATGTGTATATATTATATATTATACATATGTATATATTATATATACTGTATATACATATGTATATATATTATATATACTGTAATATATATATATAATATATATATATATATATATAAAATCAAATGCAAATGGCGACAGGTTCTCAAGAGGACTTTTGGGATAGGGGGGAACCAGCCCCCAAAATTTTTTCAACTATGGTTACATCCACAACAGTCGACAAACTACCAGGTATCCAAGTCACTGCCTAAGTATACAAAGGATAAATGGATTTTTAATGGCCATGATAGTCCGTTCATGCTCTTCAGGAGTCGAATCTGGGTTCTCTCAAATGGTAGGCTAGAATATTTGATATATGCATATATATATATATATATATATATATATATATATATATATATATATATATATATATATATCATATCTATATATAATAACATAAATATAAACAAATAACATAAATGAAACAAACCATTAAAAAAGAGAATAATAACTTTAATAACATCATCAGCCAAAAATGTTTAAACTGATGGAGCTCACATGTAGAAAAATTTCAAAAACAAAATCGTATATGTAAGATGCAATCACAGATGCTATATATGTATACACACACACACACACACATATATATACACATATATATATATGCATAAATACACGCAATACACATATATATATACGTGTGTGTGTGTATGTTTCTGTGTCTGTAAATAATATATATATATATATTGGGGATTGATAGAGAATTTGAATCCATTATTTAAAAAAGAAAAATGCCTCTTACAATCACAATGCTGTAATCTAATCTCCGTAAGACTTCTGGAGTACTTGTAGTTATATCAGACCCCTGACGAAGTTTCAAAAAATAAAGTTAAATCCATTTTTGCATTTGAAATTTATAAAGAGTACCAACAAACAGCAATACCGCGAAACATTTCTTTCTACTTCGGTCACCGGAATACCTGCGTTCTGAGTCAGCGATCTCGAATTTCTCCTTATTTTCTTCTCACATCTTCAAGGCATCCGATAACGACGACCCCTCTCTCTCTCTCTCTCTCTCTCTCTCTCTCTCTCTCTCTCTCTCTCTCTCTCTCTCTCTCTCCAGGTGTAGGCCCCCAGGGAAGAAGCAACAGGTGGAAAGCGGTAGAAGCTGAGGAATGTTGCTTCTTTTTCTCTCTCTCTCTCTCTCTCTCACTCTCTATCCGTCCGCCTCACTGTCACTCTGAGTACTTAATTGGTAATTAATTCTATGAGAAATTAACAATTTATATCTTTATATCTGTACATGTAAGTGGTGGTGTATACTCTTCGTTCTTCTGTATATTGGCTGCCTGAAGAATGAGGTTCATTCAGTGAGCCAGAGATACATACATCCAAACATGCATTTGCATATATATATATATATATATATATATATATATATATATATATATATATATATACATACGTATGTGTGTGTAAATGCATGAATGTATGTATCTCTGGTTCACACACACACATACTGTATATACAGTATATATACATATATAGATAAAGAGAGAGAGAGAGAGAGAGAGAGAGAGAGAGAGAGAGAGAGAGAGAGAATACATATTTTATGACTATTCTTATATGGAATTAATTTCACATTTCGATAACGAGAGTAAATTTCTTTTCAACAAACCGGAGACAAAGTTTACCATAACTGAATGAAGCTGAGTTGACCAGTTTTACTTGATGAAATGCTCTCTTCCATTTGGCGTTCTGACCATAGAGCGCCAATCACTGGAGTGGCGATCTCCCTGCCGAGCGTGTGACCTCGGGCGGCCATATTGAAAGGTCTCGGTCCAGCTCACAGTACTATACTTTATTACTATTATTATTATTATTATTTTTATCTTTTTTACTGTTATTATTATCTTATTATTACTATCAATATTATACACTATACACTAAACACCCACTAAACATTCACTAAGAACTCACTACACGCTAAACACGCACTAAACCCTAAACACCCATTAAGCACTAAATACTCACTAAACTTTAAATGCTCATTAAATCCCTAAATGCTCAATAAACACTAAACAGTCGATGAACATTCACTAATCACTCATTAAACACTCACTAAACACTTACACACTATACTTTCACTAAACACCAATTTTCAGAAGACGTTCACTAAACACTCACTAAACATTCACTGAATACTTACTAAACATTCACTAAACCCTAAACACTCACTAAACATTCACTAATTACTTGCACAATATTCACTGAATACTTACACACTAAACACTCACCAAACACTAACATTCACTAAACATTCACTAAACCCTAAGCACTCACTAAACACACACTAAAAATTAACTAAACCCTAAATACTCACTAAACATAAACGGAATGCTTACACAAGAAACATTCACTAAACACTAACATTCACAAAACATTCAATAAACCATAAACACTCACTAAACATTCACTGAATGCTTACACACTAAACATTCCCTAAACACTAACATGCACTAAACCTTCACTAAACCCTCAACACTCACTAAACACTTAAACACTAAACATTCACTAAACCCTAAACACTCACTAAACATTCACTGAATACTTAAACTCTAAACGTTCACTAAACACTAACATTCACAAGACATCCACTAAACACTCACTAAACATTCACTAAATACTCACACACTAAACATTCACTGAATACTTACTAAACATTCACTAACATTCACAAAATATTCACTAAACCCTAAACACTCACTAAACATTCACTGACTGCTTAAACAATAAACATTCACTAACATTCACAAAACATTCACTAAACACTCACTAAACATTCACTGAATCTTACACAATAAAGATTCACTAACATTCACAAAACATTCACTAAAGACTAAAGACTCACTAAACATTCACTGAATACTTCCACAACAAACATTCACAAAACATTTATTAAACCCTAAACACTCACTAAACATTCACTGAATACTTACACACTAAACATTCACTAACATTAAAAAACATTCACTAAACCCTAAACTAAATATTCACTAAACACTTACTCACTAAACCTAAATATTCATTAAACATTAATAAAAAAATTCACAAAACCAATGCCCTGTTCAGTTCACGGGTTACCAGACCTTTAAAGATAAATGTTTGCCCTGGTGAAGACCACTGAACTACATAGTACTGGTACAGAGATCCCAACTCCAGGTATATACCCACTATGTTCCAAGTGGATCTTGTCTGGATCATTCTTGTCATCCCCAGGGTGACAGTAGGGAATCTGGGAATTCTGAAGTTTTCTGGGAATTCTGGAGCTTTCTGGGGCTTCCGAAGGCTTGAAGACAATCTCCAGGCTCTGTAGCCTTTAGATTTCTTGCGCAATACTAAAGAACAGAGTTTTATGGAGAAGAAATAGGAGACGAAAGGCTTTGAAAATTTCTTTGGGGGAAACCCACGTTCTTGGAGATGAATTCCAAAGGCTTCTGGGGCTTCCGAAGGCTTCAAGACGATCTTCAGGCACTGAAGCCTTTGGAAACGCCCATTGGATTTTCCAGGAATACTTCAGGAACTGATGACTGCTTCAAAGGATCCTGGAGCCGTGACGACATCTTCAAGAAAACCCAGATTTCTTCTCTTGTCGTCAGGAGATATCTATATAAATTATATCAGTAAGAGGGAATCCCATAAGATTATAGAAGACGACTCGTTAAAGTAAAGAAACTACTTATGTGTCAGAAAAATAACTCTTAAGTAATGGTTAACGCGATGCTAAAATGATCTAAAACCCCCGGGATTTTCCTTGAAGACATTTTGGAATCCTTCAGTCTCCAGCTCCTGGAAGAACAAGAGAAATGCCATTTACGCATGCAGTGCACTCCAAAGTCTCTAGGAACAATCTCCGAGATGCTTCAAATAGTCTGGAAGCCTTCAGAGAGAGCAAGTGTCATATTTGAAAAGCTGGGTAAGAGAAAGCAAAGGGTATGGTGGAGGGAAGGGTCCGACCCAGAGGCTGCTTCCTTGGAGGAAGGCAGGTATCCTGCCAGGCTGGGGAAGTGGGCCTGGAGAGGGCCCAAGCCCCTCAAGGATGGGCCCAAAAGCCCCCAAGGCTCACCAGTCTTTTGGGGGCAGCCTTGAAGGGAAGGGTCCGACCCAGAGGCTGCTTCCTCGGAGGAAGGCAGGTATCCTGCCAGGCTGGGGAAGTGGGCCTGGAGAGGGCCCAAGAACTTCAAGGATGGGCCCCAAAAGCCCCCAAGGCTCGCCAGTCTCTTGAGGGCAGTGTTGAAGGGAAGGGTCCGACCCAGAGGCTGCTTCCTCGGAGGAAGGCAGGTATCCTGCCAGGCTGGGGAAGCGGGCCTGGAGAGAGCCCAAGAACTTCAAGGATGAGGCCCAAAAGCCCCCAAGGCTCGCCAGTCTCTTGAGGGTAGTGTTGAAGGGAAGGGTCTGACCCAGAGGCTGCTTCCTCGGAGGAAGGCAGGTATCCTGCCAGGCTGGGGAAGCGGGCCTGGAGAGGGCCCAAGAACTTCAAGGATGAGGCCCAAAAGCCCCCAAGGCTCGCCAGTCTCTTGAGGGCTGCCTTGAAGGGAAGGGTCTGACCCAGAGGCTGCTTCCTCAGAGGAAGACAGGTATCCTCCCAGGCTGGAGAAGTGGGCCTGGAGAGGGCTTAAGAACTCCAAGGATGAGGCCCAAAAACACTCAAGGCTCGCCAGTCTCTAGAGGGCAGCCTTGAAGGGAAGGGTCTGACCCCGATGCTGCTTCCTCGGAAGAAGGCAGGTATCCTGCCAGGCTGGGGAAGTGGGCCTGGAGAGTGCCCAAGAACTTCAAGGATGCTTCCCAAAAGCCGCCAAGGCTTGCCAGTCTCTTGAGGGCAGCCTTGAAGGGAAGGGTCCGACCAAGAGGCTGCTTCCTTGGAGGAAGGCAGGTATCCTGCCAGGCTGGATGAGACAATTTGCGGTTCCTTCTCAGCCAAGTCCCGTTGGAGCGATTGAGTTCGATCATCCATATTCTAGACCTTCGACTGGACACCTAAATTGTCCTTCTGGACCTCTTTTCTGACTGTTGTCAAGAGTGCCATTTGCAGTTCCTTCTCAGGCAAGTCCCGTTGGAACGATTGAGTTCGATCGTCCAGCTTCTAGACCTTCGACTGGACACTTAAATTATCCCTCTGCGCCTCTTTTCCAAGACTGCTGTCAAGAACGCCATTTCTTGCTCGAAGAACACGAACTTGGTGTGAGTCTCGCGGCCGTCCTTCCAGCTCTTCCCTCATCTTCTTTCTCTCCGCTTCATGGACGTTCACCTTTGCCTCGAGATAGGCGATGGAGACCTTATTCACATTTTTTCATCTTCCAGTTCGAGTATTTATACTTTGTTCTTTTCTAGTTCTGTTTCTTGACGAGTGAGGAAGTCCTTCAGCTGTTCGATACCCTTTTCTTACTTAATCATGGCATCCTCCTGTTCTTCATTTTTATTCTTCGGGCATTTTTTATTCGAGGAAAGGTCCTTATTTTAGCTTTCAATTTTCCTTATCATTTCCTGAACATCAACAAGAGCTTTTCGAAGCTCTTCAACACAGGACCACTCTTTCCTTAACTCCTTCTCTAAATCCTCATTCTTTTGGATATGAAGTTCTTCCTTCCGAATGGTGTCATCAGTTCCAGTTTGGTTGTTCCAGTTCCTGAGAGCAGACTTAATCGTATTGGCCTTTCCATGTAGATAGCTAGTTAGTCCTCCAAAAACATTTTTAACAACATCATGTCCAAAGTTTTGAACTCCCTTTATAAACAATAACACTGATCCAAAGAGATTTTCATAGCCAAAAACTGCGCACAAAGGTTTTTAAATACTTTTACTCTTCCAAGCATCTAATTTTATTTGTAGATGATTCTAACGGAAACTGGAATAAAAAAGGAGAAAAAGACAAATTTCCAAAATATGTTTTGAGAAAAGTGTTGAAGTCTTCAGTTCAGGCGTAATAAGATTCCAGAGGAAAAGAGTCTGTCTCTTGTACATGTTTCTAGAAATGGACTCGGAATCTAGACTAAAAATACTGACCAGTCCTAAGAATTACCTAATTACTGGGTCTCATTAAATCTGCTTTATAAACCACTGAATAAAATCGTTAAGCGCCTCATATCTATGCATACAAAATGGAATTAATACAGCAATGGCATTTTACCTTACACAAACGCACGTATTCATGCTTATTCATTCATACACACAAATACACAACACAGACACACACACACACACACACACACACACACACATATACATACATATATATATATATATATATATATATATATATATATATATATGTGTGTGTGTGTGTATATAATGTGTGTCTGTGTATATATATATGTGTGTGTGTGTATGTGTGTGTGTGTGTGTCTGTATATATATGTGTAAAATGTCATACAGCTGTAGGCTTCTTAGTTGCAATCAATGGGAGCCATCTAACAAAAGGCATATGTGTATATCATATCAAAGTTTATTATTCAGCAACGTCACATTGCATCATGAAGGCTAAACTAAGCTAAAAATACACTCTTCTTTTTAGCTCAGTTTAGCCTTGATGATGCAATGTGACGTTGCTAAATGCCGGAAATAATAAAAGTGTGATATGGTACATGTATGCCTTTTCCTGGATGGCCCTTTGATAGCAATATACACGCACACACACATATATACATACATACATATATATATATATATATATATATATATATATATATATATATATATGTGTGTGTGTGTGTGTATATATGTATGTATGCATATAAGTATATACATTATAATTATATAAATATATATATATATACATATATATGTATATATATACATATATTTGTATATATTTATATTTATATATATGTACATGTATATGTCTTGAAATTATATATATATATATATATATATATATATATATATATATATACATATACACATATATATGTACATACATATGTGTGTATGTACATAATATACAATATATATACACATATATATGTATATAGTGTATGCATATATATATATATATATATATATTGTATATATATATATATATATATATTATATATGTATATATATATATATATATATATATATATATATATATATATATATATATATATATATATATATATATATATATATATATATACGTACACACACACACACACACACACACACACACATATATATATATATATATATATATATATATATATATATATATATATATATATATATATATATGATTATTATCACTTTTTGTACGTGATTCATTTATCACACATTACCACAGGTGAAAAATAAGAAACAGGGTGTAGGTCTGACCGGTTTCGACTTTATTTCCAAGCCATTGACGAAGGACTGATACAGAGTATGAGACATCACAAATATATATACTACAAGAACAGTACTGACGAACATACACAACTGTTGGAGACTCCATATCCCCACTCAGGCCGGTGTCGAGGTAGGAGTGGCCTTTAAAACTCATTTGGCTAAAAATCACAATAGACTCTCAGGGGACATTGCTGATAAACAGACCATACCCAACCTCAGATCCACACCTGACAGGTGTCATGGAGGCGGAGTTTGGAAACTCATTAACATTACTACCCTCGTACTGTGTTTACAAATATGATAATCCTATTTTCATACATCTCTACTGCCTACCTTAAAGTTTAAACAATTTACAAATTTCTTTTTGATATTAAAGGATCAAGTTTATACATCCCTTGACTGATATTCATATTATGGTTGTAACTTTCTTTTATAAAGCTAGATTCAATGATGTTCTTTTCCAGTGCATTATTAGAATATACAATCCTTTTGCCCCTTCCCAGTTGATAGCATGATTGTTCTCACTAACATGTACAAATATACCACTGTTCCCTTGTGCATATCTCACACATTTCTTACGCTGTTCAATTCTTTTTCCAGTGCTTTCCCGGTTTGGCCAATATAAAAGTTGTCACAAGACTTACACGGAATTTTATATACACACCCTTTAGTATTGTCTGGGGAGTTCTTGATAAGTACATTTTTCATTGTTGTATTGTTCTTAAATGCGACATTAACACCAAAATTCTTTAGAAGATGAGGGATATCTTTCATATTATTATTATAAGGCAAAACAAGCAGATTTTTTGTGTTGTAAGGTTCTTTCTGGTTTTGATACATAGTCTTTTTTGCCGCTTCAAATGCACTGTTTAATACACTATCAGGATATTTCAATTTCTTGCCTGCAACCTTACAACACAAAAAAATTTGCTTGTTTTGCCTTATAATAATAATATGAAAGATATCCCTCATCTTCTAAAGAATTTTGGTGTTAATGTCGCATTTAAGAACAATACAACAATGAAAAATGTACTTATCAAGAACTCCCCAGACAATACTAAAGGGTGTGTATATAAAATTCCGTGTAAGTCTTGTGACAACTTTTATATTGGCCAAACCGGGAAAGCACTGGAAAAAAGAATTGAACAGCATAAGAAATGTGTGAGATATGCACAAGGGAACAGTGGTATATTTGTACATGTTAGTGAGAATAATCATGCTATCAACTGGGAAGGGGCAAAAAGGATTGTATATTCTAATAATGCACTGGAAAGGAACATCATTGAATCTAGCTTTATAAAAGAAAGTTACAACCATAATATGAATATCAGTCAAGGGATGTATAAACTTGATCCTTTAATATCAAAAAGAAATTTGTAAATTGTTTAAACTTTAAGGTAGGCAGTAGAGATGTATGAAAATAGGATTATCATATTTGTAAACACAGTACGAGGGTAGTAATGTTAATGAGTTTCCAAACTCCGCCTCCATGACACCTGTCAGGTGTGGATCTGAGGTGGGGTATGGTCTGTTTATCAGCAATGTCCCTGAGAGTCTATTGTGATTTTTAGCCAAATGAGTTTTAAAGGCCACTCCTACCTCGACACCGGCCTGAGTGGGGATATGGAGTCTCCAACGGTTGTGTATGTTCGTCAGTACTGTTCTTGTAGTATATATATTTGTGATGTCTCATACTCTGTATCAGTCCTTCGTCAATGGCTTGGAAATAAAAAGTCGAAACCGGTCAGGACCTACACTCCGTTTCTTATTTTTACCTGTGTATGTGATATATATATATATATATATATATATATATATATATATATATATATATATATATATATATATATATATATATATATATATATGATTTCTAAGTCAATGAGCGCCAATCCCAGGAGTGGCGATCTCTGCCGAAACGTTTGACGTCGGACGGCTTCATTGAAAGGTCTCGTCCCAGCTCATAGTACTATACATTATATTATTATTATTATTATTATTATTATTATTATTATTATTATTATTATTACTTGATCCAATTTCACAGAGAAACATTACCTTACAAAAACAGGTTAGCCTAAGCACTCCAATCATTCATTGTGGTCAGGGCCTAAGCATCTGCTCTTGGATCTAATCAGTGTTTAGCATAAATGGTTCCTGTAAATTACAGGACTTTCTTTGCATAAAGTCACTAAACACTAACTAAACAGTAATGTACAATCACTAAACACTAACATTCACAATACACTTGCACTGACTAAACACTCACACTCTCTATACAAGTAAATTACTCTCACTAAACACACACTTACTGCAAACACACACTCACACTCAGTAACACTAAACACTAATCGAATACTCAACACTCACTAGGCACTCAATATAAACTAAACACTCATAGAACACAAAACACTCACTGAATACTCACTGTACCCCCAAACACTAAGTAAACATTCACTAAACACTCACTCAATCCTAAACATTCATTAAACACTGAACACTCACTAAACATTCACTAAGCACTCATTACACACTAAACATTCACTAAGTACTCACTATACATTAAATGTTCAATAAACATTCACTAAGCACTCACTATACATTAAACACTCACTAAACCCTAAACACTGATTAAACGCTAAATACTAACAAACCCTATAAGCTCAATAAATCCCTAA
This sequence comes from Macrobrachium rosenbergii, assembly GCF_040412425.1. NCBI lineage: Eukaryota > Metazoa > Arthropoda > Malacostraca > Decapoda > Palaemonidae > Macrobrachium > Macrobrachium rosenbergii. The sequence goes on along the minus strand of NC_089769.1, from coordinate 15,963,083 downwards.
ACACTCATTAAACACTAAACAGTCAATGAATATTCACTAAACACTCACTAAACATTCACTGAATACTTACTAAACATTCACTAAACACGAACATTACTAAACCCTAAACACTCACTAGACATTCACTGATTACTTACACACTAAATATTACTGAATACTTACACACTAAAGATTCACTAAACACTAACATTCACAAAAAATTTGCTAAACCCTAAACACTCAATAAACATTCACTGAATACTTACAAACTAAGCATTCACTAAACACTAACATGCACTAAACCTTCACTAAACCCTAAACGCTCACTAAACACTTACACACTAAACATTCACTAAACCCTAAACACTCAATAAACATTCACTGAATACTTACACACTAAACACTCACTAACATTCACTAAACCTTAAACACTCACTAAACATTCACTAAATACTTACACACTAAACAGTCACTAACATTCACAAAACCCTAAACACTCACTAAACATTCACTGAATACTTGCACACTAAACATTCACTAACATTCACAAAACATTCACTAAACATTCACTGAATACTTGCACAATAAACATTTACTAACATTCACAAAACATTCATTAAACCCTAAACCAAATATTCATTAAATACTTACTTATAAACACCTACTAAACACTTATTCACTAAACCCTTAAACATTCGCTAAACACTTACTCATTAAACATTAATGATAAAAAAATTCATAATTGCACTAAGCCCCTGTTCAATTTGTGGGTTACCAGACCTTTAAAGATTTGCAGCTCCACCCTGGTGGAAGACCACTAAGCTACATAGTACTGGTGCAGAGATTGCAACTCCAGGTATATACCTTCTATGTTCCAAGTGGATCTTGTTTGGATCATTCTTGTCATCTCCAGGGTGCCAGATGCTTCTGGGGATTCCAAAGGCTTGAAGACAACCTCCCGGCTCTGTAGCACTTTAGGTTTCTTGCGTAATACTAAAGAACAGAGTTTTATGGAGAAGGAATTGGAGGTGGAAGGCTTCGAAGATTTCTTTGGGGAAAGCCCGCATTTTTGGAAATGAATAAGCCTACATTCTTGGAGATGAATTTCGGAGGCTTCTGGTGCTTTCGAAGGCTTCAAGACGATCTCCAGGCACTGAAGCCTTTGGGAATTCCCATTGGATTCTCCAGGAATGCTTCAGGAGGTGAAGCCTGCTTCAAAGAATCCTGGAGTCGTGAATACCCAGAAGTCTTCTCTCGTCGTCGGGAGATATCTATAAATATCATAAGAGGGAATCCCATAAGATTATAGAAGACGACTCGTTAAAGTAAAGAAACTGCTCGTGTCAGAAAAATAACTCTAAGTAATGGTTAACACAATGTTAAAATGATCTAAAACCCCTGGGATTTTCCTTGAAGACATTTTGGAATCCTTCAGTCTCCAGCTACTGGAAGAACAAGAGAAATGCCATTTGCGCATGTGCCGAACTCCAAAGTCTCCAGGAACGATCTCCGAAATGCTTCAAATCGTCTGGAAGCCTTCAGAGCAAGCAAGTGTCATATTTGAAAAGCTGGGTAAGAGAAAGCAAATAGTATGATGAAGGGGAAGGGCCCGACCCAGAGGCTGCTTCCTCGGAGGAAGGCAGGTATCCTGCCAGGCTGGGGAAGCGGGCCTGGAAAGGGCCCAAGCCCCTCAAGGATGGGCCCCCAAAACCCCCAAGGCTCGCCAGTCTCTTGAGGGCTGCCTTGAAGGGAAGGGTCCAATCCAGAGGCAGCTTCCTTGGAGGAAGGCAGGTATCCTGCCAGGCTGGGGAAGCGGGCCTGGAGAGGGCCCAAGAACTTCAAGGATGGGCCCCAAAAGCCCCCAAGGCTCACCAGTCTCTTGAGGGCTGCCTTGAAGGGAAGGGTCCGACCCAGAGGCTGCTTCCTTGGAGGAAGGCAGGTATCCTGCCAGGCTGGGGAAGCGGGCCTGGAGAGGGCCCAAGAACTTCAAGGATGGGCCCCAAAACCCCCAAGGCTCGCCAGTCTCTTGAGGGCTGCCTTGAAGGGAAGGGTCCGACCCAGAGGCTGCTTCCTTGGAGGAAGGCAGGTATCCTGCCAGGCTGGGGAAGCGGGCCTGGAGAGGGCCCAAGAACTTCAAGGATGGGCCCCAAAAGCCCCAAGGCTCACCAGTCTCTTGAGGGCTGCCTTGAAGGGAAGGGTCCGACCCAGAGGCTGCTTCCTTGGAGGAAGGCAGGTATCCTGCCAGGCTGGGGAAGCGGGCCTGGAGAGGGCCCAAGAACTTCAAGGATGGGCCCCAAAAGCCCCAAGGCTCACCAGTCTCTTGAGGGCTGCCTTGAAGGGAAGGGTCCGACCCAGAGGCTGCTTCCTTGGAGGAAGGCAGGTATCCTGCCAGGCTGGGGAAGCGGGCCTGGAGAGGGGCCCAAGAACTTCAAGGATGGGCCTCAAAAGCCTACAAGGCTCACCAGTCTTTTGAGGGCAGCATTGAAGGGAAGGGTCCGACCAAGAGGCTGCTTCCTCGGAGGAAGGCAGGTATCCTGCTAGGTTGGGGAAGCGGGCCTGGGTTCAAGGATGGGGGCCTACAAGGCTCGCCAGCGGGCCTGGAAGGGGGCCAAAGAATCTTTCAGGGTTGGGGAAGCGGGCCTGGAGGGGCCCAAAAGCCAAGGATGGGTACAAGCCCCAAGGATCGCCAGTCACTTGAGGGCAGCCTTGAAGGGAAGGGTCTGACCAGAGGCTGCTTCCTCGGAGGAAGGCAGGTATCATGCCAGGCTGGGGAGGTGGGCCTGGGGATGGCCCAAAAACTTCAAGGATGAGGCCCAAAAGCCCCCAAGGATCGCCAGTCTCTTGAGGGCAGCCTTGAAGGGAAGGGTCCTACCCAGAGTCTGCTTCCTCTGAGGAAGGCAGGTATCCTGCCAGGCTGGGGAAGCGGGCCTGGAGAGGGCCTAAAAACTTTAAGTTCTGTTTCTTGACGAGTGAGGAAGTCCTTCAGTTGTTCGTTAACCTTTCCTTTCTTAATCGTGGCATCCTCCTGTTCTTCATTTTCATTCTTCAGGCATTCGTTATTCGAGGAACGGTCCTTATTTTGCTTTCAATTTTCCTTATCATTTCCTGAGCATCAACAAGAGCTTTTCGAAGCTCATCAACACAGGACCACTCTTTCCTTAACTCCTTCTCTAAATCCTCATTCTTTTGGATATGAAATTCTTCCTTCCGAATGGTGTCGTCAGTTTCAGTTTGGTTATTCCAGTTCCTGAGAGCAGACTTAATTTTATTGGCCTGTCCATGCAGATGGGAAGTTAGTCCTCCAAAAATATTTTTAACAACAATATCGTGTCCAAAGATTTGAACTCCTTTTATAAACAATAGCACTGATCCAAAAAGATTCATAACCAAATATTGCGCACAAACGTTTTTCAGTACTTTTACTCTTCAAAGCATATAATTTTATTTATAGATGTTTCTAACGGAATCTTGAATAAAAAAGGGAGAAAAAGACAAAATTTACGAAATATGTTTTGAGAAAAGTGTTGAAGTCTTCAATTCAGGAGAAATAAGATTCCAGAGAAAAAGAATTTGTCGCGTGTACATGTTTCTAGAAATGAAATCTAGACAAAAAATGCCGACTAGACCTAAAAATTACTTAATTATTGGTGTCTCATTAAATCTGCGTTATAATAAACAATTGAATAAAATCGTTAAGAGCCTTATATCTATGCATACGAAATGGAATTGATAAAGCAGTGGCATTTCACCTTATATAAATGCTCGTATTCATGCTCATTCATTCATACATACATACATACACATACATATATATATATATGTTTGCTCATTCATTTATACATACATACACATGCACACACACACATATATATGTGTTTGTAGTTCCTCGTTGGGTGAGTGGGTTCCGTTCTCAGCTAGCACTCTGCTGGCCGCGAGTTCGAATCTCCGACCGGCCAATGAAGAATAAGAGGAATTTATTTCTGGTGATAGAAATTCATTTCTCGCTATAACGTGGTTCGGATTCCACAATAACTGTAGGTCCCGTTGCTAGGTAACCAACTGGTTCTTAGCCACGTAAAATAAATCTAATCCTTCGGGCCAGCCCTAGGAGAGCTGTTAATCAGCTCAGTGATCTGGTTAAACTAAGGTATACTTAACTTATGTGTGTTTGTGTGTGTGTACATATGTGGCCTAATTCTCGGTCATATAAAGGCTCTACCAGTAAAAATGAAACGCGTAAGATACAATTAACACATGTATATTTTCCTTGATAGTTGCACAGGGCCCTGTTGCTATAATATTACTACTTAATCATGCAATTATAGTCGGAAGGCACTCTGAGGAGATGCGCCGATCACCGTCTAAGGAACGCGCCCTTACCCCGTCGACCACTAAACCCTTACTGATCTTCAACTTTTCAAACTGAACTTGCTTAGGTCATAGACCTCAGCTGATTGGTCTCTTATGATCGAAAGGAACCAATAAGTGTCTTCTATGTATGGCACTCATTTGAATTGCCCACGCCAAACCTCAACGATCGTATGGCGCTCGACTAATCACCAAGTATTTGTTCGTTACTCTCTGATCACAAAGATGTACAAACAACGAGCAGATTTTCTGTTACGTCTCAAACATGAATTTCTATATAAATCAGTTCATATGTGTAGAAAGGTCATGCAGCTGTAGGCTTCTTAGTTGCAATCAAGGGGTCATCTAACAAATGGCATAGGTATATCATATCACCGGTTATTATTTAGCAATGTCACATTATATACGCTCTTCTTTTTAGCTAAACTGAGCTAAAAATACGCTCTTCTTTTTAGCTCAGTTAATAAGGTGTGATGCAATGTGACGTTGCTTTTCCTGGATGCCTTTGATAGAAATAATATGTGATATGATATACGTATATATATTTCCTGGATATATTTGATAGCAATATATATATATATATATATATATATATATATATATATATATATATATATATATATGTATATATACAGTATATATACATATATATACATATATATAATCTATATATTGTTTTGATGGTTAATTGTAATGATATATGAAAAACGTAAATATAATATAAGAGAGAGAGAGAGAGAGAGAGAGAGAGAGAGAGAGAGAGAGAGAGAGAGAGAAAGAGACATAGAAAGGGAGATAAAATAAATAAGAATAAAAGAATAAAAGAGAGAAGAGAGAGAGAGAGAGAGAGAGAGAGAGAGAGAGAGAGAGGAGAAATAACGAAGCAGAGTGTAGTAACAACACTCTCTCTCTCTCTCTCTTTCTCTCTCTCTCTCTCTCTCTCTCTCTGTTCGATTTATTCTTAATCTATTTTCACTCTCTTTCTATGTCTCGTTTCTCTCTCTCTATTCTCTCTGTTATATTTACGTTTTTCTTATATCATTACACACACACATGTATATATATATAATTATATATATATATATATATATATATATATATATATATATATATATAATATATATATATATATATATATATATATATATATATATATATATACATATATATTCTATACTGAATATATGCCTGTCATTCCCACAGGAAAAGACATGCAGTAGTTCTATACTGAACTTCTCTACTGTCATTTTTAAGATTATGTATATATATATAGTTATATATATACTGTGATTTTTATATATATATATATATATATATATATATATATATATATATATATATATATATATATATATATATATATATATATATATGCATATGTATTTATATACTACAACGCATACAAAAAAATTAGTTCCAATCAGACTTCAAAAATCGACACCTGCTGTAAATATAAGTGAAGGAAGGAATAAAGGAGCAAGAAAGGAAAACCAATAACAAGAATGAAGCAAAACTCAAGGAATCGAAGGGGAAATGAGAACATCAGGAAGATGAAGAAAATAGACGAAGAATGAAAAAATAAACAAGAGCATGCGACAGGCCTCACTCCTTCTCTTCTTTTAAATCCATCTTTGATAGAATCTTCACCTCCCCCCACCCCCCACCATCCACCCGCCCCCCTTCCCTATCACTCTGTGGACCTTTCCTCTTCTTCTTCTTCTTCTTCTTCTTCTTAAAATGGTTCCAAGAAGAAACACAAACCCCCATCAGGAGATGATACTGCCACCTCGACAGTCCCACAACCCCTCCCCGAAGTCGAGGGGAAGGGGGCCGGACAAAATCCCACGAGGAGGTTCAAGTCTAGCTTAAACCTTAACAGATGGAGGACCTGGCGACCACATGTAACCCCACCACCACCACCCCGAAAAGGCAAAGGGGCGGGGGATGATGGGGGTGGGGGTGGGGGTTGGGGGGAATGGGAAGAGGTAAGGTGTCAACAAACACTTCCTGGGATGCAAATGAGATCTCGTTTCAGTCAAATTTTCTCATCGGCGATGCTCGTTATAACTATGGGTCTTTTTGTTGTTGTTAATAGATTATTATTATTATTATTATTATTATTACTGATATAGTCTTACCAGACCACTGAGCTGAATATCAGTCCTAAAAGGGCTGGCCCAAAGGATTAATTTTTATCTATATTCTCTTATTTATGTTTGTATATTGAATTGCAATTTTTTAAAAAAACTTTATAACCGAATTAATTTTAAATGTTGACGTTTCCAACAAAATTTCACTGATCGATTTATTTCCAAAACTTGATGTTTGTTGCTGATTATACTTTGGACATTCACACAATAAATGTTTAATTGGCATCATTACTTTCAGAGCATTCAGGTGTCAGCAAATTAAAAAAGCCTTGTGCCAGCACAGGTTCTTATTCATGGAGTAGTCACATGTTCATTTGGCTTTTCCTTCACAGAAAAAGTTTCCATTGACGTTTGGCAAACATTAATTATACAAAGGAATTCGTCTATTTGAACGAAAAGTCTCTTGATCCGACAATAAAAGCAATTTTTTTTTTCGGGCAAAAGAAAGCGTAAGCTAAAGAAAGATGTTTTTCTGAAGTCTATTAAAGAAACACTTTATAGCTTGTGTACCAAAACATCAGTTCAAGCAAAACAATTCATGTTAAAATAATTCTTCTTAAAGAGTATTGGAACGACGGACCTGTTAGGACAGTGCCAAGATTAAAGATCCATTTTTAACAAAGGAAAATCGAGAATTTAAATGATTTTTTGTAGTCTGCACGAAAGGGATGCAGCTTTTGAATCAAACTTAAACTGTTATTTTATGCATTCTAAAGGTTTATAAGGAAAAGTGTTTACGATAATAAAACAACAGGAATCCCCTGTTTACATGAAAATTAAGTTCTGAATTTATTACAAAATGGATAGGGAAGTTAAGATGACACCTTTCTTAAGGACGAGCCGAAAGACAGGTAATCAACACAGGTCGCCAAGTTTGTTTTTATAGAAGAAGGCTGCTGAACTGCCAGACTAATACTATTTTAAATATTTCCCGGTTTGTCAGTTGCATCTCTACTGGTTTTACATTGAAAAATAAAACGTCGTTTGTATTTTAAATATTTTATGTTTCTTCTATAACGTATGAGTACTGGAGAATACTGTCAGTTTATGAAAGCAACTCTGAAAAGAATCCTGAGAATATAAAATGTTCTAAAACTGCATAAAGTTTTTCGTACTAATCACAGGGTGCACCCATAGATTCTAAATTCTAAACACTGTGATCATTTATAAATCTTTGTATTACTTTTTTGTCACGATAAAACGTGCCGAGATAGATAGACAATGTATTTTTTTTCCCAGGTCACGGATAAGTAGGGGTGGAGAACAATAATTTCCCTGCCAACACGACCATTGCATTACTCCTCGGCCTACTACTGGAGAGTCCCTGACCGTGGGAACATAAGAACGTTTTGTATGTCGTCCGTTTTTTCCCTTCTTCAACTAACCTTAACCCCAGCCCCTCACCCCACCTCCCCTCCAGCTTTTCCCTCTCCAGCCCTCTTACCCACTCCATCATGACCTCTCCTATACCCTCCCCCAACCGTCACATCCATAATACCCTCCCATTCCCTGCCTACCCACTTTTCCTTTGACCACGTTGAGGAATCCATCTGCAAAACCACCTCCAACATTAAGACACCTGTTTCACATTCTTTTTTTCCTCGGGGTTTTGGTGACCAAGACACTCTCTCTCTCTCTCTCTCTCTCTCTCTCTCTCTCTCTCTGTGCCCTTGTTGTAACCGTCTTTGCACTTGAAAGCGCGTGCGTGCATTATTGACTTATTGACTTTACTTGAGGTTCATCCCAATAATCTTTCAGAATCTATACGGCCATTGAACTGGTAGTACTAAATTTTGTGAAGCTGAATGAGTTACGATCCTCATATTTACAAACATGAATTATATTTCTCTTATATTTTCCCATCTGAATGAAGCCACACCAACATTAAGAACTGTTGAGGTGGCGACAACCAAATAACAACAGCATCTAAGTTCTTGAGAGAAGAAAGAGAATTAGACGTTACAAAAAACGAGACGCGAAAAAGAGGCACGAAATCCCAACGGCCATGTGAGTCATATTCTCAGGTCTCGAGAATTTCATTTACGGGATACTGAGAACATGCCCTGGGCCTGTGTTGTTGTGCAATCGGGTTCATCCGTTGTTAAAAAGCCGTGTCTCCTTGTTTCCACGTAATTAGTTATTAGTATACATGAGATTTCTTCATCAAGTTCGAGCAGAATTACTTGTATGCGAAGTCAATTACTTTTTTGTGGGAGTCTATGTTATCAAAATGATTGGGGAAAAAACGACAGTTTAAAAATGAAAACAATCATTATTTCTGCGAGCTTAGCTCTTGTTGTGTCTTTTGTTTACTTCTTATTTCCATTTTACTTCTTATTTCCATTATATACAAGGCAGGTCATTGTAGTTTTTTCACCCGTTGCCTTCGCAGATACCTTTATTCATTCAGTGTTTTGCCTTGACAGCCTTCGCAAACTGTCCTCTTGAAGAATCCTGATCAGAGTAAGCGTATTTCCCGAACTGAATAAACCACTCACCTTCTTCATCTGCACCACCACATTCCTTGCACACCGACACACATCATCATAAGCCACGTCCCACACACACACACTTTCGGAAGATGAAGTTACACAACATTCGGAGACACTTGAAATCGCCGATCACCATCACGTGCAGGTGACGACGAATGAAAGGAGCCTGTGTGGATTCAGTCTAGGAAACCGAAGTGAGAGGTATTAATTCACACGGACACTGAAAGAAAGTTGAAGGACCCTGTCTGTCTGCGTAGATTTATAGAGAGTGGATATGCCAGGGTCTAGAGATACGCCCAAGTGGCCGTGGGTGGTAATCCCTTGGGTCAAAAGATCATCGTGGGTCTGTGTTATGGGTCTCCGTTATGGGTCTGTTTCGGGTTACTTTCAGACCGAGGAGGCTTGGCACACAGCTTATAAATCAGCCAGCCATCCATGTGAATGGACGAAGTTTTGAAAAGGATGTCAAAATGTTAATGGAATGTGAAGCAGCAGGGTTATCAGTGATGGATCTCAGGCAACAACAAGTAAAAACTGAGCCGAAGTTTCTTCGGCGCAATCGAGTTTTCTGTACAGCGTATAATCAAGCCCACCGAAAACAGATCTATCTTTCGGTGGTCTCGGTATAATGCTGTATGAGCCGCGGTGGTGGTGGCCTTTCCTATATCGTTGCCAGATGCACGAATATGGGTAACTTTAAGCTTAAATAAAATGAAAACTACTGAGGTTAGAGGTTTGAAATTTGGTATGTTTGATGACTGGAGGGTGGATGATCAACATACCAAATTGAAGCCTTTTGGCCTCAGCAGTTTTTAAGATATGAGGGCGGACAGAAAAAGTGCGGACGGACAGAAAAAGCCACCTCAATAGTTCTATTTTACAGAAAACTAAAAACCACGAAGACCAGGAGGTTGAATGGGTTGTTCACGTTGGACTTCACTAGCAGTAGATGCTAATATTTATGCGAATATAGAATGTATAAGAAATCCCCAACCCCTCCCTCCCTCCCCCGGAAGAAATACGTTACAATATCGCTTAGTCGTGACATGTGGTTTGAGCAACTCACTTTCTATGCGTAGAAAAATAGCTTTCTTTCTGTATTTCTCTTTCAGTTTGTGTTCTATTAATGATTCCATTAACAGCAATAACTACAAGTTCGCTAATAACCTCGACAATGATGTTATTGAAGAAGTACAAAAGAGAAACTAAGGTGGAATTGTTAACATCAGAAAAAGTATTCAGTAATGACAGCGACGATAATAATAATCTGGTAAAAGGATCTAACAGTTGAGAAACATAAAGATAAATAAAAAAAACCATGATAATGAAGATAACGACGATATAGTCAAAATAGAGAAATGTAACAGTGTGCATAGGTCCAATTAAATTGCTAATGGCATCTGCTGAATTATTTAAAAAATAATTACACAACTGATAGCATTAAAACAACGAAGAAATTTAAAATCTGAATAGAAACGATCTACTAGACACGATTAAAACAATGATTATCATTAAGTATATGAAGGCCTCAAGACCATATCATCTATTCTTTGAATCAAACAATAGTTATGTTCCCAACAGCATCAACAAACGGTTGCTTTTCATAAATAAAAATATAATAATAATAATAACATATCTAACAGACTGAAAATAATGACAGTAATTACTGATAGCACGATAAAGGACAAATGAGCAAAGCCCAAAATGGAAGTTGTTTACTTCGGAAGTTATGCCAGTATCCGACCACCTGGGCCGCTCGTTAGCTGCTCCAAGGTACCCAATCCGGAAGTACCAAAACAGCTGCTCGGATCACGGAGGTCAATCGTCGGCGCGTCTCGGGTCAGGCGGGGTCAAGTGCAGGGTCAAGGAGCCGGGAATGTGATAATAGAGAAGTTGTTGATGTTGTTGATTGAGGCATCTGTGGGAGGGGGGGAAGGGGAGGGGGAACGTCTCTGGGTATTTAGGGGTATAGGAGCATGTCTCTGGGTATTCGGGGTTAAAGGGGCATGGTTGCCTTGGGTATAGGGACCATATTGGGGTTTATGATAATGTTACTGCAGTGCTGGGGATAGAATAACGGGAAGAGTTTTACTTTGCAGGAATGTAATACGTTTGAGGGGTGGAGGGGGGGGTTATATATATAAGTGGGGTATCTGGGTGGGGGAATCATAGGGTGCCATGGGTATAAAAGGTAACCTACCGGAGGGGGGCATCTGGTAGCCTAGGAGGGGTATCCTAATGGTACCGGGGTTCCACAGGACGAGGGCCTTTGGCCAGAGGAATACTCGGACCGGGCATTCTACTAGGCCAAGGTCTGGGGTAAGGTGGGGTGGGGTAGGACGGTGCTACGGGTTAGCGTCGTTAACAGAGTGTATTAGCACAGGGTCCCGGGACTCCTGGGAAATGCCCAGCGCACCGAGGGCATCCCAAACGCAGAGAGATACAGGTGTCTGGGTACAGAAGGAAGCACTTAACCCGAAGGCCAAACGGGGCATGAGGAAGAGAGTTGTATCTGTGTGTGATACCCGCCATAAACGGCCACGAACATGATAAGCAAGTTTCGAATTCGCTTATCAACGAGCCGATCTGTTTACTCGGTCGCCTTATCCATACGGTTCTTCGCCTGTTTTTCGTCGATGACCCGCTTATCGCTGGAGCCAAAGGTTGCACTTGCGCCTGGGTGAATGTTGGGAGTACGGTTATATATAGAGTGTAGCTTATACACACACACACACACACACACATATATATATATATATATATATATATATATATATATATATATATATTTTTTTTTTTCTTTTCTTTTATTGATTAGACAACAGCATTACAATAATCTTTACATTTCTATAATATGCACTATTTACAAAGTATTTACAAATTCATCTGTAAAAAAGGTGTTCACTTTATAGCATCTTGATAAGACGTATTTGGAAAATTTAAGTTTAAGTTTACTGTATATAGGATATGCGTGTGAATGTGTTTGAGTATACGTGTGCTAACGTCAGCATAACTTCTATTATTCTAACAAATGACTGACTTTTAGAACTTGTGTGATATTTCAGTATGATTCTTATTTTCCGTCTAAAGTGGCTGCTTTCGTGCTTTCTATTCCATATGAAATACTCCGAACGCAGGATCAAACGCACTGCCTCGCAAGACCTTGGAAAGTAAAGTTTAAGCAATCCTCGACGAAAAAACTTGTACTTGCGTTTCCGAGACATTTTCCTTTGGTCTTCAATAACTAGACAATGCGTTCTTCTTAAAAACCGAAAGGTTACCTTACCAGTTTCATATCTCTGTTGTGACAGTTTCATATCTCTGTTGTGAAACATGCTACGAATATCTTTCAGTGTCAGTACTTGCTCAGAAGTCTGAAAGACAATCGTTTGCTCATGTTCACTGTCGAAGGAGGGTATTATTTTATAAGTTGCCAATACACGATATGAAATTGTAACCTACATTTTTAAAAAAAAACTCCTCATTCTCGTTATTTTGACACCATAAACAATATGCGCAAATGATAAATAAAAAAATTATCAAATACTTATAAGGTAAGACAATACCGGCGCCCCCTCCCCTTCCATAGCCAATACGGTAAAATTGTAACCAGTAAACACCCCTAGGTTACGTTAGGTTGGTATCTTTAGGTTCTTTTAGTGCCCTATCATTTCCTAGCCATTTTTTGCGTGAAAAACCCAAACTGGGTTTTCATGCAAAAATGGCTGGGTAGAGCCTTACTGGCAACTTATAAAATTATACCCGAAGGAGAAACGGAAAACATGAATCAGGGTAGTTTCCCCTGAAGTAAATGTCTTCAGATCCGTTTTCTTCCTTCCGGTTCCGTTCCCAGTATACCCGTTGCATGTGACCCGCGCTGCCGCTACTGACAAGGTCAAACTTTAGGTCAAAGTCAGGTCACGTTAGCTTCTATTTACAAGACTTGATACCAGGAGAAACGTTAACGGTCTGGTACTTGTCTTCGAAAGTTCAAGTATCCACGTTTCAAAGAAATTTCAATTTTATGAATTTCTTTCTTAATTTAGAATTAGATTAGAGATTATGTAGCAGTTTCAGAGGATAGTTTAATGAAATGAGTTGGAATGTTTCTGCGCAATATCTAATAGATTTGGTGTAAAAGAACTTAGTCATTTGTTAGAAAATACAATAAACATATACACAATGCGCCCAAGTTTCTTCGGCGAATTCGAGCTTTCTGCACAGCGTATAATCAAGGCCACCGAAAATATATCTATTTTTCGTTGGTCTCGGTATAATGCTGTATGACCCGCGGCCCATGAAACTTTAACCAGACGCACGATTATGGCTAACTTTAACCTTAAATAAAATAAAAAGTGCTGAAGTTAGAGGGCTGCAATTTGGTATGTTTGATGACTGGAGGATGGATGATCAACGCAGAAATTTGCAGCCCTCTAGCCTCAGTAGTTTTTAAGATCCGAGGGGGACAGAAAAAAGTGCGGGCGGAAAGACAAAGTCGGCACAATAGTTTTCTTTTACGTAAAACTAAAAATTGCACTTCTAAACAGACAGCGATTTTGAAAAAGTGAGGAGGTTTGTATATAACAAAACTTAAAAGAATATATTCTCAAACATAATATTCTAATGAATTCTATCTACAATCCTCTAGATTTTCAGATACATTTGGTCATTCTACTTAATAAAACGTGATGTTTACCCATTCACATAGTAATTTTTTCCAGTTTGTAATAATGACATTCTACGGGCAATGAACCCAACTTAGTGCAGAATAAAGGATCGAGTTTTCGAGACAGTACGTAACGTCTTTTGGTAGGGAATTGTCGTCTCGACGTACTCTGCAATCTTACCCTGATTCCATGCTTTATGTTTACATTAAATACGTTATAATATACACGTAAGAAACTATCTTTCGTATTCTTTCAACTTTAGATAGACCTATGTCTGTCTCGTAAATATTCAGGGATAATATTCGCACTCCCTAGACCTAGTTTCATTTAGCTAATAGTTTTCATCAGCTATTAGTTGATGCTATTTATAAACGAGAGAGAGAGAGAGAGAGAGAGAGAGAGAGAGAGAGAGAGAGAGAGAGAGAGAGAGAGAGGCTACCTTCCAAAACAAAATGAAAGAACGATTGCGTCTCTTTCCCACCCTTCCAACTCGACCCAAAGTGGGTGGGAACACTTGAGACTTTGGGCGTACGGGCGACTATGTCCTATCAAGATAATCTGTGGTCAAGAATGCGGGCGCCATGCGGGTTGGGGATTGGGGAGAGGGAGTTGTAAATGAGAGAGAGAGAGAGAGAGAGAGAGAGAGAGAGAGAGAGAGAGAGAGAGAGAGAGAGAGAATCATCTTACTTTTACATTCATTATACAAATATTTAGAGTAAATTTTACACAAACGTTCGGAGAGAGAGAGAGAGAGAGAGAGAGAGAGAGAGAGAGAGAGAGAGAGAGAGAGAGAATCATCTTACCTTTACATTCATTATACAAATTTGTAGAGCCAGTTTTACCCAAATGTTGACAGAGAGAGAGAGAGAGAGAGAGAGAGAGAGAGAGAGAGAGAGAGAGAGAGAGAGAATACTGTAGAATTAAATCAATTTCTACATCACATAGTGAACAAACCCAGGACTCGCAAATGAAAGGGACTCCTCCGGGGTTGCGTATTACCTCATTCAGAGAGAGAGAGAGAGAGAGAGAGAGAGAGAGAGAGAGAGAGAGAGAGAGAGAGGATGGATGAAATGCAAGAAGGGGGCCGAATATCAGTACCTTTCATCAGGTGTCGAATGTATGATGGCTCTTCTACTGTGAAACAAGGATTGTGACCAAATGGGCTCTATTTTTGGTGATAAATTTTGATAATGTATCTTCAGTTAATAACAATAATAATGACAATAATAACTGTTGTTACTGTTCACAGACCCGAGAGAGAATAGGAGGTGGATGGGAGAGGGTAGGAGTGGAGGAGGAAGAATAAAGTAAATAAAGTACAAAAGAAGATGGAAATATTTTACTCACCAGATCTCACGGGTTGAGACTCATAATTGGAAAGTCGAAAAAATATCTAAAATTGATCTGGTTAAATATTACTTTCCGACAAAATAATAAAGTATGTTTTTATGATAACTGGACCTTAATTAAGAAGGACTGTTTTACGAAGTGTGACGTATAAAATATTGAATTAATCTTTCTGTGAAGGACATGAAGACCTATTGTAAACATACTTGAATTATAAGTAAGGAAGAATGAATTAGAAAATGCCGATTTTTTCCGTGTAATGATGCATTACAATTTTCCGGAAAAGAATATCACGGCAATACACATTACAACTATACATATAACCTTGAATATGAACAAGCAAAAAATGCACCGAAGTTTCTTTGGCGCAATCGAGTTTTCTGTACAGCGTATAATGCTGTATGAAACTCTCATCCACGGCCCATGAAACTTTCAGCTGCGGCCCGGTGGTGGCCTGTGCTGTTAGTACTTACAGCGGTGCCAGACGCACGGTCATGACTAACTTTAACCTTAAATAAAATAAAAACTACTAAGGCTAGAGGGCTGCGATTTGGTATGTTTGATGATTGGAGGGTGGATGATCAACATACCGATTTGCAGCCCTCTAGCCTCAGTAGTTTTTAAGGCCTGAGGGCGGACAGAAAAAGTGCGGACGGACAGACAAAGCAGGTACATTAGTTTTATGTTGCAGAAAACTAAAAATATATGGATACGCACTGCATTTCACTTGTTTAAAATTTCTTAATATTTCCTCCATTAAACTACTATATCTTGAGGCCAGGTTTCAAAATGGAAGAGTATAGGCCTATCGCAAAAATGCCAGACCCCAATTTTAATGGTATTAAAGGTAAACACATATTATTTTTGGGTGTGAACATCCTTTTGATTTTACGAGACTAATTCTATTCCAGTATCTAGTATTATTTCCCAATTAAGAGCGAATATTTACTGTTGAAAATTTAATAATCAATATGCAATTTTTGTTTTTCTTTGGCACATAATGTTAGCTGTTAAGAATGAAATTTTGATCATACCAATGTAAATTTGTGATGTTTTTTCAATAATATATTTACAACTCATTATCAATGCTCAGTCCTCAGTAGCCACAGATATATAGAACGAACTTCTAGCACTTTTCTAGATAGAGGCATTAAGAACTCAGAGAAATACCCCTAAGAGAGTGTATTCTAGGTCCCATAGAAAAACGGAAGCAGAGAGAGAGAGAGAGAGAGAGAGAGAGAGAGAGAGAGAGAGAGAGAAAAAAAAAAGTGGGGGGAGGGGTAGGTGTTTCTGTGACCATACGCGATGGTCAGCCATGATAAGTCACGTGTGGATATACTAAAGGATCTGGTTTGGTCCGTGTGCTTGTAAGATGACCCGCCACGGTCTTCGATTTTCTCTCTCTCTCTCTCTCTCTCTCTCTCTCTCTCTCTCTCTGTCTCTCTCTGTCTCTCTCTCATAGCTGTTAAACTTGAATTGAATAAAGCCAAAAGGTTACTTTACCTATTTTTAGCCTGTGAACTGGATTCTCTCGCGTAAGCTGAAAAATAGAAAAGAATTATTACATCGCTGACGTAAGACTTTCATGAACACCGGTCCTTATTAAGCATCCAAAATAAGCGTGTAAGAAACCTCCATGGCTAAATATTCATTGTTTTCAAAGCAATGAGACAAAATTATTGTCCCGAAAGATGACCTTTCGTTAAGCAGACAAGACATATTTCTGGCTAAATATTCTTCGTCTCCAGAGAAATAAAAACAAAATTATTGGCACGAAAGATGGTTTTCGAATTTTAAATGACTCTGGGTCTTTGAAAGCACGAAAGAATTAATTTGAATTGAACTGAATAAAGAATTTAGGCCAAAGGCCAAGCACTGGGACCTATGAGGTTATTCAGCGCTGAAACGGAAATTGACAGTAAACGGTTTGAAAGGCGTAACAGGAGGATAACCTTGCAGTAGCACCATGAATCAATTGTTAGAAGAGGGTGGAAAGTAAGGTGGAAGAAAGAGAATATGAAAGGAGGTACAGTAAAAGGAATGAAAGGGGTTGTAGCTAGGGGCCGAAGGCACGCCGCAAAGAACCTTAATTAATGCCTACAGTGCACCGCATGAGGTGCATTGATGGCACTGCCCCCCAACGGGGAAAGCACGAAAGAAACTTGAAAGAAACTTTATATCTACAAGAGAAAATGTGCAGTGAGAATCTTCTCTTTCTCCCCTACCGACATCAGGACCACTTTTATATGGTGGGGCTGTCACCTTCCCTTCGGGATTAAACACCACCTCTAAACAATTTTATTTTTAATTTTCTTTAAAGGATGGGATAGTTGAAGGCACAAAGTTACCGTCCGACAGCAGCTGCTTGGTAGGTACTCACCAACACAGAACACACGATACATATGTATATATATATATTATATATATATATATATATATATATATATATATATATATATATATATATATATATATATATATATATATATATATATTATCACTTTAACACGTGATTCGTTTATCACACATCACCACAGGTGACAAAATGAGAGACTGGGTGTAGGTTCTGGCCGGTTTCAGCTACATTTCCAAGCCATTGACGAAGGGACGAAGGGCTGATACGTAGTGGTAGAAATCACAATTTAGACACTACAAAGACAATACGGACGAACATACACAACCGTTTGAGACTACGAATCCACACCTGACGGTGTCAAGGGCGGAGTGGCGACAAATCTCATTAGTTCTGGTGGTAGAAATAACAATATATACTTAAGGGACAGTACCGACAAGCATACAGACCGCTGGAGACTACAAATCCGCACCTGACAGGTGTCAAGGGGGAGGGGCGAAAAACTCATTAATACCAGTGACCCCGTACTATGTTTACAAATAGTGATAATCCTTTTTCCATACACATCCACCGCCTTCCTTAAAATCAAAACATTTTACAGATTTCTTTTGAAATTATAGGTTCAAGATTATCCACTGACTGCTATTCATATGATGGCCATAACTTTCTTTTATTAAGCAGTGCAGTATTAGAATACGCTATCTTTTTGCCCTTTCCAAGTTCATTGTTTTGATGTTCTCAAATGCAGCGTTAACTCCAAAATTCATAAGAAGACCGGAAATATCTTTCATAATGCATTGTCTAATACAATCAAGATATTTAAATTTCTTTCTTGTATTCCTAATCTTATCTATTTCATCATCAATATATTCGGGGCTACATAAACGTAGTGCTCTTAAAAACACATGATGTGAACACTGATTTCTTAACCTTAGTGCTCTGACCAGAATAAAAATGCACATAGGAAGAAATTGTAATAGGTTTTCTGTAAACACTGTATTCAAACACATTACTATTTCTATGTATTAGGAAATCCAAAAAGGATAGGCACGCATCCCTTTCCATTTCCATAGTGAATTTAATTGGTGGTACTAACTGATTTAACTTATCAAGTTAAATCAGTTAGTACCCTGGCCATACATAAAGTATATCGTCAACATACTTGAACCATACTACGTTGCGTGGAATGATTTTGTTTAATATTTCCTTTCTTATAAAGAACTCTCCTGACAGTACTAAAGGGTGTATATATAAATTTCTATGTGATTCTTGTGACTACTTTTATATTGGTCAAACTGGTAAAGAACTGGAAAAAGAATATAACTGCATAAAAATTGTGTAAGATTATGCACAGGTGTACAGTGGAATTTTTGTACATGTCAGTGACAACAATCACACTATCAACTGCGAACGGGTATTCTAATAATGCACTGGAAAAGAGCATAATTGAATCTAGCTTTATTAAAGGAAGCTAAGACCATCATATAAATATCAGTCAAGGCAAATATAAACTTGATGATCCTATAAATTCCAAAGAAATTTGTAAAATGTCTAAATTTTAGGGAAGACAGAATGGAAAAAGGATTATCGTACTTGTAAACATAGTATGGGGTCACTAGCACTAATGAGTTTTTCACCCCTCCCCCTTGGACACCTGTCAGGTGTGGATTTGTCGTCTCCAGCGGTCTGTATGTTTGTCGTACTGTTCTTTGAGTATATATTGTGATTTCTACCGCTAACACTAATGAGATTTGTCGCCACTTCCCCATCGACACCTGTCAGGTGTGGATTCGTAGTCTCAAGCGGTTGTGTATGTTAGTCCGTTTACGGGTTCTACAGTATTTATATTGTTTTTTCTACCACTACCAATCAGCCCTTCGTCAATGGCTTGGAAATAAAAGCTGAAACTGCTAAGGACCTACACCCAGTTTCCCATTTTCTCACCTGTGGTGATTTGTGATATATATATATATATATATATATATATATATATATATATATATATATATATATATATATATATATATATATATACATATACACACACGGTATGCGTGTGTGCGTGTTGGCATGCAATCAGTACCACCCACTATCTGAAAGCAAAATCATCTTTCATCCCACTTATCCACACCATAAGCTAAACGAACCCGCATACATCATCAGTGTGTCGTTAGAGGGAATCATTCACGCTTCCAAGGGCATTCTCGGCCAGGTGAGAGGATCCTGGTTCTCAGAGAAAGGAGAGGAACAGGTAAAATCCCCGGCAGGATAAGGACGGAGTGTGGGATGTCTCACAGTTACGTTATAACTGTGGTCATTTTGCGGGTTAACTGTAATTCCTTTGATTACTGTTTGCAAAGGAAACCAATGAGAGAGAGAGAGAGAGAGAGAGAGAGAGAGAGAGAGAGAGAGAGAGAGAGAGAGAGAGAGAGAGAGAGATTTCGAAGCAATACTTCCCAACAAAAATTGAACAAAACAATAGTCACAATGACTTTAGCTGAAAAGTTCCAGGGTTTGAATTCATGTCTAGACCTTGATGCAATAGGTCTAGACTTCTTTAACAGTATAAATAAAAATATCGAACATGTAGTAGAAGAAATATTGTAAGCAATAATTAAATTACTGATTACCATCTCCCTGCCACCCTTCCTGATTCTCATCATCATAATTAATTAGTCCTCCCCTTCCTTCTAACTATCAGAATCTTATTATTATTATTATTATTATTATTATTATTATTATTATTATTATTATTATTATTATTATTTTTATAACTGAAGGAAGTGTATTCGTGAAAAATCATCTAAAGATTCTTTAGGATAAAAAATAATACACAACGAACATTACCAACTATTCGATAAGTATATAACCACACCAATGAAAGCTTTAGGTTAAAAAAAATGGTCCACTCAACGATTTGTTAAGCGTGTACATGAAAATAAAACGGCACAAAACTGAAAAAAATATAAAAAAAGAAAGAAATAAAAAGTAAAATAAGAGGAAATATTATAATTTAAAAATGTTCATGCAAGCATCTTTGCATTGTATTTTCCCCTATGTTGAAATTATTATTATTATTATTATTATTATTATTATTATTATTATTATTATTATTATTATTATTATTATTATTATTCTTTGACTATCCTTCCCTCTCAAGGCTGGTGGCGGCAGTGGAAGATATACACAAAAAATAAACATAATATAAATCTATTTAAAAAAAAAGAAACCTTTTTGCCAATTAGTAGAAGTTGAAGACTTTCAGAACGTCTAAAATCACCTTCATTAAAATTTCCTTACTCTTTACATCAACTTTAAAGGATGTACTTTTTTGTCCCTAAAAACGTTAGAACCAGCTGAGCTTGAGACCGTCTCAAGAGGTCGTTCTCAAAATCGTTTATTAAAAATATTCGATCGTAGGTAAAATGACTGTCAATTTATACAGTCAGCCGTCCCCCAAAATATGTGGTCTGACATCAGATTCGTCTAGAAACGACTGTCTAAACAGAAAAAAATAATTGTGCATTTAGAAACATGTCTTATTATTAGGAATAGATAAAAATAACAAATTACAATCCAGGATATACGAAACAACGCTATCTGGAATCTGTCAATTGTGCGAACATCTGACGGCAACAGTACATTTATTTCTGACAGCCAGTTTTTGCTGTCCTCTCTCCAGAATATCTTGAAACTAGCACTGAAAAGTCGCCGTTTTAAGAATGTCGGCCTTCAGACCTCCTCGAAGTCACCATTCTTAGAAGTCGGAGTCCTGAGAACGTCTAGGCACGGTCAGCCATTCTTAGAAGGATCTGGGCGCATGAGAGAGAGAGAGAGAGAGAGAGAGAGAGAGAGAGAGAGAGAGTTTTCCTGCACCTGATGATGACTTCCAGACAAGCCATGTGTTGGCTTTGGTGTGTGTCATCTTCTCCCGTCACGGCGATCAAAACATCATGTGACTCAAATCCCCCGAGTCTCGAGAAGAAGATGGATGGAGAAGAAGAGAGAAGATTGTTTACATCTGGAGACGTGGCAGGTATGGTGGCGGTGGGGGAACTTTCCCAAATCTTACGAGAAAGGAATGAATCCAATACGATCGTGTAGTTCCATGTTAACTTCCGTTTATTTGATGTTAAATTTTTAATGGGAATCGCAGTGGTTTTTTTTTTTTTTTGTCATCGCAAGAAATTTTCTTTCGCAAAGAAAACGGAAATTGAAGAGCAATGAATGACAAGGGTTTAATGAATTTTAGCTAATAATTCCTTATGTTTTATGTATTATACATATACATACACGCATATATACATACAAACACACATATATATATACACATATGGGTGTATGTCTATATATATATAATATATATATATATATATATATATGTATATATATATATATGTGTGTGTGTGTGTGTGTGTGTTTGTGTGTATGTGTGTTTGTGTGCGTGTGTATATGTGCGTGTATGTATATGTATAATACATACAACATATGGAATTATTAGCTAAAATTGATTAAATAGTGTCATTCATTGCTTTTCAATTTCCGTTTTTTTGCGAAAAAATGAAAATTTCTTATGATGAGGTGCACACACACACATACACACACACACATATATATATATATATATATATATATATGTGTGTGTGTGTGTGTATATATATATATGTGTGTACCTCTGAACTCAGCACTTCTGAAAATGATACTGATATTACATTAACCACTTTCATAGCAAATTTATCCACGACAACAGAAGTAGACACCAGGGAAGCAGAACTCTAGGCCTACATATAATTCTATTTTTAATTACAAGTATATAATTTTCACAATACTGGCTTTATATCTTACGAACCTGAGAATTAACGTTGAGTGAGTAACGAGTGTAATATACTTGACAATTAGGAAATTTGTTTCCCTGAAGAGAAAAATGAAATGAAGTGAAATACCACAACGAAGGGGAAAATTGAAATATTTTTTTAACTGACTATGACTCGAGCGCATTCTCTTGTTTGTTTAATGACTGTCATCCGTAAAAAAGAAAGGTGACTCAATATTCAGAGCTCGCCAAGCAAGCTTCCATATACATGTTACAGGGTATATGTGAAATCAGGGATTTCAAGAAATCCCTAGCGAATTCGTTAAATGACCAATTCGCTTAGGAACATTTGATCCCCAAGAGCTAGTACTAAACAAGGCGAAACAGTGATTCATCTACACTGTTTCGCCGTGTTTAGTACTAGCCCCTGGTGTGGGGAGATGTTTGATATATTTCGCCGTGTTCAGTACTAACACCTAGGGAATCAAATGTCCCTAAGTGCATTTGATCCCTCAGGGGCTAGTCTAAACATGGCGAAGCACATTTAACCCCCAGGGACTAGTACTTAACATGGTGAAACAGTGTACATGAATCGCTATTTCGCCGTGTTTAGTACTAGCCCTCGGGGATCAAATGTTCCTAAGCGAATTGGTCATTTAACGAATTCCCTAGGTATTTCGTGAAATCCCTGATTTCACATATTCCCCGTAACATATAAAAACACGAACAACACAAAAGAAAGGGATTGAAATATAATAAAGTAAAATATTTAAAGAAACATATAATAAATATTCAGTTATCAGTCTACATTAAAAGAGATGAATAAACATAAGCTACACTTAGACAAAAAGAAGAATATCCTTAACGGTCACTTTACAGAAAGGATTTAGGAGTTGAACCGCTGACCTAAAATGCAAGACCCAACGTTGCGTCCTAAATATAAAGTGTAAATTTAATGAGACTCCAACTACAGCGAGAGGGAGCCATAATGATAAAGAAAGTGGCAAAGAAATCTCGGTCACTTTTAGTGGAAAACAAGAAACAACAAATTAAATGATACCGTAATGTTGAACGAGCCTTAAGTAAGCACAAGGAAGCTTAAAACAACATCTTGCCTTTGAAACTGGCGTCTGAGGAATGCCATTTCACTGTTTGTTTGAAGTTCCTCATGAAAGCGCGGAGAGCATTTGGATCTAACCAAAAATCTCCCATGTGTTTGACATCTGTCGAGATGTGTAAGACTAGATGAGGGGATTACCTCATCTCTTCCTTCTGGCTGCGTTTTCTTTGATGGTTACCCTTTCCTGCATCTCTTCCACATTTTCATCATCATCATTTTGCATTTACTTTTCCCCTCCATTCCAGTTTTTAACTAAATTTCTGACGCAGTTCACAATTGAAATTAAAAATGGGCCTCTTTCCATCACGAACGCCTCCAATCTCAACGCTTGGCGATTCAGTCATTGGGTTCCCGCTCTTCTTATATTCCTCCTCCATGCCGGTCGTTATCATCTATCTCTGTTTTCCCTCTTTCCTGTTATCCCCTACAGTCCCCTTCTCTCATCCCCCTCTGCTAAGGGAACCCCTAGAGTCCTCCCTGGCCCATACATGGAGTAAACGTTACCAGAGCTTTAATCCAGAGGTCTTCAGAAAACTTCAAGGTCAAGTTTCAAGACCTCGTGAGTTCACACGGTTCTCATAACGGATGGGATGTGTCTTTTCAACGTTCGGGATGCTATAGGCAGCGGTGTTTAGCATCAGGCATGACTTCTCACATGCACAATTTTCTTTTTCCCCTTTCTAATATATTTTCAAGAAGGCTGGGAGTCCCGTGACAGGTGGAGAAGAAAACAAAATGATTAATCTGTTTCGTGTGGACATCACAAGCGAATTATTTTCAGAGAGCAAAACAGACTGAGAACAAAATGACAAACTGTCAACAGCTGACTATATGACAGGGGACGTGCCAATTCTAATTGCAGGCAAAGAAAACTTGTAAATATGAAATACATAAACCATCTGTCATTACAGAAAACAAACATTTGAGGAGAGAGAGAAATCTTATCAGTAATATGACTCATACTACTCTACGAGATAAATGTTATCGTTATCGCAGTTCTTATCGATACCAAAGCTTTGACTGACAATAAGTACCCTGAAAGCTAAATTTCTACAGAACGAAGGTGCTTCTAATTAATGCCACCCTGTCAAGAAATGTCTTAACAGAAATGCCCTGTCAAAAAATATAAGATATTCTTATCTTACTCTTGATTTTACGTGACTATCTTAGTAATGGTTCTGCAAAAGACCGCCCTGGTAACTGTTTCTGGTAAATAAATTAGCGATGATTTTCTGTAAAATATTTAGCGATAATTTTCCATAAATTATTTGTTAAGGATTTTGTGAAAATAACTGCCTTTGCTATGAATTTCTACGTAATGGGTATTTTGCAGACAAAGAACTCCATCTTTAGCGATAAAAAAATCTTAAACTAGAAAAAGCAGAGCAATATAATGTAATAAAAAATATTACTTTAATAGTGCAGAAATTTTTCACTGGCCGGGTACGCTAATAATAATAATAATAATAATAATAATAATAATAATAATAATAATAATAATAAAGGACTCTCTGGCCCCAACCACCCTAAAAAGAAGTTAAGTTTAATTCTGTTGTTCAATTACCCAGCAAAAGTGACAACTAAACCAGCTGGGCCTGAACCGTTTAGTGACGACAAAGACAAATAAACATTTTTTTGTCGACTCCTCGACCCAAAGAACATTATAGGTTTTGAAACATTTGACAAATATGAATTTAGGTCATGTTGCCTTTGCCGAGTTCGTTTTTGTGACACAAATGCAATGGGTATAATTCAGACTATTTCACTTTAAGAAAAATCCCCTTAGGCGGGTAGTGCCGTAAGGGCACCTCATGCGGTGCACCGTAGGCATTACTTAAGGTTCCTTGCAGCGTCCCTTCGGCCCCTAGCTGCAACCCCTTTCGTTTCTTTTACTGTACCTCCTTTCATATTCTCTTTCTTCCATCTTACTTTCCTCAAACCTCTCCCAACAATTGAATCATAGTGCAACTGCGAGGTTTTCGTCCTATTATACTTTTCAAACCTTTTGCTGTCAATTTCCATTTTAGCGCTGAATGACCTCATACTTCCCAGTGCTTGGCCCTTGGCCTAAATTTTATATTCACTTCAACTTTATGAAAATTAAGAATCATGTAAGTATTGTGAATTATTTGAATATTCTTTGACGATAAATGAAAAATATAAAATACTATTTAAAATACTATTTGCTTGATTAAAATGAGATGAATGGCTTTTATTACTAAGGCAAGCACACAATTTGAATAAATTAAATGTCGTATATCGCATACAATTAACAACAATCCTAACTTATTTTAAGAAAACTGAATGACGCAAAAAACCTTTGTCTGGTGTGCCATCCGAGTAATAAGAATGACTTGTTCTATCTCTTTCAGCAAAATGAATGATCATGTAAGTAATTTGAATGATTCAAATATCCTTTTACGTTAAGTAAACAAGGCTAAAATTCATATTAAGTGAACGACTTAATTTACTTTGATTTTTTCATAAGGTGGGTAATTTTCTTTCTCTCTCAATTAAATCATTTGAATGACTTATACGTAAAGACTATTATTTATTTGTATCAGTTAATAGCTTAAATACTCTTTAACACAAGTAAAATAAACTAACTGAAAAAGTTTTCTAACCCTACAAACTTTTAGGTTTGAAAAGTCACGTGATTCAGAACTTCTTTGACGCCTGTGAACTGAATGAATCAGTGGCAGAACTTAGCC